>NC_069136.1:33125738-33443655 GCF_026914265.1 Mya arenaria
TCCATTTAGGTGATTCATTATGGGGTTACTCGCTCTGCCTGGAGGGTTTCTACTGCCCCGAGGGAACTGGTAGGAACCGGTCCTGGTGCCCTGAAGGCACCTTCTCCATTGTTCTCGGGCTTGACGACATCTCCAACTGCCAGCAATTCTTAGGCGGGAAACACTGCAATGTGACAAACCTGATTGCCCCCGTGGCGGACTGTGAGGCCGGGTACTTCTGCACATTGGGTGTCAACACCTCCCAACATGATGGGATTTTGAATACAGGAACGGCATCTGTCCACAGGGTTCACGTTGTCCCACAGGTTCTGTGACTCCAGAAAGTTGTCCCGCAGGCACTTACCAAGTAAATATAATCAAATAAATAAGTTATTTACACCTTGGTCCAGAGGCTACTCTTTGTTGAAGTTCTATATATTTAGTTAAAAAATGTAACTCCTTGGAGACAGAGTCTTATATATATATATATATATATATATATATATATATATATATATATATATATATATATATATATATATATATATTATATATATATATATATATATATATTATATATATATGATTTTCTAGGTTAAAGCACTGCGGGGTTCCTGATTTGTAATTGTACATGTTTACATACACACATTTTCCAATGATTAACACTTTTTTGCCCTCCAACAGATTGGAGATGTGCCCAGCTGGATGTTGATGTTGTAGATCAGTCAGATGTTGGCCATTCTGGACAAACCAGAGGCCCTAGCTGTACACCATATTCTGCTGGACATCACTCATAACTACCCTCAGGTTTACCTATAGTTGCTTCAATTTTCTTTTTGGATAATATCAGTTTTAAGAAGGGATCAGGCCACAAGTAGTAAAATTGGTACTTGAGTACTCTGATAATCTTTCGACCAAGTACTCCAAACTTGAATTGGTTTTTCAGAAGTGACATATTCATGTACCCTTTACATTGGTCATCATAATATGGGCCATTTACATCTTTGTTTTAAATCCTTAAATACCTGTCAACTAAGACCTCACCAAATTAATAACTTGTTCATCAGATTTCAGGCACATATTTCTTCAGAAAAACCAAAAAAATATTTTTATTTTTTATCACTTGCGTCTGCACCATAACCCCCCCCCCCCCCCGAGTTATTCTTTTTACGAGCGCTAATTTGTAAAGTGGAATGTAGCCTTTTCCCTTAAACATATCAGCTCCTCTGGCTACTGCAGGTGTCAACCCAAAACGAAATGCTTCCGGTAAGTTGAGAACTTTCACTCTGACATTTTTGGAGAGGCATTACCGCCTACTTAGTGTTCTTGTTTCTTTACATATTTTAATTTAAAAGTACATTCATTGTTTTTAAATCTGAATTCTGAGTTAGTATCATAAGTAAAATTCATTTATTTGAATGATTACATTTTATGAATAAGTCCAATTGAGCTTTTTACAAGAAAAAGGTTGATTTTTAAGCATTTTATTAGTTATAAAAATGTATAGTTACATGACATTATGTATATTTTCTTCAAAACTGAACGGTAAACTATCATAAATTGTCTTTTGAATTGTTCATTAGACATCATAGAAAATATTTAAATGATTTCAGCAGGTTGTCTTATTATTAACTATTTTTTATGAATTTATAAAACTGCTATATATTTTCAAACATCGAAATACTGCTCTGTTCCGAAGACTCACAAGATCAATCAAAATGATTTTTTTCCATGTGTATCAATAATATGTTCGGTTGAACGTAATTTTTCTGTTAACTGAAGTTTATTTTACCAGAAACTGTTGTGTTTATTTCATAATCTCTGATAATGTGAAAAAAAAATCAAATAAAGACAAAATATTTTTAATTAACAGTAAAAAATCTTCAAAATTTGGATAAAAGTCCCATAACGTACCATGATAATGACTATGTTGCCCGTAAAAGCTTTATAAAAGTGTGTATTACTTATACCTTAATTCAGTTCAAATAATTATGGCCTTTAAGGATTTGTGTTTTCATAATATAGATTTCCTGTTATATTGAGCTTTGTCAATTTGTGTTGATGTTTTGTTTTATGTACAATTACTACTTCTATTTCCTAACTTTTGTCTCATTTGTCAAATTGAATTGTTACATATTTAAGTGAAAAAACACACACACTATTTTTAAAGATGCACTCTTAATCCCCAATAAGACTTATGATAATTAATATTATTGTTTTCATTTTTCAAAATGGGTTGATAGATGTCAACAACAATGTTTCTAATGAAGGATCTTGAGTTCAATTTGCTAATAAGAATGAACTTAAAACATGGTATTTCTGCCTTGTGATACTATAGTAGACCACAGTCAATCTTTTAGCAATCACCAATTGATCATTTAATATTTGTCATGCATTCTGCTATTATAAACAGGGTGACAAGCTTGTTATCAGTAAACGATATTTCAGTAAATGCATTATTTAGTAAGTAGTTATTGTTTTTTCATTCAATTTGATGTGTGTTATAAATACAATTATATGTATTGATTTCAAATAAGAGTTTCACTTTAAAGATGCTCATTTAAAGATAATGAACAGACACACAAAAACTAGACACATTTGATACTAATTATATGAATGATTATTGTTTAGGTGACCTCTGATTTGTTTTGGAGATATTCATAAATGGGTGTTATTCTTTATTGTCTTCAGTTTCTTATACATTTAAGGATTTTTATAATTGCTTTTCTGGTATATATTACAATGTAATTTAATGCAAATGAAAACACACTTTAAACTGGACACATTTGATACTAAGGCCTAAAAAAAAATTGTTTGGTTAGGGTTACATCCTTTTCAAAAATAGGTAGGGTAGGTAGGCTTTCTTTTTATTATTTTCTTTTATTAGGCTTTATATAAGAATGTCATTTTCATCATTGGAGAATGGTGTTAAAGTTATCTTCTATATAAGCAATTAAGGTTTTAAACTACATATTGAAAAGCAAAAAAAAAATGATTTTTTTTTTTTTTTTTTTTTTTTTAATTTTTAATTTTTTTTTTCAAACTGACTATAAAAATGTTAGGGTCGGCGCCTATTCCGTAGGTAGGGTCGGGTAACCCGAACCAAATGTATTTTTTTTTAGGCCTAATGATATAAATGATTATTGTTTACATGTACTCTGATTTGTTATGAAGATATTCATAAAGGGGTGTTCTTCATGTTATATACATTTTGGACTTGATTTAGTATTGCTTTTCTGGTATATATTCATTTAATGCACAAAGAAATTATTTTAAGTGTTCAGTATCACTTTCACACATTATTTACTATTATTTTTTTTTTTTTCATATTTGGCCTATTTATGCTTATATGTGCATTGTTGTATTTCAAAACCTTTGTGAAAAATAGAAACAGTATTATTTTCTTCATACATAGTCTGATACATATTCAGTTTGAATGCGTTATTTTTATCATATTTGAAAAAAATGCCATTGTCCAATAAGACACATGCTGTTTTTGTGTTAATATCAACTAAAACATCCATTTTCTACTCTCCTTTACTATGTAAATGAAGAAGTTAACATTAGTATTATTAAACAGCTAAAAACAAGGCATGTTATGTTATAAATGCATTTCATCTAGTAAACAATGTTCACTTTTTATATAACAGTTCAATAATTATGTTCTATTTATGTTTGCAACTTTACAGTTCAATAATTATGTTCTATTTATGTTTGCAACTTTCGGACGAAATGATAATATTTATTAAAGTACTACACAAATTGTTAAATTGTTATTTCATATCACTTCTTCATGATGAATGAGGTAACTTATTCTTCCCTACAAGTTGTCATTCCAGCATGGTGACGTTGCCCCCTCCCCCTATATGATTAGAACTGCAGTGTACATGAACAATAACTCTATTTCAGCGTATTGCAAGAGTTATTCCCTTTGTATCTTTTCCTGACCGGAGCATAACTAGAAAACTTGGAATTTCATTAAACATCATTCAATGGTATTTAGCACAACGAGAGGAAGTGCAGTGCACAATGACTATAGCTGTTTTTAAGCTAATTACATAATTATTGCCCTTTGCCGCTTTTTCTTGACCAGAGCATTACTTTAAAACTACTTATGGTATTGAAATAAAACTTGGTATATGGGTATGTGGCAATGACAAAAAGTACAGTGCACAAGCACCCTAATTCTGTCTTGTTCATTAATGTACCCCACCCCTAATGAAATGTTCAACTTGAAAATCTTCCATTTCAATGCTTTTGCCTATGTTGTCATGCAGAAAACTACAAACATTTTGAGAATTTCATAGATGCGGTTCAATGCACCATAATATGCTTGTTGGCCTTGACATTTCTTGTTTTTCAACATATAACAAGTGCATAAACTATTAAACGGCGCCCTTTGATGCTTTGCATCAATGGTCTTTCTTGTCCCTATCTGTAACAGGATACCAAATCTCAATTGGACAAGATGAGTGTGAAGCTTAAAGAAGCCAAGGAGGAAACTCAGCAGATCCACCGTGATTGTCAGGGCATCATTAAACAGTACCAGGTACATACAAGTGTAGCATTAGTTAGGATTTTAGCCAGGTTTTAAAAAGGGCTGGGTGCTGCAGAAAAGGGGAAAGGGTGCTTAGGGAAAGGGGTATACTGTATTTGGCTATGAATAATTTGAAAATGTAAGGAATGCCCTCCATATATATATTGACAAGTATTTGAAACAGAAAATGTTCAGGCCCTCTTTGAAATGAAGCATGTACATGTACATTTGTGATTAATTGTTTGTTATAAGTAATAAGAATAAGCAGACAAACATGCGTATGTTTGGGAACAACAGATAGTTTGAACCAGCCTTACATCCTTAAAGATGTTTGATTTGGACAGCTGCAACTCATTGACTTATCGCTAAACAAGAGTGTGTAAAACTATGTATGTATTCCTTTAGACCTTGCGGTCAAGGATAACCTGTGAAAGTGCAAGCACTTATTTCCAACGGGGTCCTTTGTATTGCTGAAGGGACCGCAAGCACCGTAGAGACAGTGGTTGGGTACAAAGAAGTCCAGGTGCGATATCCTAGTTCTTTTTCGAAGAGACACCTGGGTTCTTTTAAGTGCTCGATGTAAAGCACAGATACACAGGGTACGTCTTACCTGGGTTAAACTTAGTACCGAGTACACCACTTTTCCAAGCACTACCCTTTTAATGCCAAGCGCCAGGCAAGGGAGCTACTTATACCAACTTTTAACGTCTTTGGGTATGACCCGGCCAGGGATGGAACCCACGACCTCCCGCTCCGTAGGCGGATGCTTAACCACTAGGCTAGGAGACTCCGTAGGTGAATGCTTTAATCACTTTGCCAGGGAGACGGTAGGAAAGCAGCTTATAACCAAAGATTGTTTTGCTTTATTCAGTCGTCATGATATGATTAGAGTTGTGCCATTTTCAATGAGTAGCTTGGCCCACTGTTAACAAAATGATTTAGCTCGTAAAAGTTGAGTTTTTGTCATAGCCTTGGTGTCATCGTTGTGCAAAAATTCTAACTTTGGCCATTATTTGAAAAACATTTAAGATATTTTAATGAAACTCAGTATGCATATTTCCAGACACAATATGCATGTTTGCAGAAAAGCCCCTAATGCCAGCTTTAAAGCTGCACTCTCCCAGATTGAATGTTTTGACAAGTATTTTTTTTTTGTCTTGAAATGAGCAAATTTTTGTGTAAATATCTGCAAACCAGTGATAAAAGACCGCTGACAAATGCATTTTTTAGTAAGTAGTTAAAGGTTTATCAGTCAAAATTTATGATGCTTAATTCAACTTTTATGGGAATGATCTGGCCATTCTGGGTAGTCTTGTGGATAAGACACTGGAAAATCCACCAGGTGCTGTTGAGGTCATAGGTTAAATACATGCACCGGTTAACAGTTACTGTGAAGACTTAAGATATGAATCCTTCTGATGATGGTAACATTTGTTAAAGGTAAAGGTAAACTTTATTGAACGTCGCATATAATCAACAAACAAAAATCAGCTTAAAGGTAAAGCTTTTGTGTGACGATACCTACCTGCATAACCTAAGTTATTTTTACCTCAAGCATTTAGCCGCTACCCATTTACAGTTTGGTGGAGTGGACAAACAAATTGGATCCAGGAATTTCTAAGCCACTGTTTACTTCCTTGAGTGTTTATGTGTAGTGCAAGTCAAAATCACAAGAATTTAGCTGAGACTGTGGTTCAGTATGATATAAATTCCAGTCATTTTAAGACCAAATACTGACAGAAACAATTGTTCTAAAACCAGACCCTCTTAAGTGGCACAACATTGGTTTCTGTTCAATAACTTTAGTTAGCATTGATAGATATTGATGACACTTGGTTTGTAGGTAGCTTATGTGAAGAGCTAGCTTGGGATTGCTTTTGAGTTGGGAGGGGCTAAGGTCAAGGTCGCCTGTTACTAAAAATAGAAAAATGGTTTCTGCCCAATAACTTTAGTTAGGATTAATAGATATTGACGAAAGTTGGTGTGTAGGTAGCTTATGTGAAGAGCTAGGGCACATGGGGTCAAAACTAGGTCACTAAGTCAAATCTTAGAAAAATCTTTGAAACACATTAGAGGCATTTTGTATGGTCTAATAATCATGAAACTTGATCAGAATGTTTTCCTTGATGAACTCTTGGACATGTTTTCAACTGGGTCACATCTCATAAAAAATTAGATCACTAGGTAAAATCTTTCAAATATCTTGTCTGAAACTATTTTATGGTGGTGATTGGTCGAATTATGTTCAAACATTATCAGAATGTTCTCTTGTTTTAAAAGTGGGTCATATGGGTCAAAAACAATGTTAATAGGTTTTGCATTAAAGAATGATTTTTTTTAACAAAGACAAGAGTTCACAATGGTAGGAATGATATTTCAAGCTCCTCTTTGTAATGCATGCGCAAAGTTTGCATGTCAATCTGTATTTAATGAGTTTTAGTCGTATTTTTGTAATTGGTGTTTTCAGTCTAAAATTATAAACTAGTTAAGCACCAGTCAATTGTAACGACGGCCAACCCTGGGTAAAATGAACTGATGGTAAAATCCCTGCCAAATGCCCCCGCATCCAGGGACTCTATTTAAGGCCCATTCCCCAATATATTTTGAGTGAAGACAAAACCACCACATTCACCCGGCACGGTGGGGCCAACTGGAAGGTAAAAACACGGCCCATTTCCCCAGCTATCCCTGGTATATCCCCGGCCCTTGGGGGTGGTGGTTGCAATTGACTGGTGCATTATTCGGGATTCTTCCAACCTAAGGATTTGCCATATCAAATATCGTAGAAATATCTGTCAGCGTATAATTATTTGGACCAGCGTCTGATTATGTTAGAATTGTACCAAGAACTGGCATATTTGTATATAAGAATACTTATATAAAATGATATTAGATAGTTATACTCTAATAGAAGTTTATTGAAATGTCATTTTATCAAATTTAATTATTTTTTTGTGATTTTTTAAAATAACATCAATGGACTGAGGGGCCTCATTAATTTGTTTTTATTTTAAACAATATCAAAGGACTGAAGGGCCTTTTTTAGTGACCAAGCTCTGTGATGATCACCTTTGTTTCCATCAGCAAAATGGATATTATAAGACCCAAACTACAAAATACCCTAGATACTGTTAGGCAGTTCTTAATCACCATCGGAATCTGTGTTCTCAACAAAATTTTGCTTGTATCATTAAATTAAACATATGAGAGAGCTTACAACCTGCATTGTCAGCAACCAATGTTCTTTTCCATTACTCTTTATACATACCTTGGGACAATTGAGTGACAAAATCTCGTTTTATTGATAATGCATGACACAGGAGAGACAACTCTTCTTCCAATGAATTTGCTTGTTACACTCAAATAATGTTCAATAACTATACAGTGCAAGTAACCTCCGTGGCTGTGTGGTCTTGACTGCTGCCAAAAAATATTGTACTGAGAAGGTTGGTCTGGTTCAACTCTGGCAATTGCCAGAATATTTTATAACCATAAAGCATCTGGTACTTTGTGGAACCAATGAAACTGCCTCATTTATTTTTCATGTTCACAAGATTTTCCTTGTGGAATTGCCCACGGTACACAACGAAGCATAGCGAAGTGTGTATCGGATATCTGACGATGGCAACCTGAGGCAATATATAAAACAAATGGTAACATCCAACTCGCTGGTATAAATAATTCCTGAATCACAACTACATGTATGGAGGTATTCTGATAAGTGTATCCGAATTTAGGACAGTTGAGGTTAAAAACAAATTAACGTTTTCCTGAAATGTAAGTTTGGAATATATTTTGCGTGTGAGTAGGTTGTTACCTTTTGTTGCATTGCCTGTGGCAGTTTTCATGCCCTGTCATTTGTTTTATTAGAAGACACTTATCGATGCAAGGATACGTAGATTTTTCCCACTAAGAATTCTTCTAAGATCGAGGTCTGAGTCCAGTTATTACAACTCTTTTTCCTTCCTCAAATTCTACTTTTATCCCAATTCAATGAACTTTTTTTTATGCAATCTCCTCAGCAGCTATCTCTAACATTTTCACTGGGAAACTCATATTCATATTTACGTCTGTAAAAACAAATGGAAAAATATCTTCATATTGTTTTAAAAGGTTCACAATTTCAAATGCTTGGAACACATGATCAGCATCAAGTGTAAATGTTTGTAACACATATGCTCTCCTCTGACACACAAAAAGTCACGTTTTTATGAGTTTATATTCCAAACTACTTATACAGTTTGCACTTAAGTCCTTCAAAGCTGTTTCGCATTTCCATATATGGAAATGCTTGACAGCCATCATATTATAACTAATAAACTATGCTTTACAGTTAGCCACATCTTTAAATTAAAATTACAGTTAAACAACAGCTCAAAAGTCAGAAAGCACATTTTAATATAATTCTTCAAGTAGACTGTCTCAATAAAATTTATATTTATCATCCTACATTCAAGTTTCTATCACAAGAGTCGTTACATCTTGAACAGATGGGGCTTCATCTTCAAGATGAAGACTTTGCAAAAGACAGCACCAACAGTATTGGTGCCAGGACTGAGAAGTTCCACGTAATGGGTGTTACTTCAGCCCACAAATATCAGTGCTGCCCAAAACCAGGTTTGTTCTCAATCTTAGTTTCCTGTTAACTTTATGATTTCAGAACAAAAGCCAGCATTCATCATGAACATGAAATCCAAAACCTTCTGCATTTTGTGTTGTGATGTAACATAGGTAAAGCTAGGCAAATCTTTTAGTAAGTTTCTAACTACAGCTTTAAATAGCATTGCTTTTAGTAGTAACATTCAACCTTTAATAAAACAAAAAATATGGATGTTTCGATGCACTTCAATTCAATAATTGAATGTATTTACAATTATTCACAATTTTAAATAATGTTTAAAAAATTAAACTCTACAAGCTTACATTATTTCACAATACTATCTTTTTTAGATATCATTTTTTGTTTTTAATATCATTAAATGTATATAAATACTAATAATCTTAATTATTATTTTGCGATTCATGCATCGATCTTTGATTTGTATAACCTGATTCACAATTGAAATCAAAATGCAAATTACCTGTCAATCCACATCTCCAATAAAGCTTTTAATACGGGCTTGAAACCTAACAACTTCACCTCAGTTGAATGTTTAGAGTTATTTTGTTCCTCATGTATCATGTTATTAAATCTTCAGTGCTACATTCACTTATCATGATATCATAACAATTTTGTTTCATATCTTTTTAGAGTGTCACAACAAGTAGATGTTCCTTGACAAATGTCCTCTATGTAAGGGCCAGTCCCTTACACAAGTGGCCTACTTAATTACACAGCTGAGGTTGTTACCAAACGCAGCATTGGGTATGAAATGCAGAAACTGTTCGCACTTGATCTTCAACTCCTCATCACAATACCTGAACTGAAACAATCGGTGACGAATCTGCACTTCACTTCTACCTCATAGTGCTCCTCCCTATACACGCTAGAGGAAAGTTCGAAAATGGGAAACTTGTCCTTGCAAGCGGGAACGACCAATTGATTCTTAACGGAACAACCTGCCTCAATGCTTTGGCTGACACTACATAAAGTTAACATTATATAAGCACTCTTTATGGGATCTGATATTTATAAAATAGAGTAGCTTTCAACAAAACGTCTGCCCTATGTTAACAATAGGTTTCTTAAAATACCAACATCATTTTTACCTGTATTTGTAATGTTAAACCATTGTGCAATTCTGTAATTGTTTTAAATGTAACTTTGCATTACAAATGTTGCATCTTAAACAAGCTGACTTCACAAGCTGACACATCATACCATATCGTGTCTCGGGATCTAAAAATATAACTCTTACACAGCCGTTAGTTACTATCCTTGACCATAATTCAAATTTAATTGCTTATTTTTCATTTCAAACTCACAAACATTACAAATTACATTTCCAATTCATACAACCACAATATATGTACAAATAGTTTACATTACATATAATGATAATTATTTCCATATATCCCTTCTTACATACTTTTAATATTTTCTTCTTTTACGACATTTCATAACTGTTTCAATAACTTTCTCATACCTCTTGTATTCACCTTATCCTGCAATATCAATTTTAAAGTTTTTATTAAGCAAAACCTTTTAATTGAGTACATGACAATACCATAGTAATGTTTAGTGTGTATCTCAAATTATTTGCAAAAATCCTCCAGTATCATTTTGATGTAAATTTGTTCATCTCACTATTTCTTTTTTGCTTTTCTTGCTTTTTTATTTAATGTTGTATTTATTTTACTTTAGAATACTTGTACAGGTGAAGCATATCTCTATTCCTGCTATTGTTGTTTTTTACCATTACGTCATTTTATACAGAATTGTTCAGTGTCAATTGTGCCAATATCTTACAGTGTGACCATGTATGACTTTACAGAATCATAACTTTATTTAAAAACCTCACCATAATGATTATTTATCATCCTATTGTTTTCTTAAAT
The DNA here is from genome assembly GCF_026914265.1 of Mya arenaria. NCBI lineage: Eukaryota > Metazoa > Mollusca > Bivalvia > Myida > Myidae > Mya > Mya arenaria. Next base: position 33,136,753 of record NC_069136.1, read on the forward strand.
TGTTCTGCAATTCCAATAATTATTTACAAAACATCTTCCTAAAATCAGAGACATTTGACAGTATTATAAGACTTCTCATTCAAGGTTTTGTCTATTTTGAACACTGATGTTGACCTAATGCTCTGTACATATTACTATGCCTTTGCAAAGTTTCATTCCCATTAACATTTAAATTCATTTCTTATGTGTACATATATTTAATAAAACATCTACCTTTAACTGTTTAGTGACAAAATGTTCATTTAAATAGAAGATCTGTATTTATATCACTCTGTCATTTTGCCATCATACCATTCTTTTGTACCTGTTATACTTAACATTTAAAAATATATCATTCAATGTCTCTTTTATAGGCACTGACTTTCCATACTTATTTACAAACATTATTAAAATCATAATGTTCTTAATGCTTAAAAAATATATCTGTTTCAACTTCTCAACTTACCCTGCTTTATTTGCTACGACCCTAAACCATTCCATTGTTTTTTTCATTTCTGTGATTTTTGGCTTTTTAAACGTAAAAATAATGGCATTTTGGCTTTTAACCATACCAGCAATGCTATTACTGATAGTATAAAACTTAAAGCATATAATTTATAGTTTTGGGTCTGACAACTTTCAACTTTTAGTAAAAAAAATTCTTTTACAGAAATACTTGTTTTCAACGCAATTTATTCCAACAGTAATAACTGAAACTGAGTCTCTTTTAAGTCCCCCCACCCCCATGTAAAAGATATTTATCGCCCTGTAAATGGTTTCATTTAAATACTGTGCACATGCACACTGTGTACATATTACTAGGTTTTTATGCATTTCTGTTCATATTCTTTTCAGTTGTACCTGTTTTATTTCATTTCTTATGTCTTCTTGTATTGACATTCAACAATGTGAATACATCAGTGAAATAATGGCAGCATTTATTTCAGTATTATATTAATTTGTCTGGGTGCATTCTTATTCCATGTATTGGTCATAATGTATATGTCGCACTTACACCAAAATATTTTTTCTATTGTTTATTTTTATTAAATTTTAATTATTTGTTTTCACCTTAACATTTTTAGTACAACTCTTCCATTTCCATTCTTTTGCTTCATTAATATTTCGATACTCATTTAGTGATCCAACTTTCTAGTCATACAACTATCAACCTGCATCACATTCTGTTCATCAAACTTATATCGTATGCCTTAAACATGCATATTGCATGTTGATTACATAATGTTTATTACCCAAAAGTGTCATTATATGCAAAACTTGTTTCCTTTGACAAATTTAAACTTCCGTTACTTAAACATTGCCTTCCTAATGTATCATTGCCTTCCTATTGTGTTATTGCTTTTCTTTTGTTTTAAAATGTTCATACTTCTATTACATGTGACTCGAGTGTAGGCAAAAAATCTAATTTCCATTTCAAAACCTTACACATTTCTTTTCAATATCTTAAAAATACTTCTTGTCATTTCTTCTCTTTAGACTTAAACAATTCTGTCATTTCGGCAATTACCAATACAAACAATGCAAATATTGATAGTGTATTATGTATGTTCTGTATATCATAAGTTCTTAAGTATGTTCAACAGCTTATTATATGATTATTTTTCAATCACTGTTTTCTAAGTTATTACTCTATGTCCACATACTACTACTTAGTGTAAACTACTATTTATGTGATTTTATTCTTATGTTTGGACTTGAAGAGAATGTTTATTTCAGAATCATGGTTTTCTTTTTCACACTTAGTACCATGCATACTTCGCACATTTCTTTAAACAGCTTTCTTGTTCCCTATTGCATGGCTATAAATCTTCTACGCCAAACAATTCAATTCAATTCAATTCAATTACATTATTAATAGTGATCACACTCATGGATAACCAAATTCTTTTAGTTTATATTAAATGTTTTTTTTTTTTCAATTGTGCTTAAATCTGATACATAAGCAAACATTTTTATGTGCTATGTTTTTTAGTTAAAAACAACGGCTTTGTAACACTTAATTATAACGGTCAACTTGTTTCGCAGATTATAAGCCAAAGGTGTACATTGTTTAAAGCAGATCTCCTAAATTAGTTTTTTGGATAAACCTTTGGTGCTACTCTTGTTTAAAGTCAACATTTCATCAAAGTACTTCAAAATCACAAATTTGCAAATTTTGCCCAGACTTTACCAAATAATGTTGGCATATTTAACATTTCAGCTATCATATCAGCCACTCCAAAAGAAAACCACCAAAGTCATTTTGTACGATTGTTATTGTATTTACAACGGTTTTCATTTCATTTCCAAACAACGGTCCAATACTGTCATCTTTTAAGTAACTTCAATCCACTGTCATCTACAATATATGTTAGCTCTTACTTTATTAACTTCGTTCTGAACCGACATATATACACGCATAACCAATAGTTTTCCCGCGCTTACATCCAATTGCTGCATCTTGCAGCAACTTTTGTACTTGTATTACTACAGATTTAAGATAGAAACGGGCTACAGAACTTCAGTATTGCGCATATTTCTACAAGCGGTTATTGAGTTTTTGCAGTAGGTCAGGCGCGTAGCTGCCTATACACGAGCACGCGGCTGAGTCCACATGGTTCTGTCAAAAAACAAAATATTCAGCCAAAGTTAGAGTATTCGTACTTGACATGCTGTTACAGACCTATGGACATTGAACATATAATTATATAGTGCAATTGAAAAAGGACCGAAAAGTAGACTTCTGTTAGAGATAATTTGAGTGTTATTTACATAACCGGGGCTTATTTGTTTTCTATGTTAGAAAGTGAAGGGCTTATTTGTTTTCTATGTTAGAAAGTGAAGGGCTTATTTGTTTTCTATGTTAGAAAGTGAAGGGCTTATTTGTTTTCTATGTTAGAAAGTGAAGGGCTTATTTGTTTTCTATGTTATAAAGTGAAGGGTTTATTTGTGGTTTTATTATCCTAACAATGTCCATTTTCCTATACTTAAAGGGTATCAGAACGTCCAGAATGCGCCACATTGCGCCATTGTTTGGGGCATGCCCCAAGACATCCTTAGCACAATTATGAATCCACATGAATAGAGGGCAAGCTACGCCCCTGTAGGTTGCCGGTATATGACTGGTCAGCATGCCAAATTTAAAGGCAAAATACAAATCCTGGAAACTATGTATTGAAATCAGTCTACGGCGATGCTACGAAACGAATAGCGATGTCATACCAGTGTGAGAGTTAACCATACTTGTAATGGAACCTTTTAAATGAAATATCATGCTCTTTGTGAGCAAGCATTGCATGACACTTATAGTATATGTACATTATCAGGAGGGTGGTGGATGGTTTCTCCATAACAGCCACACAGTACATTTTACCTGGACTTTTTCAAGTAACCTTCCGGTGCCCGAGCTGATGAGCTCAAGTGGCCGTGATAACACCTCAGTTGTTTGCTGCACGGGGATAAAGCATTGTTGAGGTGTTTGAAATGAAGTTATAAAGGCAGGCGCGTAGCTGCCTATACGCGAGTACGCGGCTGAATCCACATGATTCTGACAAAAAAATCAGCCAAAATTGCAGTTTGCGCTTGACTACATGATCCTAAAACTGTAGATCTTTCAGTACTAAATGAAGTATCTCAGAATGCCCACAATGCGCCAGATTGCAGCATTGTTTTCAATTTTCCCGAGGGGGCATGCCCCCGGAAATCCCCCACCCCCATAGCACAATTATGAATCCACATGAATAGAGGTCTAGCTACGCCCCTGGTACTGTATAATAATATATAAAATTAATAAAAAAATAAAATTAGGCAGGCAGTTAGACTATAGCAGGGGAGACCAATCATGACAGGTAAGCCAGGAGCATCACGGTTGCATTCTCGTTCACTAGAGTGACGTTCCGTTTATCTGAGTGACGTACCACAGTTAGATTTATTACGATCTAACCTCTGATAAATGAGAATGTACGGTTGTAGCGTTTCTTAATCCGTACATAGTCTTACGGCCTGTAGATGTTCCGCATATATGCATATATATATATATATATATATATATATATATATATATATATATATATATATATATATATATATATATATATATTAAGGGTGGTTACAAAGAAATGAAATAGATCATACGAGTATATATCAGTCCTGTGTTTTTTCACCAACCATAAGAATGCTTAATAGATTTCTTAATGCAATACTTATACAGTCGAGTCCCGTTGGCTCGATCTCCTACGGGCCGGAGAAAATACTCTGAGCCTCGGAAAATTCGAGCTAAGCGGGATTGCTTACTTTCAGTATTAAAAAATCAGTTCTTAACAATCAGTTCGAGCCAACGAGCAAATCGAGCCAAGCGAGTTCGACCCAACGGGATTCGACTGTATGTGAGGGACACGGGAAGGAGCTTGAAATACTAGAGTACATTATACCAAGTCTATAAGTCGTAAGATTTTTTGCAAATATGCATAGTTGCACAATTTATCTTCTTATTCAAGTTAAATGAATACATTCAAACGAAAAAAGTTAAAAACATTTTTTGTATTCCAAAATGGCCGCGATAATATCCGAAGCCTCTAAGATATAAACATTTGCATTTTTAACGACAAAGGTAGGCAGGTTGTATATGACCAGTAGATGAACATAACCCTATTGATTTTTAGGTTATAAGTAATAGATATATTTTGTTGACATACATATATACGTGTATAATCTAGTTATAAGTAATCGTTGATTATGTTGATGTTGTTGTCGTTTTTATTGTTGTTGTTGTTGTTGCTGTTAATTCACGACTTGGCTGCAGTTGTAGGCGTAGTGGCGGTTGCTGTAGTGCTGTTGTTTTTACTTCTTTATGTTGCTGCTATTACGAGTATTAGTGGTATAAGTAGGAAAAGTATTGGTTCTTGTTGGCACCGTAATAGTAGGTGTATGCGTAGTAATGGTAGATGGCATTGTGTTTGTTATGTTGGCATAGACAGATGTACTGGAAAAAGTCTTTCCAACGCTTTCAACGGCTAAATTCCGTGCAAGCAGTGAATACCGCAGTGCCAGCAGAGCTTTGATTAAAAGATAGTTTTGTTCCGAGCTTACCTGATATGGTCGAGCATTAACGATCACCTTCAGGGACGATATATATAGAGAAAATTTTAGTATTAAGAATTGATGGTCTTGTTGTTGTTGTTGTTATTGTTGTTGTAACACTATGTTTTATCTATGTTTTGTATTAGGCGTATTTGGTGCAATGGTGTAGAAGTTGTTGTTGTAAGTGTTCGACGTTGGGGGAGATATTATCAATGACGTCACATTACCTTTATGAGAAGTTAAGTGTGCGCAAAATTATCCAACTTGTCCTAGTTCTCTCACAACATGGAACATTCAAAACAGGAAAGTCGTGCTCTCACAACATTGAACATTCAAAACAGGAATGTCGTGCTCTCACAACATTGAACATTCAAAACAGGAATGTCGTGCTCTCACAACATTGAACATTCAAAACAGGAATGTCGTGCTCTCACAACATTGAACATTCAAAACAGGAATGTCGTGCTCTCACAACATTGAACATTCAAAACAGGAATGTCGTGCTCTCACAACATTGAACATTCAAAACAGGAATGTCGTGCTCTCACAACATTGAACATTCAAAACAGGAAAGTCGTGCTCTCACAACATTGAACATTCAAAACAGGTCAGTCGTGCTCTCACAACATTGAACATTCAAAACAGGAATGTCGTGCTCTCACAACATTCGACATTCAAAACAGGAATGTCGTGCTCTCACAACATTCGACATTCAAAACAGGAATGTCGTGCTCTCACATCATTGGACATTCAAAACAGGAAAGTCGTGCTCTCACAACATTGAACATTCAAAACAGGAAAGTCGTGCTCTCACATCATTCAATATTCAAAACAGGAATGTCGTGCTCTCACAACATTCAACATTCAAAACAGGAAAGTCGTGCTCTCACAACATTCAACATTCAAAACAGGAAAGTCGTGCTCTCACATCATTCAACATTCAAAACAGGAATGTCGTGCTCTCACATCATTCAACATTCAAAACAGGAATGTCGTGCTCTCACAACATTCAACATTCAAAACTCGGGCTCTCACAGCATTGAACATTCAAAACAGGAATGTCGGGCTCTCACATCATTCAACATTCAAAACAGGAATGTCGTGCTCTCACATCATTCAACATTCAAAACAGGAAAGTCGTGCTCTCACAGCATTGAACATTCAAAACAGGAAAGTCGTGCTCTCACAGCATTGAACATTCAAAACAGGAAAGTCGTGCTCTCACAGCATTGAACATTCAAAACAGGAATGTCGTGCTCTCACAGCATTGAACATTCAAAACAGGAATGTCGTGCTCTCACAGCATTGAACATTCAAAACAGGAATGTCGTGCTCTCACAGCATTGAACATTCAAAACAGGAATGTCGTGCTCTCACAACATTGAACATTCAAAACAGGAATGTCGTGCTCTCACAACATTGAACATTCAAAACAGGAATGTCGTGCTCTCACAGCATTGAACATTCAAAACAGGAATGTCGTGCTCTCACAGCATTGAACATTCAAAACAGGAATGTCGTGCTCTCACAGCATTGAACATTCAAAACAGGAATGTCGTGCTCTCACAGCATTGAACATTCAAAACAGGAATGTCGTGCTCTCACAGCATTGAACATTCAAAACAGGAAAGTCGTGCTCTCACAGCATTCAACATTCAAAACAGGAAAGTCGTGCTCTCACAGCATTGAACATTCAAAACAGGAAAGTCGTGCTCTCACATCATTCAACATTCAAAACAGGAAAGTCGTGCTCTCACATCATTCAACATTCAAAACAGGAAAGTCGTGCTCTCACATCATTCAACATTCAAAACAGGAAAGTCGTGCTCTCACAACATTGAACATTCAAAACAGGAAAGTCGTGCTCTCACAACATTGAACATTCAAAACAGGAAAGTCGTGCTCTCACAACATTCAACATTCAAAACAGGAAAGTCGTGCTCTCACAACATTGAACATTCAAAACAGGAAAGTCGTGCTCTCACAACATTGAACATTCAAAACAGGAAAGTCGTGCTCTCACAACATTGAACATTCAAAACAGGAAAGTCGTGCTCTCACAACATTGAACATTCAAAACAGGAAAGTCGTGCTCTCACAACATTGAACATTCAAAACAGGTAAGTCGTGCTCTCACAACATTGAACATTCAAAACAGGTAAGTCGTGCTCTCACAACATTGAACATTCAAAACAGGTCTGTCGTGCTCTCACAACATTGAACATTCAAAGCAGGAAAGTCGTGCTCTCACAACATTCGACATTCAAAACAGGAATGTCGTGCTCTCACAACATTGGACATTCAAAACAGGAATGTCGTGCTCCCACAACATTGGACATTCAAAACAGGAATGTCGTGCTCCCACAACATTGGACATTCAAAACAGGAATGTCGTGCTTTCACAACATTCAACATTCAAAACAGGAAAGTCGTGCTCTCACAACATTGAACATTCAAAACAGGAAAGTCGTGCTCTCACAACATTGAACATTCAAAACAGGAAAGTCGTGCTCTCACAACATTGAACATTCAAAACAGGAAAGTCGTGCTCTCACAACATTGAACATTCAAAACAGGAAAGTCGTGCTCTCACATCATTCAACATTCAAAACAGGAATGTCGTGCTCTCACATCATTCAACATTCAAAACAGGAATGTCGTGCTCTCACATCATTCAACATTCAAAACAGGAAAGTCGTGCTCTCACATCATTCAACATTCAAAACAGGAAAGTCGTGCTCTCACATCATTCAACATTCAAAACAGGAAAGTCGTGCTCTCACAGCATTCAACATTCAAAACAGGAAAGTCGTGCTCTCACAGCATTCAACATTCAAAACAGGAAAGTCGTGCTCTCACAGCATTCAACATTCAAAACAGGAAAGTCGTGCTCTCACAGCATTCAACATTCAAAACAGGAAAGTCGTGCTCTCACAGCATTCAACATTCAAAACAGGAAAGTCGTGCTCTCACAGCATTCAACATTCAAAACAGGAAAGTCGTGCTCTCACAGCATTCAACATTCAAAACAGGAAAGTCGTGCTCTCACAGCATTCAACATTCAAAACAGGAAAGTCGTGCTCTCACAGCATTCAACATTCAAAACAGGAAAGTCGTGCTCTCACAGCATTCAACATTCAAAACAGGAAAGTCGTGCTCTCACAACATTGAACATTCAAAACAGGAATGTCGTGCTCTCACAACATTGAACATTCAAAACAGGAAAGTCGTGCTCTCACATCATTCAATATTCAAAACAGGAAAGTCGTGCTCTCACATCATTCAATATTCAAAACAGGAAAGTCGTGCTCTCACAACATTCAACATTCAAAACAGGAATGTCGTGCTCTCACATCATTCAACATTCAAAACAGGAATGTCGTGCTCTCACATCATTCAACATTCAAAACAGGAATGTCGTGCTCTCACAACATTCAACATTCAAAACAGGAATGTCGTGCTCTCACAGCATTCAACATTCAAAACAGGAATGTCGTGCTCTCACAGCATTCAACATTCAAAACAGGAATGTCGTGCTCTCACAGCATTCAACATTCAAAACAGGAATGTCGTGCTCTCACAGCATTCAACATTCAAAACAGGAAAGTCGTGCTCTCACAGCATTGAACATTCAAAACAGGAATGTCGTGCTCTCACAGCATTGAACACTCTAACAACATTGAACATTCAAAACAGGAATGTCGTGCTCTAACAACAATGAACATTCAAAACAGGAATGTCGTGCTCTCACAACAATGAACATTCAAAACAGGAATGTCGTGCTCTCACAACAATGAACATTCAAAACAGGAATGTCGTGCTCTCACAGCATTCAACATTCAAAACAGGAATGTCGTGCTCTCACAACATTGAACATTCAAAACAGGAATGTCGTGCTCTCACAACATTGAACATTCAAAACAGGAATGTCGTGCTCTCACATCATTGAACATTCAAAACAGGAATGTCGTGCTCTCACATCATTGAACATTCAAAACAGGAATGTCGTGCTCTCACATCATTGAACATTCAAAACAGGAATGTCGTGCTCTCACATCATTGAACATTCAAAACTGGAATGTCGTGCTCTCACATCATTCAACATTCAAAACAGGAATGTCGTGCTCTCACATCATTCAACATTCAAAACAGGAATGTCGTGCTCTCACAACATTCAACATTCAAAACAGGAATGTCGTGCTCTCACAACATTCAACATTCAAAACAGGAATGTCGTGCTCTCACAACATTCAACATTCAAAACAGGAATGTCGTGCTCTCACAACATTCAACATTCAAAACAGGAATGTCGTGCTCTCACAACATTCAACATTCAAAACAGGAATGTCGTGCTCTCACATCATTCAACATTCAAAACAGGAATGTCGTGCTCTCACATCATTCAACATTCAAAACAGGAATGTCGTGCTCTCACAACATTCAACATTCAAAACAGTCGTGCTCTCACAACATTCAACATTCAAAACAGAAATTTCGTGCTATCACAACATTCAACATTCAATACAGGAATGTCGTGCTCTCACAACATTCAACATTCAATACAGGAATGTCGTGCTCTCACAACATTCAACATTCAAAACAGGAATGTCGTGCTATCACAACATTCAACATTCAAAACAGGAATGTCTTCCTGTCGTGCTCTCACAACATTGAACATTCAAAACAGGAATGTCGTGCTCTCACAACATTGAACATTCAAAACAGGAATGTCGTGCTCTCACATCATTCAACATTCAATACAGGAATGTCGTGCTCTCACAACATTCAACATTCAATACAGGAATGTCGTGCTCTAACAACATTGACTATTCAAAACAGGAATGTCGTGCTCTAACAACATTGACTATTCAAAACAGGAATGTCGTGCTCTCACAACATTGAACATTCAAAACAGGAATGTCGTGCTCTCACAACATTGAACATTCAAAACAGGAATGTCGTGCTCTCACAGCATTGACTATTTAAAACAGGAATGTCGTGCTCTCACATCATTCAACATTCAAAACAGGAATGTCGTGCTCTCACATCATTCAACATTCAAAACAGGAATGTCGTGCTCTCACATCATTCAACATTCAAAACAGGAATGTCGTGCTCTCACAACATTAAACATTCAAAACAGGAATGTCGTGCTCTCACAACATTAAACATTCAATACAGGAATGTCGTGCTCTAACAACATTGAACATTCAAAACAGGAATGTCGTGCTCTAACAACATTGAACATTCAAAACAGGAATGTCGTGCTCTAACAACATTGAACATTCAAAACAGGAATGTCGTGCTCTAACAACATTGACTATTCAAAACAGGAATGTCGTGCTCTCACAACATTGACTATTCAAAACAGGAATGTCGTGCTCTCACATCATTCAACATTCAAAAAAGGAAAGTCGTGCTCTCACAACATTGAACATTCAAAACAGGAAAGTCGTGCTCTCACAACATTGAACATTCAAAACAGGAAAGTCGTGCTCTCACAACATTCAACATTCAAAACAGGAAAGTCGTGCTCTCACAACATTCAACATTCAAAACAGGAATGTCGTGCTCTCACATCATTGAACATTCAAAACAGGAATGTCGTGCTCTCACAACATTGAACATTCAAAACAGGAATGTCGTGCTCTCACAACATTGAACATTCAAAACAGGAATGTCGTGCTCTCACAACATTGAACATTCAAAACAGGAATGTCGTGCTCTCACATCATTCAACATTCAAAACAGGAATGTCGTGCTCTCACAACATTGAACATTCAAAACAGGAATGTCGTGCTCTCACGTCATTCAACATTCAAAACAGGAATGTCGTGCTCTCACAACATCCAACATTCAAAACAGGAATGTCGTGCTCTCACAACATCCAACATTCAAAACAGGAATGTCGTGCTCTCACAACATCCAACATTCAAAACAGGAATGTCGTGCTCTCACACCATCGAACATTCAAAACAGGAATGTCGTGCTCTCACAACATTCAACATTCAAAACTGGAATGTCGTGCTCTCACAACATTGAACATTCAAAACTGGAATGTCGTGCTCTCACAACATTGAACATTCAGAACTGGAATGTCGTGCTCTCACAGCATTGAACATTCAGAACTGGAATGTCGTGCTCTCACAGCATTGAACATTCAAAACTGGAATGTCGTGCTCTCACAGCATTGAACATTCAAAACTGGAATGTCGTGCTCTCACAGCATTGAACATTCAAAACTGGAATGTCGTGCTCTCACAGCATTGAACATTCAAAACTGGAATGTCGTGTTCTCACAGCATTTAACATTCAAAACAGGAATGTCTTGCTCACACAGCATTGAACATTCAAAACAGGAATGTCTTGCTCTCACAGCATTGAACAATCAAAACAGGAATGTCGTGCTCACACAGCATTTAACATTCAAAACAGGAATGTCGTGCTCACACAGCATTTAACATTCAAAACAGGAATGTCGTGCTCTCACATCATTGAACATTCAAAACAGGAATGTCGTGCTCTCACATCATTGAACATTCAAAACAGGAATGTCGTGCTCTCAAAACATTGAACATTCAAAACAGGAATGTCGTGCTCTCAAAACATTGAACATTCAAAACAGGAATGTTGTGCTCTCACAACATTGACTATTCAAAACAGGAATGTCGTGCTCTCACAACATTGACTATTCAAAACAGGAATGTCGTGCTCTCACAACATTGAACAATCAATACAGTAATATCGTGCTCTCACAACATTGACTATTCAAAACAGGAATGTCGTGCTCTCACAACATTGAACATTCAATACAGGAATGTCGTGCTCTCACAACATTGAACATTCAAAACAGGAAAGTCGTGCTCTCACAACATTGAACATTCAAAACAGGAATGTCGTGCTCTAACAACATTGAACATTCAAAACAGGAATGTCGTGCTCTAACAACATTGAACATTCAAAACAGGAATGTCGTGCTCTAACAACATTGACTATTCAAAACAGGAATGTCGTGCGCTCACAACATTGACTATTCAAAACAGGTATGTCGTGCGCTCACAACATTGACTATTCAAAACAGGAATGTCGTGCTCTCACAACATTGAACATTCAATACAGAAATGTCGTGCTCTCACAACATTGACTATTCAAAACAGGAATGTCGTGCTCTCACAACATTGAACATTCAATACAGGAATGTCGTGCTCTCACAACATTGACTATTCAAAACAGGAATGTCGTGCTCTCACAACATTAAACATTCAATACAGGAATATCGTGCTCTCACAACATTGAACATTCAATACAGAAATGTCGTGCTCTCACAACATTGAACATTCAAAACAGGAATGTCGTTCTCTCACAACATTAAACATTCAAAACAGGAATGTCGTGCTCTCACAACATTAAACATTCAAAACAGGAATGTCGTGCTCTCACAACATTAAACATTCAAAACAGGAATGTTTTGCTCTCACAACATTAAACATTCAAAACAGGAATGTCGTGCTCTCACAACATTGAACATTCAAAACAGGAATGTCGTGCTCTCACAACATTGAACATTCAAAACAGGAATGTCGTGCTCTCACAACATTGAACATTCAAAACAGGAATGTCGTGCTCTCACAACATTGAACATTCAAAACAGGAATGTCGTGCTCTCACAACATTGAACATTCAAAACAGGAATGTCGTGCTCTCACATCATTGAACATTCAAAACAGGAATGTCGTGCTCTCACATCATTGAACATTCAAAACAGGAATGTCGTGCTCTCACAACATTGAACATTCAAAACAGGAATGTCGTGCTCTCACAACATTAAACATTCCATACAGGAATGTCGTGCTCTCACAACATTGACTATTCAAAACAGGAATGTCGTGCTCTCACAACATTGACTATTCAAAACAGGAATGTCGTGCTCTCACAACATTGACTATTCAAAACAGGAATGTCGTGCTCTCACAACATTGACTATTCAAAACAGGAATGTCGTGCTCTCACAACATTGAACATTCAAAACAGGAATGTCGTGCTCTCACAGCATTGAACATTCAAAACAGGAGTGTCGTGCTCTCACAGCATTGAACATTCAAAACAGGAATGTCGTGCTTTCCCAACATTGAACATTCAAAACAGGAATGTCGTGCTCTCCCAACATTGAACATTCAATACAGGAATGTCGTGCTCTCACAACATTAAACATTCAATACAGGAATGTCGTGCTCTCACAACATTGAACATTCAATACAGGAATGTCGTGCTCTCACAACATTGAACATTCAAAACAGGAATGTCGTGCTCTCACAACATTGAACATTCAAAACAGGAATGTCGTGCTCTCACAACATTGAACATTCAAAACAGGAAAGTCGTGCTCTCACAACATTAAACATTCAAAACAGGAAAGTCGTGCTCTCACAACATTAAACATTCAAAACAGGAATGTCGTGCTCTCACAACATTAAACATTCAAAACAGGAATGTCGTGCTCTCACATCATTGAATAGTAAAAACCTGTATGTAGTTTGATTTTACAACCTCCGTTATTTGAATGTCCAATGCCGAATGTTGAGCTAACTTTACACCTGGAGTTGTATTCATAAAGCTTCCAAGTGAAAATGTTCACCTTCCCGAATTTTTGACAACGAATATTTTAAATACCCTCTTTTTTATCAAATTTAGTTGTATACCTTTATCATTTGGATCTGTTTTCTTGCTTATTTTCACCTTGACCGTGTTAAAATATTGTTAGTTTTCATTTAAGCTGCACTCTCACAGATTTACCATTTTGACAACTTTTGTTTATTTTTCTTTGTCTTGTAACGTGCCAATTTATGCGAAAATGCATAGACACCAGTGATATAAGACTTCTGACAAAATCAGATCGCAGATTTTTAAATATTAGTTCAAAAATTGATGTTTTATGCATTTTTCTTAAACCGTTAGTAGCCATAAAACATTAATTTTCGAATGGAAATATGAAAATAAGCGATCTGATCTTCTAATATCACTGGTTTGCTGATATTTATGCAAAAATTAGCTCATTCCAAGACAAAAAAGCTGTCACAACGATAAATCTGTGAGAGTGCAGCTTTAATATCAACGTAGAAAGAAAGCATTTTTCACTAATTTGAATTTTTTCACTAAGATGCTTTATGAATGCGGCCGCTGAGTGCGAGTTGTTTTACGAAGACAGTCTAATATTCACAACCGAATAATGGCTGGCTTACCTTAATAAAAATACTGTAATAATGCGTGACACTTTCAATCAAATTCAATAGAAGTCATGTATAAAAAAACATAAATTTTGACTGATAAACCTTAAACTACTTTCGAAATAATGCATTTATGGAAAATATTAACTACTGATAACAAGATTGTAACCGTGAATTTAATAGCAGAAAGCGCAAAAATATTAAATGATTGGTGAGTGCTAAAATATTTTCTGTGGTCTTCGATAGCCTCAAGAGGTAGAAACACCGTGTTTTATGCTCATTTCTTTCAAATTAAACTCCGTATCCTTCATAAAAATCATTGTTTTCGACATTCATCCATCCTTTTTGGAATATTAAAACAATATTATTAATTGTCGTGAATCATATTTGGGAGTAAGAGTGCATCTTTAACACATTCAAGGATAATAACAAACTAATTAATGACATTTTTTCTCTCGCCAGTTGTCAGAACAGCTCGATTTAAGGCATTTTCATGTTTTATTAAGTTATGTTTTGTCATATACGACATAACATGACAAAATTAACATTGCAATGAATATATTATATAAAAAGGCACTGAAAAATAATACTTGTAATATCATAATATAAAGGGAAGCACATTATAGATAAAAGTGTATGTTTGTTTATAATATATTTCCTTCTCGAATGTATGCTTCAGTTAGCTCAAGTGGGTTTTCTCCGGGTTCTCCGGTTTCCCCCACAATACAAGACCACACTCACGCGTAAAATCGTGCCAACGAGAGTGTATAATATAATGTTGTAAACAATTGCTTCCAATCTTTGTAAAATAAATAAGTTTAAACTATACTATAAAACATATTACTCTTTGGGCTTTATTTAAGCAAAGATATTGAATGTTTTAAGGATTGAAAATCATTTCGGGGGCATTTATGCGATCTATGGCCCGCTAAAAATGGCAATTCCCGTGAAGGGCGTCTATGATGCGAAAATGAACGTCACTTCTTCAGTGTATGTATACCACGTGATAAATTAAGTCATATATGCTACGTCGGAAGGCAACATTTTGCTAAAAATGAAGAATTAAATCAAAGATAACTTTTCCTTTACTACACTTTTAAATAAAACAAATGGTAGTCTATGCCGCTTAAATAGCCCCGCCTTCCTCTTTTAACCGAAGTTTGATAAGGTGATTAGACTTGGACAAACCTGTTTCCAAAATAGTGTTTTGACAGTGCTCCATCAGACGGCCGTATTGTGAAAAGGTTTGTCAATCTCAATCAAACTCTGGTATAAGACCGAAGGTGGGGCTCCGTAAGCGGCGAAGACTGCGCTATGTTTCATTTAAAATGGTGAAGAAATAGTGTTAACTTTGTTAAAAGTCTTGAATATTGCCATCCGACGTAGCATTTATGACGCAATTTATCACGTGGTATACACACACTGTTCATTTGAACAGAAAAGTACTAAAGAGCGTAAATATTAAATGATGATCAAACAAGTTAATTAAGAGTATAAACTAGGTTAGTTCATTAAGCTGTGTCCTCAATGTCATAAATTTTTGTTTTCATCTTTCCAGGAAAACTAAACAACTATACAATTTGCGGTTAACCTTATAAAGAATGGTTATGATGAGGTTTTGTTTCACAAATTAATAATCTAAAACAACAAGAATAGTTTTGATGAATAGTTTCTTCAAAACTACAAAATCCCCTTTTCAAATATAATGTATATATAGATAATACGCATAAATCTCTTTTAACGTTCAACATTAAAAACTCGTACTGTTATGGAGTAATTTGTAAAATTAATTGTCTATTTACAACTTAACCTTGACAAATTTATTGTTCTCCTTTCTAATAATGCATAAAACATAACTAACAAAAACTTGGATTGAGTAGTTGTTTAAAGCGGTACATTTCATTTCAAAAAGCAAACATTGATAAAAATGTCCGTATGCTGGCAGACAAAAACGACACGACCCACGCTCTGGTGGCGTGCAGTACGTCAGAGAACATGCATCAGTGGCACGCATGACATGTGATCCGTCCAGGAGAGAGAGTATACATCAGTGGCACACGTGACATGTAATCCGTCCAGGAGAGAGAGCATACATCAGTGGCACACGTGACATGTGATCCGTCCACGAGAGAGAGCATACATCAGTGGCACGCGTGACATGTGATCTGTCCACGAGAGAGAGCATACATCAGTGGCACGTGTGACATGTGATCCGACCAGGAGAGAAAGCATACATCAGTGGCACCCGTAAAATGTGATCTGTCCAGGAGAGAGAGCATACATCAGTGGCACGCGTGACATGTGATCTGTCCAGGAGAGAGAGCAAACATCAGTGGCACACGTGACAAGTGATCCGTCCAGGAGAAAACATACATCAGTGGCACACGTGACATGTGTTCTGTCCAGGAAAGAGAGCATACATCAGTGGCACCCGTGAAATGTGATCTGTCCAGGAAAGAGAGCATACATCAGTGGCACACGTGAAATGTGTTCTGTCCAGGAAAGAGAGCATACATCAGTGGCACCCGTGAAATGTGATCTGTCCAGGAAAGAGAGCATACATCAGTGGCACACGTGACATGTGATCTGTCCAGGAAAGAGAGCATACATCAGTGGCACCCGTGACATGTGATCCGACCAGGAGAGAAAGCATACATCAGTGGCACCCGTAAAATGTGATCTCTCCAGGAAAGAGAGCATACATTAGTGGCACACGTGACATGTTTTAGTCCAGGAGAGAGCAAACATAATTGACACACGTGACATGTTATATGTCTAGGAGAGAGCATACATCAGTTGCACACGTGACATGTTATATGTCCAGGAGAGAGCATACATCAGTGGCACACGTGACATGTGATCTGTCAAGGAGTGAGCATACATCGATTGCACACGTGACATGTTATATGTTCAGGAGAGAGCATACATCAGTGGCACACGTGACATGTTATGTGTCAAGGAGAGAGCATACATCAGTGGCACACGTGGCATGTGATCTGTTCAGGAGAGAGCATACATCGATGGCACACGTGACATGTTATATATCCAGGAGAGAGCATACATCAGTGGCACACGTGGCATGATCTGTCCAGGAGAGAGCCTACATCGATGGTATACGTGACATGTTATATGTTCAGGAGAGAGCATACATCAGTGGCACACGTGACATGTGATCTGTGCAGGAGAGAGTATACATCAGTGGCACACGTGACATGTTATATGTCCAGGAGAGAGCATACATCAGTAAGACACGTGACATGCGATCTGTTAAGTAGGGAGCATACATCGATGACACACGCGACATGTTATATGTTCAGGAGAGAGCATACATCAGTGGCACACGTGACATGTTATATGTCCAGGAGAGAGCATACATCAGTGGCACACGTGGCATGTGATCTGTGCAGGAGAGAGCATACATCAGTGGCACACGTGACATGTTATATGTCCAGGAGAGAGCATACATCAGTGGCACACGTGGCATGTGATCTGTGCAGGAGAGAGTATACATCAGTGGCACACGTGACATGTTATATGTCCAGGAGAGAGCATACATCAGTGGCACACGTGACATGTTATCTGTCAAGGAGAGAGCATACCTCGATGGCACACGTGACATGTTATATGTTCAGGAGAGAGCATACATCAGTGGCACACGTGACATGTGATCTGTGCAGGAGAGAGTATACATCAGTGGCACACGTGACATGTTATATGTCCAGGAGAGAGCATACATCAGTGGCATACGTGACATGTGATCTGTGCAGGAGAGAGAGCATTAATCAGTAGCACATGTGACATGTGATCTCTCCAGGGGAGAGAGAGAGACCATACGACAGTGGTATGGTTGACATGTTATCTGTCCAGGAGGAGCATACATCGGTGGCACACGTGACATATGATCTGTCCAGGAGGGAGCATACATCAGTGACACACGTCACACGTGACTGTCCAGAAACAACATACAATCATGGCACACGTGTCATGTGATCTGTCCAGAATATAGCATAATACAACAGTGGTATGGATGGTATATGATCTGTCTAGGAGATAACATACATCAGTGACATGGGTGACATTGCATTTGTCCAGAAGAGCGCATACACTAAGCAACAGTTAATGTTAACGATATCTTTTTGAAATGATGCCCAGACCAGCCTCATTCGTAAAGACGCCCATATGTCTTCCGGGCGTGTTGAAGTCATCACGCTGTTTTATGGGGCGCCAGGGCTCCATTTCAATAATTCACGTTTAAGAATGGTGCAAACTGCGTTTCGATAACAATACCTTAGGGACATTTATCGCATAGATTCTGCCTGTAGCTTAACCGGTGTACCCGAAAACTCTTAAGCAGCGTAGGATTTACAATTAAGATAACTTATTGAATCAGGACTCTGATGTCGTGTTGTCGAACTAGCGCATATAGAAAAGGCATTTTTGCTCCCATTTGCGACAAATAATAGCGCATCAATACCACATATACAGTATTTATCGTTATGGCATGTGGTTTTACTGGCAGGGAGCCAACACTATAAAGATATATCATGTTACACTTATCAACATGACAAATGGGATCCGGCTGAGCGAGGCAATATCCTGGTAGTTGTGGTTTATTTTCTGAAATGTTTCTCTGAAATACAAGGAGGGCATGGAAACGAGAAATCCCCCAAAAACCACAAACAATGGGTTTTTATTTTATGAGTTGGAAATCCAATTTGACAATCTTAATACTATTTAAGCAGCCGATTACGAAGTTTATTCAGTCTTGAACCTCTTAAGGGGTCGAGAAGGTAGGTTACTTTGCTTGTTTGTTTCAGTGTAAGATCGAAATATATTTCAACCATTGAGCAACCATTGAGCACAAAAATCTATATTTCACGATTGGTGTAGCCACGATGATTTGTTTTTCATGTGGTGGAATATAGTGCGATCTTATACAATAACAGACATTTTTCTTTTTATTACATGCTTTTAGGGTATTAATTGACATTTTATTATTTTCCATTTTTCGTTTGGTAAAAATTGCGACCTGTAAACTAATTAAAATAATACTAATTACAAAGAAAACAATAAATCATAAAAAGCAAGGGTATGAAACTTTCGGATTAGTGTTCACATGGTGAAGAGTCCGATCTTACAATAACATATACTTTCTTCTTATTACATGCTTTCAGGGTAATAAAAAGACCTTTGATTGTACTTTCATTTTCAAACGCTATGTTTCGTAAGATTGTGACTTAGACCATATTTCTTTGTAAACTCATAAGATATATTACAGTATAGTTTTCAAGGAAAAGAATAAAAAGCAAGAGTATGAATCGTTCGGTAGTAAGACTGGATTTTTGATCTTGTGACGTTTTGTCGACTAGTTAACTTAAGTGCATATACTCTCAATTTCTTTTAATAAATCTTATGGGACAATAACATTAAGACATTTGTTTATGTAGTAGTAATTGCAAATGAACATTTCGTTGAAGGTACTCAAGCGCAAACGCTCCTACAAGTTTATGTAAGTACAAAATGGTGATACATTTATTGCACTGTATATTTCATAACAAGATCAGCGCTAAAGATGAAAGAAACTTGCAAAATAAAGCGACAAAAAATGAAACCCATTTTGAAAAGTGTGACTTCATATCTAGAGTAAAAATGGAAACACTACCAGTATATAATCTGTATCAATTAGTATTGAAAAGATCTAAAAAAAAAATGCAATAAATTACAACCCCAATTAACTTGTTGGGAGAACATTGGCGAGTTCGAACTTGAATTTTGTAATTTTGTTAAACGTTATTCTATTCCATTAGTACGGGGCCAATATACTGGCATTCCATTAGTACGGTGCCAATATACTGGCATTCCATTAGTACGGTGCCAATATACTGGCATTCCATTAGTACGGTGCCAATATACTGGCATTCCATTAGTACGGTGCCAATATACTGGCATCCCATTAGTACGGTGCCAATATACTGGCATCCGATTAGTACGGTGCCAATATACTGGCATTCCATTAGTACGGTGCCAATATACTGGCATCCCATTGGTACGGTGCCAATATACTGGCATCCCATTATTACGGTGCCAATATACTGGCATTCCATTAGTACGGTGCCAATATACTGGCATCCCATTAGTACGGTGCCAATATACTGGCATCCCATTAGTACGGTGCCAATATACTGGCATTCCATTAGTACGGTGCCAATATACTGGCATCCCATTAGTACGGTACCAATATACTGGCATCCAGTATTTATTTTTATTTCGTGATTACGAAATACAAGTATTAAATCGTATTTTCGAATTACATTTCGGAAAAGTTTAAACATGAAATATTTTGCTATTTTTGTAGCTGTAATATCTAGAAATGTGTATACATGATTTAGAAAATAAACAAATGTGAGTGTAGGGATAAAAAAATATACAAAAAAAACAAAATATAAATATACATATTTAAGTTTATAATGGCGAAACCTTTAAACAGTGTATAACATGACTATACCACTTTAAAAACTGAACGTGTGTGCCTTTAACGAGGTATCTATATTTTTTCATTTTTTTTCGAACATATAAGAACTTTTTAGTATTAAAATTTATCAGAAGCATACACTTTCATTTAATTTATATCGGAAGCATTGCGTCTTAAACTTGGCGAATGATCTAATGCACCAGTCAATTGCAACCACGCCCCCAGGTTCGGGGAATAGCGGGGACTTTGAATTTCGGGCCATCCAATCCCACGTAAAACCTCCGCCCTGAGGCGACAAACTGCTGGTAAAATCCCCGCCAAATGTCCCGCACCCCAGGGACATCCTAGGTAAGGCCCATTCCTCGCTATTTTCGGATTGAAAACAAAACCAACGCATTCACTCGGCACTGCTGGGACACCTGGGAGGTAAACACATGGCCCATGGTTGTTAACACTTCAAACGAATAATAAAATGTTGCTGACAAAAGATCAGATCGCCGATATTCATATTTCTGTTCGAAAATAAATGTTTAATGGCCTAAACCGTTACTAACGGTTTAAGAAAAATGCATAAAACATAATTTTTTTAACTTAAATATAAAAATCTGCGATCTAATTTTTTGACAGCAGTCTTATATAACTGGCTTCCATGCATATTCGCAAAAATTGTCTCGTTCCAAGATAAAAAAAAAGTTATCAAAACGTTCAATCTGTGAGAGTACAGCTTTAACAAAGTTTTGAACAATCGAGCCCATCGAGCCCATGGCTTTATTTATTGACTTCTGGGCTTGTCCCTGTACTTTTCATTGTATTAGGAAACAATCGTAAGATTCAAAATGTCACGTCTTTGATTTCTTTTAAAGATGCACTCTTACTCCCAAATAATATTAACCACAATTAATACAATTATTGTTTTAACATAACATAAAAGAGGATGAATAAATGTCGAAAACAATGTTTTTTATGAAGGATACCGAGTTAAATTTGAAAGAAAGGCGCATAAACCACGGTTTCCTACCTTATGAGACAATAGTCAGTAAATCCTTTAGCATTCGCCAATCATTTAATGTTTTTGCGCTTTCAGCGATTAAATGCAAGATTATAATCTTGTTACCAATAATTAATATTTTCCATAAATGAATTATTAAGTAAGCAGTTAAAGGTTTATCAGTCAAAATTTATGTTTGTTATACATGTGTTTGTACTGATTTTGAATAAGAGTGTCACTTTAACATACGTTTAAAGAAAATGAGTAAATATTAAACATTTAATAATGAAACAGAGAAGAGAAAAATTAATTGAGCAGGTGCTATTAATTAGCAAAATATATCAGGAATTTAGTATGCATCAAATATTAAATAGCATAATATTTAAAACAACAACTCTATTATGACGCCAAATTGACTTATTATCCTGTATTAAATGTATTTTACATTCGCGCATTTCTTTTTAAAGCTTTTATATCGTTTCTCTTCAGAAACTGAGAAAGATCCAACACAATGCTTTTCAAGTGCACCCTGGTATTGCTTGTTTGCATACTCCTGATTGACCCATCAGATGCGTGGGGCAGAAGACTTAAGAAGAAACTGAAGAAAATTATCAAGAAAGTGAAAGAACCGGTGAAGAAAATTGGCTGTAAGGTAAAACCAAGATTACAAAAGACCAAAAAGTTACTACATTTACAAACATTCATTGGAGGCTGCCTGCTCAAAACTTATCTCCTAAAAGATACACCGACTAATGTTTTAAGGCTGTAAGGTAAAGCCAAGAACACAAATGACCAAGGGCGTTTTTGTTGATACCGAACCAGTTTCAGTTTTGGTTTTAAGGGTTACGGCGGTTTGTAAACCTGTTTCGATTTGAAGTAACAAATGCATGGTTTTGTGTACAGGTTCACAAACATGATGGAGGTTCTGTATGTAGCCAGTATTCCTAAATTCCTTCAAATAAATAACATACCGCAAATGATCGTTAGCCCGTTTCAACAAAATGGTGTTTCAACACATGTGTTGGACCACTGTCCGCCATTTTTTTTTCAAAGTGAGCTAGTTTTCTGATTGAACGAGCCGCCGAAACGCCTCCGGAAGGGATTTTCAGTAGTTTCAAAAAAACAGTTTCGGTTTTCGTAAAACAAACGTTGAAACCGGTTTTCATTTTATTTGAAACTGTCACAAAACTATACAGCTCGTGAAACTAATTAAACTAATTACGAACCAAAACCAGTTTATTAGCAACATAAACGCCCCAAAGTTACTACACCGTAAACAAGCCTTTATTGGATACCGCCTGTTCAAAATTAATCACCCAAAATATACATCAACCATACAGCTAGTTTGTTAAAAATAAACTCATATTAATCAATGTTTTTGTCGAGATTATCTTTGTAATACTTAAAGATGCACTCTTATTCCCAACTACGATGTACCACAACTCATACATAATGATTGTTTTAATTTACCGAAAAGGATGAATACATATTGAAAACAATGAATCCTATGATCAGAAGAATACCGTGTTTAATTTGAAAGAAAGATGCAGAAAACACGGTATTTCTACCTTATGAGACGACAGTTGATCACTGTAGATATTTTAGGACCCACCAGTCATTTAATATTTGTGCGTTTTCATCTGTTAAATACACGGCTAAAATCTTGTTATCAGTAACTAATATTCTTCCTTAAATGAAATTATTTAGTAAGAGGTTTAAGGTTTTTACTCAAAATTAATGTTTGTTATACATGTTTATGTATTGAATTTGAATACGAGTATCACTTTAAGAGATGGAAAACTTCTTATAACATGTTCACTACATTGAATGTTTAATATTTTCTGTTCACAAGTATGGCGTCACCTGTTCATACAGCCAGGACAATCAAACTTCAAAACAGTATGAAAGCTTCACAAAGTCACGGGCTGGTATTCAATATTGGTCTTAAGAACGATGTAGCTAATCGGATTATTTGCTATTTATAACTGACCAATAGAGTCAATGCAGTCAATGATTTAGAGCATAAGATTGGCTTAAGTCGCATATTGAATACCAACCACACCATGTGTCATCACAGTATTGCCAGGCAAACCTGAAGAAAGGATTGTAATATCTTTCAGGCTCTGTTCGCAGTAGCTTGTCCAGCCAATACAATCGCAAAAGTTGCTTGTACAGTCGGGGAGAGAAAGATTTGCAAACGAAGTGTAAGTGTTTCAGCGTAGGTAAATATAAAAATGGTGTAAGACTTTTTATGGTTACACATGGCGCTGGTATCGCGATTGTTGCTGCTTGAGTCGTGACGAGATATGTGACGTGCAAAGCGTGAGAAGAAACTCACACATTGAGTAAGTGAATATGACGGGAAGTTGTGAGTGCGAGCGAGCGTGCGCGCGCGTGCGTGCGTCAGTGTGGTGGGGAAGGAGAGGGCTATTTGAGGACTTCAATGCAATGCAAAACGAAGCAATTGAGCGATTATGCATACGGTTTCCTGTATGAGCCATGTCAGTAAATTGTAGTAAGAATTCAGGGTCTATGTGTGACCGCCACTCAAGGACTCGACACTGACTCACTGTTCTATTTGACCTCTGAGAAAGGACACCGGTTCAGTAAATGGACTTGTTATCATATAAACTGTGTAGTTGCTTTACAATTGAGTATACACCAATAAATGAAATTGAATCACGTACAGAAACCATACAAACATAGGCGGGAGAAATAACCAATCAACTTTTATTATGTTGTTAATTCCAGGTTGATATGAGTGTAAACATAGAGCCGTTTTCTGACGACATGAGCGATTATGACGTCAACGGTGACAAACGCGTGAACTACGAGGAGTTTGTGTCAGCGGTAACGAACACCGTCAACCTGGCCGAGCCGGCGGAGCTGCGCAGACCTTTCACGTTTGCTGATGTCAATGGTGAGTGTGTACTGAACAGAACAGAACAGAACAGAACAGAGCTGGTATCCATAAAACATCTTAAGTCATTTCGTAACTGAAGTCAATTTCTTTATTTTTTTTAAAAGTTTTTATTTTTTTGTCTTGAAACGAGCCATTTTTTGCAAAAATCCATGGAAACCAGTTATATAAGACTGCTGACACAAAATACATCGCAGATTTTTATGTTGCAGTTAAAAAATAATGTTTTATGCAGTTGTCTTAATCCGTTAGTAACGGTTTAAGCCATAAAACATTAAATTTCGAACGGAAATATGCTAATCTGCGATCTGATCTTTTGTCAGGAATCTTATATCATTGGTTTGCAGATATTAATGCAAAAAAATTGCTCTTTCCAAGAAATGCTGACAAAAGATCAGATCACAGATTTGCATATTTCCGATCGAAAATCAATGTTTTATGGCATAAAAAATTAATTTTTGAGCTTTAATATAAAAGTCTGCGATCTAATTTTTGTCAGCAGTCTTATATCACTAGTTTCCATGCATTGTCGCAAAAATTGGCTCGTTCCAAGACAAAAACTAAAAAAAAGTTGTCAAAACATTCAATCTGTGAGAGTGCAGCTTTAAGTTCTCATTTCACAAAAACAATTCTATTTCTCTTTCCATTCTATACGTGATGGTGAATTGCTGCACCTTTCTTGTTTATCGACTATATGGAGCGATTGCACACATATAGTTCTATTTCTCATTCCATTCTATAGGTGACGGTGAATTGGACACACAGGAGTTCATTGCTGCCCCGTTCTTGTTTGCACGTAAGTGACACAATATTGACCATTTGCTTGACGGGATTCTCCGAGTGTTTGTGCTACTGTTTTAAAGTCGTTTGTATTGTTACAACCAGATTATTCATCATGAAAGCTAACGTATTTTTATACAATTTAGCCACCAATGAGCCGATTGTTCAGAACTTTGTTAATGTGAACAACGTTGTTTATGTCACCATTGTTAACTTTCAAGTCTTTACTGCTTGTATTCAATATAAGTCTTCATTGGATCTTAGAACGATGTAGCTAACCGGATCACTTGTTATTAATAAGTATCCAATTGAGTGAATAAAGTCAATAATGAATGACCATAAGATTAAATTAATATATTAAGAATATTAAATACCGCCCCCCTAGACGTTTAATGGATACATTTGTACATATGCAGACTTGCTTAAACGGTTTGAGACAAGTGTTTCAGCTGTATTTGTTTTGTATGATTTATTAAAAACGCTGGCGTTGACAACGTTGTTAACCATTTACGTTTTGATATCTATATATTTATAAAAAAGAAACTTTTTTCATCTCTGTTTTTTTTGTATATAATTTTTCTTGTACTATGCCATGTATCCTTTTGACTATATTAATTATTTTCTGATTCATATCGTGTTTTGTCAAAAACTGTTATTTACAAGTCTGTCTGTCTGTCTGTCTGTATGTCTGTCTGATAACTCTAACAAAGTTCTGAACAATCGACACAATGTCTGGGATCCAGAAATAGTTTCTATAGGTATCAAATTGTATTTGAGAACACTAACACTTACATAATTTAATGAAGTAGTTTCTTTTTATGAGTGATATTCGCTGGTGTGAGGATTCATAAATATACAAGTTTTTGATCATTTTTTTTTATTTAGAATCAATACATTCACGTACTTCATATTTGTTCATGAACATTGAACCATACTTTAAAACAGAACGAGCCTTTTAAACATGAAATATTTTTTGTTTACTTTCAGATGTCGAGCATTCAAATAATACAAACACAATAAGCACCGCCTAAGAGAGGGTTTTAGCCGACTTGGCAGTATATGTATAAATATATGTATAATATTTACGTTCAGAAATGTAATGACTCTTGACATTAAATGTATTTTCTGAAAAAAATTACTTCTGATTGAACGATATGCAAGTGACGTTTTATGTATTGTTTATACGATTCACAGCTAACTGGTATTATCGATAAATCCTCAACTTACAAGAACGATTGGAGCGCTTAGCTTCTCTTACTCGAGTTCAACCATAACCATAACTTTCTTTTCTAAAACAACAGAACAAATAACTTGTCAAAATTTTATTTTGTTCTATTTACATTTAAAGTTTGGATTTAATGGCGAGGCTCCATGTTATTTACACAAACACGAATTCACAAGCATAAAGAGCGAACGAAGCAATCTGGTCACCTGCCAACTTGGCGTATTACTGGCGACCGCCCCAAAGGGCAAAGCAGCAGTTTGAATTGCCCCCAATGGGCTTTACGAGTTTGATTATGAAATAAACTTAAGTATTTGAACGTGAATTCCGTCAAGGTGTACTATGGCCGGAACTCACAAGTTAGCATTTTAACTTTAAGTCTACTGTCTGTATTTATATGATTCAAATAGATTAATAAAACATCATAATTTAAGTGCTGCCGAACGCTAATCACAACTCATTAAGCATTCTATACATAACAAACACAAAATGTCACGATTTTAATAGGAGCCACGCCGCTGGTAAATTCACGAGTTGTCCATCCGATGAGGGTTTGGGTCCCACGAGCGAAGAATGTGCACCTGTGTTTGCGTAGTGGTCAGCGACTTTGCAAGTTCGTCGTGGGGGCCTTAAACGACCATGGATGTTTTAGCTCTGCTGAAAACAGATATGCAAAACGGGCGCAGACAAATGCATCACATGCCGCTATTCATGAACATAACTATAAACAAATCAAGAGCTAAGAAGCAAAAGGCACGTGAATTTTTCTTAAATAGCAAACCTAGCTCTTAAAAAACTAACCTTTCGGTTCGACTGCCTGAACGAAAGTGAATCGGTGTGGTTTCGCGCTCGATTTAGCGCATGCGCTGAATCTCTTTTTAAGTTTTAACCAATGAAAAGCTTTAACGAAATGGCGGGCGCGGGAATCTTTTGATTTCGTAATACTGTAAGGCGCCCTCGAGCGGATCTATTGAATGATTAGATGTGTATTACTAATGTAAACATCAAGGTGCTGAAACGGGTTGATTATTCTCGATAACAACAGCTATTTTATAGTTAATAGCTGGTATTAAGTTTTTTTCGCTTGATTTAATCGGTTATATGTATGCTACATTGGCAATTAGTTTTAATTATTTACTTGAAGCTTTTTTTGAACTTATTCAAATAAAAATGTATTCCTTGCAATATCTAAGTGTCTATTGAATTTTGTAAATGTGTTTTGTTAATACAATTTTTTTGAAAACTTAAAACTAAATTCACAAAAAAATAAATAAATGTCTTTGATAAGGCTTTAAGATTTTTGATTTTTTAAGTGAAGTTCTTCCATATCCCTGCTTGGCTTTGTCTTACATCGATAACAATTTAATATCATCTGATCATTTTTTTCTGATTATCATGCCGACTTTATCACATTTATTGTTGACCCACGTTGGTAACCCTTGTCCTGGAGATGGGTCATTGTTGGCTCGGCATTTTATAATTATTATTTTACAATGGAGAGAACATTTGTTAGACTTATCACCCTTATTGGACACAGGTTGTACATATTTGTAATGTTCCATTAGAATTTTGAATACAAGTTTTTCTATTTGTATATAAAATGCATATCTCCTTAAGGAGTAAATAAAGATATTGTATTGTATTGTATTGTATTGTATTGTATTGTATTGTATTGTGTTGTGTTGTGTTGTATTGTATTGTATTGTATTGTATTGTGTTGTGTTGTATTGTATTGTATTGTATTGTATTGTATTGTATTGTATTGTGTTGTGTTGTGTTGTGTTGTGTTGTGTTGTGTTGTGTTGTGTTGTATTGTATTGTATTGTATACGCGATATGTAATAATACTAAATACTGTGTTTAACATTATTTTCACGATATCGATTATGCTATCATGCTATAAACAAGATGGAAACTAAACTTGGCCTTTGTTTGATAATAACCTTTGAGAAAAGAAATGGACTAGCAGGGGCGTAGTTAGCCCTCTATTCACGTAGATTCATAATTGTGCTGGCGGGGGGGGGGGGGAGGCATGCCTAGTCGGAAAATTTGAAAACTATGGGGCAATCTAGTGCATTCTGGGCGTTCTGAGTTGCTTTATTTACTACTAGAAAATGGGCAGTTTTAGGATAATGTTAGGGTATGATAATTATCGGGGATATGAACGCAATTGGGCTGGTCAAAGTACGCGTGGAGTCCTTCGGACTTAACACACTTAGACTAGCCAAATTGTGTTCATACCCCGATAATGACATCAACCCCGCAATTCATTCCTTAAATGAACTACGTTTAAACGAATTTATGATTATTGAATTTACGACTAATTTACGACTAAAATCCTTTATTCAAACGACCCTGGAATTGTTGGCTACTGGGTGACGGCTAATACAAACTCCTCAGCCACATTGGATCTGCCAACCCCACTATCCTCATGACGGTGAATACAAACTCCTCAGCTCCATCGGATCTGCCAACCCCACTGTCCTCATGACGGTGAATACAAACTCCTCAGCTCCATCGGATCTCCCAACCCCACTGTCCTAATACAAACTCCCCAGGTACATCGGATCTGACGAGTCCACTGTCCTCATGACGGTGAATACACACTCCTCGGCTCCATCGGATCTGCCAAGTCCACTGTCCTCATGGCGGTGAATAAAGTCCTCAGCTCCATCGGATCTGCCAAGTCCAATGTCCTCATGACTGTGAATAAACTCCTCAGCTCCATCGGATCTGCCAACCCCACTGTCCTCATGACGGTGAATACAAACTCCTCAGCTCCATCGGATCTCCCAACCCCACTGTCCTCATGACGGTGAATACAAACTCCTCGGCTCCATCGGATCTGCCAAGACCACTATCCTCATGACGGTGAATACAAACTCCTCAGCTCCATTGAATCTCCCAACACCACTGTCCTCATGACGGTGAATACAAACTCCTCAGCTCTATTGGATCTACCAACACCACTGTCCTCATGACGGTAAATATAAACTCCTCAGCTCCATTGAATCTCCCAACACCACTGTCCTCATGACGGTGAATACAAACTCCTCAGCTCTATTGGATCTGCCAAGACCACTATCCTCATGACGGTGAATACAAACTCCTCAGCTCCATTGAATCTCCCAACACCACTGTCCTCATGACGGTGAATACAAACTCCTCAGCTCTATTGGATCTCCCAACCCCACTGTCCTCATGACGGTGAATACAAACTCCTCAGCCTCATTGGATCTCCCAACCCCACTGTCCTCATGACGGTGAATACAAACTCCTCAGCTCCATCGGATCTGCCAACCCCACTGTCCTCATGACGGTGAATACAAACTCCTCAGCGCCATCGGATCTGCCAACCCCACTGTCCTCATGACGGTGAATACAAACTCTTCAGCTCCATCGGATCTGCCAACCCCACTGTCCTCATGACGGTGAATACAAACTCCTCAGCTCCATTGGATCTCCCAACCCCACTGTCCTCATGACGGTGAATACAAACTCCTCATATTCAATACGCTTATCATCATTCATATCGTAGTCCCTGAACATTGCCTTCCGACGTAGCATTTATGACGCAATTTATCACGTGGTATACACACACTGCTAAAGTCGTCTGAAAACGCCAGCAATTCCTCGCCGTTTTAAACCTTCAAAAGAGGAAGACGCATTCAATATTATGGCCAGAAAATAACTATTACCCCTGCTTGTCGCTCTAATGACAAATCCCAATTCCATTCACGCGTAGAAACGGTTCTTTATGACACAGCCAACGATGGCGTTGATACGAGACGACACTTATTTTTTTTTATCATACTATAATGATAGGCTCCTTCATTTTAATGTACACATTCGCACACTTTTAAAAGCACAGCTATAGTTTCGAAAAAATAATCTGCATAAACGTGCAAAAAATGTGAACTCTGTTTGCAAAAAACTTCCCACACAATCGGTACAAGTCAATGAGCCACATACATGCAACCAATTGGGAATCCTGAACCTGCAATGTATTGGCATATAGCTATGGCCCTAATGCACCAGTCAAGTGTTCAAGTGTACCCCCCCCCCCCCCTCAGGTCCGGGGATATACCGGGGATGGTCATTATCGCTCCGAATGGTCATTATCTAGGTATCCCGGGGTGCGGGGGCATTTAGCGGGGATTTTACCGGCAGTTTGTCCCCGCAGGATGGGGATTTTACCCGGGATTGGCTGAACCAAATGTCAAAGTCCGTGCTAATACCCGGACCTGGGGGGCCGTGGTTACAATTGACGCATAATTTCTAGAAATATCTTAAAACAATCATATTTTAAATTATCATATTTCATTTAGCCAAGTTTCTTACTTTAACTTGATTTTACAAAAAAATAATAGTTTATTGTGCTTAACATCTAGATAATTGCCATTTAAAGTCTTAAAACTCTTCAAAATTGATAAAATATTGTCAATATGTAATCGGAAATCCTCGGTCATTTTCCATCGAAAACAACCTCGGATGTATGTCGGTCCATTAGTTGAAGAAGTTCATAAAATTAATTATAATAATATTAACGAATTGTAGTGTTTTAACGTGTAATTTGTTTTACTAATTTCAAATTGATCCCATTGAAGTGTTTTATTGCATAAATGAGAGTAAAGTCCTTAGGTTTAACTGCTAAATTGAAATTACTACGCGATCTACTTGCAGCGTAGTTAAATGTAAAAATTCTGACATTGTTAACCTTCCATGTACATCCGAGGTTGTTTTCGATCTAAAATGGCCGATTACATGTTGTAAATGTGTATACATACACTTCTCTTGCACCTAATCTTCTGAACGCGGCAGGTTACCTGTAAGTTTTAGGTTACCGACGGGCACGGGGCAGAATAAGCTAAACAGGACCTGAAACACACATGTGATACAAAAAACAACAACAAATTGCACAACATTGTGCGTTCTTTTTATTTTGCTGATAGAAAACCGCGGACAATGAAGGTGAGCAGTTGATTAATTGCTACGAAAAGACCAGAATTGGACTTACAATTGTTTTAAATGTCATATTTCTTTATGATGATTACAAATGTGTCGGTGCGTAATTTTTGCATCATTATTTAAGTGCATAAATGAAAGCGAATACACATAAAACTATTTATTTTGAAATACTTAACATTGATTTATTTGAAAATTATGCAATACTTGTGGTTTTCAACATCTCAGTGCTTCTGATTTATTACCGCTATTATACGCTTTTCAAATAAAGAATTCAAAGATGCACTCTTACTCCAAAATAAGATGTACAACAATTAATACAATTGTTTTAATTACCAAAATATAATTAATACATATCGTAAACAATGTTTTTTATGAAGGATACCGTGTTTGATTTGAAAGAAAATTGCAGAAAACACGGTATTTCTACCTAATATGATGAAAGTTGATCACTGTAAATATTTTAGGACTCACCATTCATTTAATATTTGTGCGTTTTCTGCTATTAAGTATAAGGTTACAATCTTGTTATCAGTACATAATATTTTCAATAAATACATTTTGTAAGTATTTAAAGGTTTATCACTCAATGTATTTTTTTAAATGTGTATGTATTGATGTTTAGTAAATCTTAAAAAAGTTATCGAACCAAAACAATACAAAAGGATGATCGATATCATTGTTACTAAGCACCTACATGTATTCAACTGTTTTAACTGGTACCCCTTCATTAAATGCATAATTGCCTTAAGCATTTTTTCTTAGCGTCGGATTTTTTTATGTTATTAATACTTGAACAAAATGCCAGAAGGTGAGTCAGTACCATGACATATTGACGTTAGATATTCTTATACATATTTATAGCTTGTAATGTCTGCCACCTACAACTTATTTCTAAGACGTTAGATATTCTTATACATGTTTATAACTTGTAAGGTCTGCCACCTACAACTTATTTCTAAGACGTTGGATATTCTTATACATGTTTATAGCTTGTAAGGACTGCCACCTACAACTTATTTCTAAGACGTTAGATATTCTTATACATGTTTATAGCTTGTAAGGTCTGCCACCTACAACTTATTTCTAAGACGTTGGATATTCTTATACATGTTTATAACTTGTAAGGTCTGCCACCTACAACTTATTTCTAAGACGTTGGATATTCTTATACATGTTTATAACTTGTAAGGACTGCCACCTACAACTTATTTCTAAGACGTTAGATATTCTTATACATGTTTATAACTTGTAAGGTCTGCCACCTACAACTTATTTCTAAGACGTTGGATATTCTTATACATGTTTATAACTTGTAAGGTCTGCCACCTACAACTTATTTCTAAGACGTTGGATATTCTTATACATGTTTATAACTTGTAAGGACTGCCACCTACAACTTATTTCTAAGACGTTAGATATTCTTATACATGTTTATAACTTGTAAGGTCTGCCACCTACAACTTATTTCTAAGACGTTGGATATTCTTATACATGTTTATAACTTGTAAGGTCTGCCACCTACAACTTATTTCTAAGACGTTAGATATTCTTATACATGTTTATAACTTGTAAGGTCTGCCACCTACAACTTATTTCTAAGACGTTAGATATTCTTATACATGTTTATAACTTGTAAGGTCTGCCACCTACAACTTATTTCTAAGACGTTAGATATTCTTATACATGTTTATAACTTGTAAGGTCTGCCACCTACAACTTATTTCTAAGACGTTAGATATTCTTATACATGTTTATAACTTGTAAGGACTGCCACCTACAACTTATTTCTAAGACGTTAGATATTCTTATACATGTTTATAACTTGTAAGGTCTGCCACCTACAACTTATTTCTAAGACGTTGGATATTCTTATACATGTTTATAACTTGTAAGGTCTGCCACCTACAACTTATTTCTAAGACGTTAGATATTCTTATACATGTTTATAACTTGTAAGGACTGCCACCTACAACTTATTTCTAAGACGTTGGATATTCTTATACATGTTTATAACTTGTAAGGTCTGCCACCTACAACTTTTTTCTAAGACGTTAGATATTCTTATACATGTTTATAGCTTGTAAGGTCTGCCACCTACAACTTATTTCTAAGACGTTAGATATTCTTATACATGTTTATCTGTATCTGTATCTGTTCAGTTACGTAGAAGGACCACTTCTGGCATATTTCTACGGGGGGAGGGTTCTAGAAGCGCTGTGGGAGAGCTTTTTTAAAGCCCTCGACTGTAGATGCGCACACAACACTGTCTTCCAGGTGGTCCAGTTTCCACAAAAAAATGAATGTTTATATTGTTCAGTGTGAGCAAATGGAATGTTATATGAACGTGTGTTGTTTGAAACACGTCTATCTATTAATTAGAAGTTAAATAATCCGTGTATGCCTTTACTTTTATGCAGCGCTTATTTGATTGTTTAGTCAGGTAAAGATCAGGGTCCACTGCCGGCACCATACCCCTTGCTATCTTGTAGAGCATCACCAGTCTGTTGGATACACGGCGGTCCTGTAGGGGGCTAAGTTCCAGTGTGTTAAGCATTTCTGTCACACAGACTTCTTCCTTGGTCTTGTAGTTGTTTAGGATGAAGCGTGCTCATAGGCGTTGATTTTTCCTAGTTTATCTATATCTTTCTTCAAGTATGGGTCCCATATAATTGAGCCATATTCTAATTGAGATCTTACGAGTGCAATAAAGGCAGTTTTCCGGCATTCTAGTGGACAATGTTTCAAGTTACGGCGAAGGAATCCAAGTGTAGAGTTAACCTTTTTGCAGATGATTGCTATGTGGTTAGACCATGTTAAGTCATTTGAAATAAGTAATCCAAGGTAATGGTTAGAGTCCACGTGTTTCAGTATAGTATTATCGAGTTCATAAAAGTGGGATGATTTACTTTTGACACTTAGAATATAGCATTTTTTAGCATTAAATTTCATGCCCCATGTGGAGGCCCACTTTTCTAGTTCCGATAAATCTTTTTGGAGTTTAATGTGGTCTGAAGTGTTCTTTATCTGCCGATACAACAAACAATCATCCGCAAAGAGTCGAACCTGTGATTTGACGCTCAAGGGCAGGTCATTTATATGGCAGAGAAACATCAGCGGTCTTAGGACTGTTCCTTGTGGTACTCCTGAGTCTACGTGTATGCTCCTTGAGTTTTCACCTTCCACCAATACATTCATGGACCGGTCTTTCAAGAAGGATGACAACCAGGCCAGGAGATGGCCTTTTACCCCGTAATGCGACATCCTCTGCAGTAGGCGATCATGGGGCACAGTATCGAATGCCTTCCTAAAATCAAGTATAGCTATGTCCATTTGATGTTTTTTTTCAAAGGAGTTCAGGAGGTCATGTAAGGTGACCATTAACTGCGTTTCAGTAGAGAATCCAGATCTAAAGCCATGGTTTAGTGATGTTAATACATTATGTTTTCCAAAGTGTTTCAGTAGGTGGCTACAGTTAACATGTTCTAATAGTTTGCATGTTACTGATGTTAGGCTCACTGGTCGATAGTTCTCAGCTGTATGTTTGTCGCCCTTCTTGAACACAGGGGTTATGTTTGCGTTTCTCCAGTCCAAGGGAAGCTCACCGCTGTTTAAAGAGTGTTGAAATATCATGCTCAAGCCTGTCGACAGTTCATTTGCACAGTTCTTTAATACTATATTTGGTATGTTGTCTGGTCCTACTGCTTTTGATGTATGAATATTTTCAAGTTGTTTCTTTACTCCTTCCGATGTAATCAAGAGGTGAGACACGTTGGGGTAGGAGTTTCTATTTAAAAGTTCAGGTGAAGCTGTTACATTGCTTTTAGTGAATACTGATTGGAACTGATCAATTCAAATTTCTGCCTTCCCTTTGGCGTCGGATAACAATTTACCTTTCTTTTTCATGTTTATAGCTTGCAAGGTCTGCCATATACAACTTATTCCTAAGACGTTAGACATTCTTATACATGTTTACAACTTAATCCTTACACGTTAGATATGATATTCTTATACATGTTTACAACTTAATCCTAACACGTTAGATATTCTTATACATGTTTATAGCTTGTAAGGTCTGCGCTTACAACATATCCTAAGACGTTTGATATTCTTATGCGCATTTTTGGCCCTACAAGGTCGACCATAAAACTATTGTTTACCTAACCTTAAGCGATAACCACAAACCATAAATTAACATCTAACGATATAAACATTTGAGTTAATAAAATATAAATGAATTATATTACAGAATTTACTTATTGAGATTATAGGGTTATGGATGACGTAGCTGTTATCTACAATGATGTCAAAGCCCACCTTTAACATACAACGTGCAGTATAAGTGAATAGCGATGTAAAATCCCCATGCAAGTTATTGAACAGTAACGCCCAATTGCTCTGAACTGTTCCTATATGAGTGTCAATGTTTAAAAGAAAACAAAGAACGCTCTTAAACATGGTACAAATATTATTTATAGTAACATACACAAAAAGGATATAAGATACAAAAGACTTACTCCACATGCAACCCTTTTTACCACACCACCAACCTTCCTGGCAACCTTCTTGATGCCTGAACCAAGTCTTTTCATACTCTTCCCGATATGTCTTCCCAGTTTCTTTTAAGTGCTTTTTTAACAAACCTACATTCCGTGGGGTTCAGAAGGACGAACAGCAATATTTATGCGAAAAGCTACAGAAAAACAAGGATACTAACTAAAGGTACTTAAAGTCCATATCGGTTTCTTTTCTGTAATAAAAAGTGCACACTTTCGTTATAAAATATGAACATCAAAGCTTCTTATGGTCTGTATATGTCATGAATAAACATCACAAATGCCAGTTGGATTGGAAGGTTTTGGTTTATATTTATCAATTGGAATAACAATGTTATGAAGCGAGAACACGTGACATTAAAACAAAGCGTAAACCAGCCATGATTTGCCTTATGCACCAGTCAATTGTAATCACGGCCCTCCCAGGACTAGGGAATAGCGGGGATTTTGACTTTCGGTCCAGTCAAGCCCGGGTAAAATCCCCGTTCTGCGGGGACGAACTGCTGGTAAAATCCCCGCCAAATGCCCCCGCACCCTTGGGACCCTAGGTAAGGAACATTCACCGCTATTTTTGGCGTGAAGACAAAACCACCGCATTCACCCGGCGCTGCGGGGCCACCTGCAAGGTAAAAACACGGCCATTTTCCCCGCTATCCCCGGTCTACTCCCGAACCTGTGGGGGCCGTGGTTACAATTGACTGGTGCATTATTTTCACCAATTGAGGACTACATAATTAGATAT
Source organism: Mya arenaria (assembly GCF_026914265.1). Classification (NCBI taxonomy): domain Eukaryota; kingdom Metazoa; phylum Mollusca; class Bivalvia; order Myida; family Myidae; genus Mya; species Mya arenaria. Next base: position 33,173,679 of record NC_069136.1, read on the forward strand.
ATCTTTGAACATGCCGAATTTGCAAATACTCATATGCTAACCGGCTAACATTTCTGGTAATTTATTTAAAAATATCCAAGGAAATACTGTCCTAATATGGTTATTGATGAACTGATTTCATGGACATTCGAAAACCGAACAAAAAAAATGCATTTTTCATCTCATGAACTCAGTAATGATATTGAAACTTATGCGAGCGTGTGTTAGAATCTTTCATATCTGGAATACAATTGTATGTATAACCATTACTTACTGAAGTTTGTAACGTGAGGACTAAGTCTGCAATTCAACGTGGACTGTTAAAACTTTCTTGATTGAGTAACCCCAAATCCACATGCAAACAGTTGATGCCTTATACTTTCGGTTCAGATGGAGGGGTGCATGTCAAAAGATTGCGCCCCTAAGTTACGCCCCCTCCAACGTCAATTCCTGGATCCGCCCCTGACGATCTCATGATAGGACGCTTTCCCCACTTTCTGAATCAGAAAACACGAACCTTATTACCTCCAAATCCAATACTGAAAACCTATACTTAAAATCAAAGTAAAATCATGAAGTATTATTATTCAAATCTAAAAAAAGTAAAACTGAATATTCAAAACAACAATAACATCCTTCAATGATAACTTTAGATCAACAACAAAAACAAAAGCTACAGAAACTTAAAAAGAGTGGTTTTGTGGTATTTTCGGCAATCATAGAACACAGTCACTTTTCTTTTGATCACTTTTTCGATTTTTTTTCTGAGAATTAATCATATTTATTTAAAAAGTAAGAGCTTAAATGGCCAGTTTAGGCAAAGTGTATTTGATTTTGCAAGTAATATTTCCATTTGATTTGTGATATTCAAATATAATTTAATTGAAATTTCTGACCTTACGATATGTTGCCGTACGCTCCTTGAAAAGTTTACCCATAAATGCATACATGTAATCAGTGGAGTTTTATGGGTGCATTACCTTCCACTCAAGCAGTCGTGAGCTCGAGGGAAATTAGTAGCCTCTCAAAAAAAGACTATCAAACCTTGTTTTGTTGTGGAAATTTAAAGTTTTAAAAAAACGCCAAAGCATTGCGATTCACTTAGTACTGTTTCAATGTTCTTTGTGTGGAATCAACAAGAACAAATTACTGGTGTAAGAAAGGAAGCTTCCCCAGTAGTGTCCCGAACTTAGATTACAACGTGCTCTTAATTTGATTTACCTTTGATATGGGAACAGAAATACAAACATGTACTTTATTGCAACGCTGTATAAAATTTCTTTCTTGATTTCCTTCAAAAGAATGTGTTCCCCTTAAATTCGGACATGACCAGTCTAAACTTGATTCTTTCTTCCTCTTCTTCCTCTTCTTCCAATCCACTTATCTAATTTGTTTCTAATACCTTTGTGCCAATTCAAAAAAAAGGAGAATGTTACTGAAAATATCTTTTTCCTGCCTCAGATGCTTGCATTCATTAGCACATCAAACATATTGTTTTCTTTTACAACAGACGCAACTATTACAACCTTTGAACAACTTTGCATTGTATTTAATTTTGGTAAAATGTTGTCTACACGTTTGCTTTTATAAACTGAAAGATAAGGAGAGAGGTATAGATATTAGCTCTAAGCTATCTCCTCAATCCTTATTTATTATGTATGTAATGTACGTATTTGCTAAATGTACTTATATAGAATCAATACTGTATAAGCCAAAATAATGTTTTTCGTTCGCGCGCGCGGGGTTCGATTCAATAACGATCGTTAGACTTAAGATAGTAAGAATTCTCGTAACCTCGTTTTCGGTGTAAACTGCATTTCAATAAAACTATCAAAAGAACGTAAATCGCATGTATTCCGCTCTCTTAAGCAGCGTTATGCTTACGACTAAGGGCGTTTTTGTTGGTAATAAACTGGTTTCGGTTTTATATCGGGTTTTACGAACTGTGTATTTGTTGTAACAGTTTCAAATAAACGTTTTTTAACGAAAACCGGAACCGGTTTTTGAAACTATCGAAACCCCTACCGGAGGCGGTTTCATAGGTTCGTTCCATCCGAAAACTAGTTTACTTCGAAAACAACATGGCGGATAGTGATCAACTTCGTTTGTTGAAACTCAATCTTTGTTATAACAATGCCTAACAATGGGCAAATGAGCTAAATGAAAAGGGTTACATTAGTAATTGTGTAGCTCAGTAGCTACAGTAGCACAAAATATGTAGTCTGGCATTTTGGCGCCATCACGCATATGTATGTGGTATTGTCGTACAAGCGCATATAGAAATGTCGTTTTATCGCCCTTATTTTGTCAAGGTCAAGCATGATGATATATTTGCGAAAAACATCACAAAGTCAGATTAATTGTTATGCCGTGTTGTTGTGCACGTAAACACGCCAAAACGGGGAGAAATTTAATACAATACTGAGCAAAATGGTAAATGTGGTCAGGCCTAGCGAGGCAGCAATAACCTTGTATATCGGTTTTTAGTTGAGTTTTATTTCCTTTTCATTGAGTCCTTTTTATAAACATGGTCTTGAAACGAGATACAAAATAAACAAACACAAAAAATTAAGGTCAACCAATTAACTGGAAATTAGTTTTCTCTATTTAAGCAGCCGATTACAAGTTTGCTCAGTCTTGGAGCACTTAAAGAATAGAGAAGGTAGGTTGTTTTGCAGCATATAGGATAAATGTTTGTTTCAGTGAAAGATGGCAATATCTTTCCCAAATGAGCACTAAAAGCTGTATAACACGAATGAAGTATTTATTTGTGGAGTTAACGCTTAAATAGTTTATTATATTGAATTGCAAGGGACAATTAATTGAGACATCTCGGCAAAGTGCGCTAATATGTATACGAACATAACGCTTTTTCGGAAATAACGTTGTTGCAAAAGTAATACAGCTCTGTTCGCCGACGTTGACAATGAAATGGAAGTGAGAACGGGCTTAGATTTTAAAACAGTGGCAAATATCACGTTGTTGTTTTCACTGTTTGAAACTGTTAAATATCATTAATGATTTTAGCTGAAAAATCTTTATCAACCACAAGAAAGCATATACTAAATATCTTATTGCAATTACGGTATTATCATTGAAACTGAAGCATCGACGAGAAGTCTTTTCAGAATCGTTTTTTTTTTTTGCATTCAATGATTCTTTGTTGCATTTGGTTCTCATTTTAAAACAGCTTGTTAGATTGATCACTTTGAAAAAGTAATGTTGAATCTTCATCCATTTGTGATTCTAAACTTTAAAGCAATATTTGAACAAGGATGTTTTATATGGTTTTAATTCCGTGTATAAAGAATTGTACAATGACGGTAATCAGTGTGTGTATACCACGTGATAAATTGCGTCATAAATGCTACGTCGGAAGGCAATAATTTGCTTTGAATGATGACATTAAACAAAGATAACTTTCCTATTTATTCACCATTTTAAATGAAACATATCGCAGTCTGCACGACTTATGGAGCCCCGCCTTTAGACTTTTACCAGAGTTCGATTGTGAGTTTAGTTTCTTAAAACACTTCGACAAACCATTTCACAGTACGGCCGTCTGACGGAGCACTGTCAAAACATTATTTTGGAAACAGGTTTGTCGAAGTGTTTGATGAAACTAATCACCTTATCAAACTCCGGTAATAAAACGAGGACGTGGCTCTTTAAGCGACATAGACTGCCCATTGTTTCGTTTAAAATGGTGAACATCAATTTTAAACTGTTTGATAAGCATGTTTCACCGATCTATAGAATGTGTAAAACACTGCGAGAAAAAGCTGCGAGAAATACGTTCTTGCTTCTCAAAACACAACCTCAACAACACGAAGTTTGCAGACCGCAAGAAGCTAGCAAAGCTTAGGTTGATAATTATTTTTTTCGGCCATTTTAAGGTCACATCTGTTTTATTGTTTATTGGACCTATCTCGGCCGAAAGCAATTTGAGCGAGCTGGTGAAATAAAAACAATACAATAAAAACAATTACAATTATTTGGATTGCTGTATGTAGTTATCTATTTGTTTTGTTTCGTGAAAAAATCATCATGTTTGTCGAATATATAATTTGTAGGATGTCATATCTGTTTAATTAAGATTACCATCTTTTTTTCGAAAAATTATGAGCCATATAATGCCGTCTATTGTTCCAAAGTAGAACTATAAATTCTTAATCTATATTAATTACGAAACGACTCCTGATAATAACGCAAAAATGGTACTGTTTTATTTTAAATATATGTAAAATGTAACACCTGAAATTGAATACTTATTAATAGGTATGATTTAACCTAAACAATTCCGGTCAGAATTTTTTAATACCGCATGTGTTTAAGAATGTAGTTAATTAGTTTATTTATGTCGCATCTGTGTATGTTTGAATTGAAACTCTTAAGTGTTTATTCAAATTTAAGCAATCATTTGCTGTTGCGATATTTTGATCGACTATGCAATAAAGGTAATTGTTATTGTTGTTGTTGTTGTTGTTGTAAAAATCGTGCAAAATTCAACTTTATTATTCTTTTAAGTGTTATTTTAAGGAAATACTCCACGAAGTTGTATTTTTTTATAACTTGGTTGAGTAGTTAAATTACTTTACCTATTTATGTTTCAAGTTTTACTTTATTTTTCTTTGTTTCAAGTTGATGTATGCTTCGGTGTTTTGATAATTATTGATAAATGTTTGGAATATGTTTGAAGAATTAAATGATCATATAAACTACATCTAACGAAGTCCCATCATATATGGAGAAAATAAAAGATCTATCTATCTATCGATTTAAGTTTCAAGTTTTATTGGTTATCAGCATCTTGCCCTCACACATTTACAAATGAGGTTAAACTTATAAATAGCCAAACCACAAACGTATATACAATACTAATAATGTAATACACAATCACATTATGTTGAAATATCGAAGAATCACATTAATGAGCATCGTACTGTTCTACAATACATCTTAACATATTATATAAAAACGCTTTATCTCTTTCATAATAACAACTAAAAAAAGGAAAACAAGATTTGGAGCAGCTAATGTTTGGATTTCTCGCGGAATTTCATAGCATCTGAAATAAGTCTGACAACATTGTTATTAACATTTGAATTATTTAGATAACCTTTAAACTGGAGAGCAAGTTCTTAAACTTAAGTACTAAACTTGGCCAGTTGCAGTTTACAATGTTTCCTATGTAAATATCTGTATGTGCATGTAGAACAGCAAAGAAGAAAAAGATATGACGATTCAACACTATTCTGTGTGTTTATAAATTACATTTCCATTATTAGAAAATATATCATCCATTCATTTTTGTTCACACTGGTCTCTCAGTCGTTGCAAGAGGTTAGGTACATACTAACGACGAGCATAAAGCTATTTTGATGCAAACGCGAATTGTTAGTGCGTTTTAAGTTTCTCGTACAATGTCCTGAAATTTTGACTACTGGATTTATCCCTGTAGTTTTCGTTGGATAAGGAAACAATCGTTGAAGTCAAAGTGACACATCGTTGCCTTGTTTTTTTACATACACATAACACGGAAATAAACTGTTTTGATCAGGAAATTTCAAGAGAAAATTGATATAATGAAAAAATAAGGGATCTAGTATATATTGAATAACATCACACGGTAAATATACGACATCACTATTTCGATGCAAAATTGACTTTGTGCGGATATTTTTGTAATTAATGTAGACAAGTTGACATAAGCGCATATTTCCTTTTAGTTCTTTATAATGTTTATTTTCAGAAATTGAGAAAGATCCAACACAATGCTTTTCAAATACACCCTGATATTAGTTATCTGCATAATCCTGATTGACCCATCTGATGCAAAGAAGGAGAAGAAGAAGTCTAAGAAGAAGGAGAAGAGGAAGACGAAGACAAAGGAAAAGCGCAGCGTAACGGATGTCGAGCCGCCGAAACTAGGCTGTAAGGTAAACAAGATCACAAGAGACCTAAGTAACAACTTAATTTGCAAGTATTTATTGGAGACTTCCCTTTCAAGACTAATCACATGAAGGATACACTGACCACATTACTAGTGGTTAGAATGAACCTATTATTCATCAATGTTGTGGTTGGAATTTTCTTTATAATACTCAAGATCTTATAGATAGTTTACACATTTTCAAACTTTGGATAATGAACTACTTATCAACATGTTCACTACATTGAACGTTTGATATTTCCATTTTTACAAGTATGTCGTAATCTGTGCATACAGCAAGGACACTTATGTTTTAAACCTCAAAACAGCACGAACGCTATCACCAAAATCATTGAACCCTTTCATTGCTAAGAAACAAACCTTATAATAGGATTGGAATGCATTCCAGGCTCAGTTCTCAGTAGTGTGTCCAGTTGACATGACGGCGGCCGACGTAGCGATAGCGGGTGGAACTGCCCGCACGGGGACTGTAGTGGCTGCATTTGCAGCTGCTGGAGTTGCTGTGCGAAAGAACGCGTGCAAAGTAGAGGAGAAAAACACTTGCAAACGTATTGTAAGTATTTTGGCATGGGCAAATGTTAAAGTTGCGTGATTACTAACGACGTTGAAATCAAATGGTACCTTCTGGAATTGTGACGGGATAGGCCACGTGAATAGTGTGGGGGTAGAGGTCTAGCAACAATATTTCAAGTAAATCGGTATGGGTAATGTAAAGGTTGTGTACAACTTTGTCTTGATAAGAATATGCGCTGGTTTCGCGATGGAAGCTACTGAAATTGTGGTCAGGTATGCCACTAAGTTTAAAAATGGAGCAAACACAGTGTACGTGAATCTTACGACACAGTAAAATTTGTTCATTGTTAGTTGAAACTTTGGTTTTCAGTGTTGTTGCCGCCGGTGTTCAAAGCGGGAAACCGCTGGAGTGGGAGGGGTTTGTACTGGATGTGTTGGGGGAACTTTGTGGGAATTTAATGTAAGGTAAAGCGAAGTAACTGTGCTATTATAGATATGGTCTTATATAGGAGCATTCTCTAGTAAATCGTAGTAAGAGGTCTTGTTCTATGGGTATCGGCCCCTCACAAAAAAATGTTTCGGACTCGATTCCGATTAAAGGATGTTTTAATAGGCCTCTTAGAAAGGACTCAATTACTTGTTTCCACTAAGTGAAGGGAATTGAGTGTGATTCATCTTTTAACTTATCAGCTTTTTACCATGGTCACAAAAAAACTTGCGGCAAAAATGAAGAACCAAACAACTTTTCTTTTTTAAGGTCAACAATAATGAAAATTTAGTGCCGTTTTCTGACGATATAAGCGATTATGACGTCAACGGGGACAAACGCGTGAACTACGAAGAGTTTGTGTTCGCAGTTACGAGGACGGTCAACCTGGCCGAGCCAACGGAGCTGCGCAGACCTTTCACGTTTGCTGATGTCAATGGTGAGTGTTTTACACACATGCGATATTGGGTTTACTAATGACTTCACTGGAAATGAACCAAAACTATTCTAGAAAAAATACGAGAAATACTTTGTAATCCTTGTTTCACAAAACAAGACCATTGAACAGCATTGTCTCTTGGGGTTATCCAAGCTCTTTCTATTGTTTAATTATTGAATAGCTGTATAAACCGATCTTGCTGTTTAGGCAGAATCTTTCAGCATGAGAGGACAAGTATTTAATAACGACAAAAAACAGTTCTCTGCAAAAATCAATACTAGGGCCCTATTAAAGTCCTATCTTAAAATATTTCAACTTAAGTTAAAAAAATTTTTTTATATATTTGTATTTTTGTAAACAAAAGATCTGTTTGTTTTGTTTTTGCACGATCCGTCTCTCTTTCGATGTCGTTAAAGCCATATCGTTGTAACTCTTAACAGGGATTTTGTTTGACTTTTCAGTTTATGGGCTTCTTCCTGTAGTTTTCAATGTAATATTGAAATGGAGATATGCATTTAAAACTAAAACAACAATACAAACTACAGACACAAGTCGACTAGTTTAAACATTAAACTTTCTTTAAGTGCGATGTAATTTTTGAAAAGTAAGTTATTAATATTCTCAAGAATGTCTGAAAAGATATCTTTCACTCTGTACTTTGTTTTATTGCATTTAAAAGCTCCCTACATTCTAACGTATGATCTTATTATCGACTTAATGGAGAAATATCACAACTATAATTCTATTTCTCATTCCATTCTATAGGTGACGGTGAATTGGACACACAGGAGTTTATTGCTGCCCCGTTCTTGTTTGCGCGTAAGTGTCACAGTTTTAAACATTTTCTACCGAATATGTTTGACGGGATTCTTAAAGAGTTGCTTGTACTGTTTTAATTAACAATCATTTGTATTGTTTCAACAAGATTAAACATCATGATGGCTAAACAAAATTTTCAATTTATATTTTTTTTTGTCATGCATTTTAACAATCAATGGCCGATTTTTCAGAATTTTGTTTAAGCTAACAACGTTGCTTATATCATCATTGTTTACTATCAAATCTTTACTGCTGTTGAAGTTAAATGGATACGATACAGTACATTTGTTCTCTGCAGTTTTTCGAACACGAGTTGAGGCAACTGTTTCAGGTGTACTTGTTTTGTAGGATTGAATGAAAACGCTAGCGTTGACCACGTTGTTTACCATTTACGTTTTGATTTCGATATTCATCACTATTTTTGAAACATTTTTCTTCTCTGTTATGTTTTTGTCTATTTTTTGTCCTTGTTATATGCAATGTATCCTTTTGACTATATTAATTATTTTCTGATTCATATCGTGTTTTGTAAAGAAACAGTTATTAACATGTTTACGACAATAAACAATTGTTAACTGTCTGTCTGTCCGTCCGTCCGTCCGTCCGTCCGTCCGTTTGTTTGTCTGTCTGTCTGTTAACTCTAACAAAGTTCTGAACAATCGACACAACGTTTGCGATCCAGAAATAGTTTCTATAAGTATCAAATTGTATTTGAGAACAATAACACTTACATATAACATATTACATAGAAGTAATTTATTTTTATTAGTGATATTCGTTGGTCTGAGGATTTTAAAACATACAGAAGTTTTGGCTATTTTTTTTTTATTTAGAATCAATAAATTCAAGTACATTTGTTCATGGACAATGAACCATACTTTATAATAAAACGAGCTTTTAAACACGAACTATTTTTTTTACTTTCAGATGTCGAGCATTCAAAATCAACAAACACAATGAGCACCATCATCCGAGAATAGAGGAATTTAGCCGACTTGGCATAATATGTATATAATATATGTATAATATTTACGTTCAGAAATGTAATGTCTCCTAACAGTAATTGTATTTTCTAAAATAATCATGACTTTCTAATTGATCGATATGCAAGTGACGTTTTATGTATTGTTTATACGATTCACAGCCTAATGGTTAAGGCATTTTCGCTTGATTTAATCGAATATATGTATGCTACACCGGCAATTACTTTCAATTATTTACCTTAGCAATTTTTATCTTTGCATTTATTTAATAAAGAAAACAATGTATTCCTTGCAATATTTTAATGTCTATTGAATTTTGTAAATGTGTATTGTTCATACCATTTTTTGAAAACTTAATACTAAATCCACAAATGTGTTTGATAAGGATTTAAGAGTTTTACTTAAATTTCTTCCTTGTCCATAAATGGCTTTTTCTTACATCGATGAGAATTTAATATCATCTTCTTATTTATTTCTGATTATCATGCCATCTTTATCGCAATGTTTGTGTTGACCCACGTTGGCAACCGTTGTCCTCGAGATGGGTCATTGTTAGAGATTGGTATATAAACCCCTTCTTTAACTCGTACATATATAACAACACATATTACCATACTATTCTGGAATAGATGTCCACGATCTCGTCCCCTGGGTGGAGGCTTCATCGGGGGAAGCCGTGGTCGAAATAAAACTTATTTTGAAAAAAATATTTAAGGGGTTTATTGACAACATATATTTTATGGAAACAAATTAAAAACTGTAAAACTAAATACTGTTTAAAATATTATTATTGCGTTATCTATCATGCCATCATGCTATAAACAACATGAAGACTAAACTCGACTTTTGTTTGATTATTACCTTTGAGGATAAACCCGGACTAGGAAAGTCTTTGTTTTTACATTATATACCGTGGATCTTTATTCAACTGATAATCCTTTATAACACACAGAGGGCTATTTTCATAACAACACAGGTAAATACATGTATTCAGTGTGTCGTCTGCAACATAACTCAGTCAATAAGGTCATTGAAATAGTACTAGCCTTCATCATCTACCTTTTGTAAACGTACATAAGCCAATGGTAAACAGCCGGTTAAGTTTACTTTCCGGTCAAAGTTATCAAAATGTGAAATGATTGGTCAATATTCATCAAAAATAACTACTTGCCGATCGAATCGTTTGAATGAGTCAACTAGCCAAAAGAAAACCTGGGAGGGGTGTGTAAGATTATTCATATTCATTGTAGGTAGGCAGGTTGTAAAATGTTCCACCCTAAAAAAAGGATCGTAGAAGTAAATGGCCGATCATTGACCATGCTCTACACACCTTAGCATTTTTAATATGAACATTCGGTCGTTGATTATGAGCGCAATAAGCTTTTAACATGAATGTTAGAAAGCACACAACAAAATATAGTTGTCAATCAGTTTCATTTTATTTGAAAAAAAACAAGAAAAAAAAATAACAAAAACAATTCTTTCGCAAAATTAACACAACGGGAAAAGCATCCACTGATTTTGTTGCGGTAAACATTGAGAGCGATATAAATACCTAGAATAAATGATATCATATAAGCTATTTCTCTAACAATCTTAAGTCTCCTATAACAGGATAAACCTTAGCACACTATATCTGTTTCGGTACTAAGAGTTTAAAGCCGTAGCCTCATGCCTTTAGACAGGGCACTTGCCAAGGGGCCATTTTAATAAAGATCGTAGTCGATTTTAGTCGTAAATTGAAATTATCTTAGTGTCATAGTTTCATTATAAGTACGATTGATATTAATTATAACTCTCTGATTAAACTTTTAATGACCAATCGTCAGCTTACGATTAAAGTCCGCGAAAATGAACGGTTCCTTCAGCTCCATCGGATCTGCCAACCCCACTGTCCTCACGACGGTGAATACAAACTCCTCAGCTCCATTGGATCTGCCAACCCCACTGTCCACATGACGGTGAATACAAACTCCTCAGCTCCATTGGATCAGCCAACCCCACTGTCCTCATGACGGTGAATACAAACTCCTCAGCTCCATCGGATCTGCCAACCCCACTGTCCTCATGACGGTGAATACAACTCCTCAGCTCCATCGGATCTGCCAACCCCACTGTCCTCATGACGGTGAATACAAACTCCTCAGCTCCATCGGATCTGCCAACCCCACTGTCCTCATGACGGTGAATACAAACTCCTCAGCTCCATCGGATCTGCCAACCCCACTGTCCTCATGACGGTGAATACAAACTCCTCAGCTCCATTAGATCTGCCAACCCCACTGTCCACATGACGGTGAATACAAACTCCTCAGCTCCATTGGATCTGCCAACCCCACTGTCCTCATGACGGTGAATACAAACTCCTCAGCTCCATTGGATCTGCCAACACCACTGTCCTCATGACGGTGAATACAAACTCCTCAGCTCCATTGGATCTGCCAATGTCAGTACAAACTCCTCAGCTCCAATCGGATCTGCCAACCCCACTGTCCTCATGGCGGTCAATACAAACTCCTCAGCTCCATCGGATCTGCCAACCCCACTGTCTTCATGACGGTGAATACAGAATACAAACTCCTCAGCTCCATTGGATCTGCCAATGTCAATACAAACTCCTCAGCTCCATTGGATCTGCCAATGTCAATACAAACTCCTCAGCTCCATTGGATCTGCCAATGTCAATACAAACTCCTCAGCTCAATTAGATCTGCCAATTCACTGCCCTCATGACGGTGAATACAAACTCCTCATCTCCATCGGATCTGCCAACCCCACTGTCCTCATGACGATGATTACAAACTCCTCAGCTCCATCGGATCTGCCAACCCCACTGACCTCATGACGGCCAATACAAACTCCTCAGCTCCATTGGATCTGCCAACGTCAATACATACTCATCAGCTCCATTGGATCAGCCAACCCCACTGTCCTCATGACGGTGAATACAAACTCCTCAGCTCAATTGGATCTGCAAACTCCACTGTCCTCATGACGGTGAGTACAAACTCCTCAGCTCCATCGGATCTGCCAACCCCACTGTCCTCATGACGGTGAATGCAAACTCCTCAGCTCTATTGGATCTGAAAACTCCACTGTCCTCATGACGGTGAGTACAAACTCTTCAGCTCCATCGGATCTGCCAACCCCACTGTCCTCATGACGGTGAATCTAAACTCCTCAGCTCCATCGGATCTGCCAACCCCACTGTTCTCATGACGGTGAATACAAACCCCTCAGCTCCATTGGATCTGTCAACGTCAATACAAACTTCTCAGCTCCATCGGATCAGCCAACTCCACTGTCCTCATGACGTTGAATACAAACTCCTCAGCTCCATCGGATCTGCCAACCCCACTGTCCTCATGGCAGTGAATAAAAACTCCTCAGCTCCATCGGATCTGCTAACCCCACTGTCCTCAAGACGGTGAATACAAACTCCTCAGTTCCATTGGATCTGCCAACCCCACTGTCCTCATGACGGTGAATACAAACTCCTCAGCTCCATTGGATCAGCCAACCCCACTGTCCTCATGACGGTGAATACAAACTCCTCAGCTCCATCGGATATGCCAATGTCAATACAAACTCCTCAGCTCCAATCGGATCTGCCAACCCCACTGTCATCATGACGGTGATTACAAACTCCTCAGCTCCATTGGATCTGCCAACCCCACTGTCCTCATGACGGTAAATACAAACTCCTCAGCTCCATTGGATCTGCCAATGTCAATACAAACTCCTCAGCTCCATTGGATCTGCCAATGTCAATACAAACTCCTCAGCTCCATTGGATCTGCCAATGTCAATACAAACTCCTCAGCTCAATTAGATCTGCCAACCCACTGCCCTCATGACGGTGAATACAAACTCCTCAGCTCCATCGGATCTGCCAACCCCACTGTCCTCATGACGATGATTACAAACTCCTCAGCTCCATCGGATCTGCCAACCCCACTGACCTCATGACGGCCAATACAAACTCCTCAGCTCCATTGGATCTGCCAACGTCAATACATACTCATCAGCTCCATTGGATCAGCCAACCCCACTGTCCTCATGACGGTGAATACAAACTCCTCAGCTCAATTGGATCTGCAAACTCCACTGTCCTCATGACGGTGAATACAAACTCCTCAGCTCCATTGGATCAGCCAACCCCACTGTCCTCATGACGGTGAATGCAAACCCCTCAGCTCTATTGGATCTTCAAACTCCACTGTCCTCATGACGGTGAGTACAAACTCTTCAGCTCCATTGGATCTGCCAACCCCACTGTCCTCATGACGGTGAATCTAAACTCCTCAGCTCCATCGGATCTGCCAACCCCACTGTTCTCATGACGGTGAATACAAACTCCTCAGCTCCATTGGATCTGTCAACGTCAATACAAACTTCTCAGCTCCATCGGATCAGCCAACTCCACTGTCCTCATGACGTTGAATACAAACTCCTCAGCTCCATCGGATCTGCCAACCCCACTGTCCTCATGACAGTGAATAAAAACTCCTCAGCTCCATCGGATCTGCTAACCCCACTGTCCTCAAGACGGTGAATACAAACTCCTCAGCTCCATTGGATCTGCCAACCCCACTGTCCTCATGACGGTGAATACAAACTCCTCAGCTCCATTGGATCAGCCAACCCCACAGTCCTCATGACGGTGAATACAGACTCCTCAGCTCCATCGGATCTGCCAATGTCAATACAAACTCCTCAGCTCCAATTGGATCTGCCAACCCCACTGTCCTCATGACGGTGATTACAAACTCCTCAGCTCCATTGGATCTGCCAACCCCACTGTCCTCATGACGGTAAATACAAACTCCTCAGCTCCATTGGATCTGCCAACGTCAATACATACTCCTCAGCTCCATTGGATCTGCCAACCCCACTGTCCTCATGACGGTGAATACCATTTCCTCATATTCGACACGCTTGACATCATTCATATTGTAGTCCCTATATAATGCCTTCCTACGTAACATTTATTACGCGATTTATCACGTGGTATACACACACTGCTTAAGTCGACTGATAACGCCAGTAATTCCTAGCCGTTTTAAACCTTCGAGAGAGGAAGACACATTTAATATTATGGCCAGAAAATAACTATTACCCCTACTTGACGCTCTAATGACAAATCCCAATTCAATTCACGCGTAGAAACGGTTCGTTTTGACAAGGGCAGTGCCGACGATGGCGTTCTTACGAGACGACCATTATTTTTTCATCATACTTTAAGGACAGTGTTTTCATTTTATGTACACATTCACACACTTTTAAAATCACAGCTATAATTTCGAAAACAATATGCATATACGTGCAAAAATGTGAAACACAAGGTACAAGTCGCATTGCTAGATAATTGAGTTATTTATATGCAACCAAGTGTGAATCCTGACCTTGCAATATATTGTCATGTAGCTATGGCCCCAATTTCTAGAAATATCGTAAAGCTGCACTCTCACAGATGGAACGTTTTGACAACTTTTTGTTTTTTGTTTTGGAACGGGCCAATTTTTGCAAAAACCCATGGAAACCATTTCTACAAGACTGCTGACAAAAACTTAGATCGCAGATTATTATATTTAAGTTCAAAAAGTGATGTTTTATGCATTTTTCTTAAACCGTAAGTAACGGTTTAAGCCATAAAACATCAGTTTTCAAACGGAAATATAAAAATCTACGATATGAGTTTTGTCAGCAATCTTATATCATTAGTTTGCAGACATTTACGCCAAAAATTGCTCTTTTCAAGACAAAAAAAATAAAAAAGTTGTAAAAATGGTAAATCTGTGAGAGTGCAGCTTTAAAACAAGTATAATTATCTTATTTCATTGAGACAATTTTTTTTTTCTTTAATTTGATTTTACAAAATAAAAAATAGTTCATTGTGCTTAATTAACATCAAGATAATTTCCATTAAAACTGTCAAAACTCTTTATAGTGAGAATATTACACAAACTATCCAAAATCTAAAATAGTTATCTTAATCCTGTTACTAGGGACTTATTTATAAGAGAAAGAAAATTTGAGAAATTGGGGCCTCAGTTGAAACTTATTATTTGAAACATGGTTATGACAAATAGGTATTCGGAAATCCTCGACCATTTTCCATCGAAAACGACCTCGGATGTATGCCGGTACATCAGTTGAAGAAGTTCGTAAATTTAATTATGATACTATTAATAAATTGTAGTGTTTTAACCTGTAATTTGCTTGCATCTTTACTCTTCTGAATGCGGCATGTTGTATTAATAGCTGTAGGTTTAAGGTTACCGACGGGCCCAGGGCGGGCTAAGCTAAACAGGATCTGAAACATAAACATGTGATACAAAAAACAAACAAAGTGCACGATATTGTGCGTTTTTTGTTTAATTTTACTGATAGCAAAACCGCGGACAATGAAGGTGGGCAGTTGATTAATTGCGACGAAAGACCTGAATTGGCCTTACAATTGTTTTAAATGTCATATTTCT
Organism: Mya arenaria; assembly: GCF_026914265.1. Classification (NCBI taxonomy): domain Eukaryota; kingdom Metazoa; phylum Mollusca; class Bivalvia; order Myida; family Myidae; genus Mya; species Mya arenaria. The sequence continues at coordinate 33,189,334 of NC_069136.1, forward strand.
TTATGATGATTACAAATGTGTCGGTGCGTAATTTTTGCATCATTAATTAAATGCATAAATGAAAGCGAATACACAAAAAACTATTCATTTTGAAATACTTAACGTAGGAGTATTTGAAAATTATGCAATATTTGTGGCTTTCAACATCTCAGCGCTTTTGATATATTACCGCTATTATAGGCTTTGCAAATGCAGACTTTAAATATGCACGCTTACTTCAAAATAAGATGTACCACAATTAATACAATTGTTTTATTTTACCAAAAAAAAAAAGAATTTATAAATATCGAAGAAAATGGTGTTCATGAAGAATACCGTGTTTAATTTGAAAGAAAGGTGCAGAAAACACGGTATTTCTACCTTATGAGATAATAGTTGATCACTGTAAATCTTTTAGGACCCACCAGTCATTTAATATTTGTGCGTTTTCAGCTATTAAATTCAAGGTTACAATCTTGTTATTAGTAATTAATATTTTCCATAAATGCATTTTTTCGTAAGACGTTAAGGTTTATTTATAAAAAAATATTTTTGCAAGAACACGTGACATAAAAATAAAGCGAAATCCAGCCATTATTTGCACCAATTAAGGACTATATCATTATATATCTCTGAAAATGCCGAGTTTGCAAAGCGGCAAACGTTTGTGGTACTTTTAATTCATTTAAAAATGTCCAAGGAAATGTTGTCCTAATGTGGTAATTGATAAACTGATTTCATGAACATTCAAAAACCGAACCAAAAAATTGAAACTTATGCAAGTGTGTGTTAGAATCTTTCGTATCTGGAATACGATTATAACCATGACTTATGTAACACTATAACTATGGTCTCTAATGATTTTATATATTTAAGCTGGTCAGCAGTGTAGTAAAACTGGGATACATTTTACATCAGCATTTCTCAAAAGTAGGGTGATGTAAAGAAAAAAACATCTTACATAAATTTACACAAAGGAATGACCTAAAGTTTACCCTGTCTGGCCGGGATAGACGTCTAGCTCCCGGACGAGCTGTCTCCACACCCAAACACGGCAATAGTATATAAGAAGCGCCCACTCTGGACCGGGCGCGCTTCATGATTTAGCAACACCAAATTCGCCACGGTTTTGCGGGCTCTAGGCCTTGGAGAACAATGATTGAAATACTTCATTTTGTTTCTATTGGATTTGAAACTTTAAGAAAACGTTTTATATAAAGCTATAAGACAGTTAAATTATTGCCTTAAATTTTTTAACACTAAGTTTATTTGAAACTGGACATCATTGAATTATTTTACTAAAATACCACTATACGATCATCGATGCTAGATGAATCGGTATATATGTTCACCTTGATAAATGTATATAAACATACGAACTTAAATTAGTGTGTTGTTTTCATTTCAAGCATACTAAAAATAAGGACACATACACGCAAGGTGCTACACTTGCTGAAGTTTATGTTGTGAGTAGAGTACTTCGAGGACTAAGTCTGCAATTCAACGCGTATACTTAGATGATAACCTCAACTTACAGCAATTAAATAGCGTAGATATTTAACACGCTTAATCGACAATACTTGTATTTTGATAGTTAATTAAACGTCATAATTTGGTTCCCCGCCTGCAGAAGACATTAAAGAACATGTCATTCTTAATTATTAAGATTGTACCTGCTATGTTGTAACTTTTACTTTATGAAATACATATCGGGTGCTCTATGAATTAGCGGTGAATGAACAAAATGTCTATATAACAGCTACCACACACAGGCTTCACAAATAGAGAAGATCAAATATCGTTTTAAACTCTTTTTTACCTTGCTTGTGTGTTTTTAAAACTAGGTTAATTTGCTGAGAGGCATTTTAATGAAAACACCGCACAGGTTTTATGTCGGCAACGATTTTGGTTAAACTTTGTTCATATTAATAAATTTCTTTATATTTTATGAACAAACAACACTGTTATAGCAACTGACATATACTCATTTAAATAGAAGTCTAAATAATTCAATGTACAATTTCTTTTCGGCGCATTTTCGGGCTCATCTTTAATTTTTTCTTTACAATAAATCTTTAATTTATTGATGTTTTATCTCTGTAATAAATATTTTGTTCACATTGCACATATTCCTTTCTGTCTGACACTACAAAACGTGAGCGAGACTATATAAAAGGACTATAAAACTAGACTTCTGATCCCACACGGTTTGCATGACCTGTTGTTACGTTTTCCGGCACATCTTTAATTTTTTCTTTACAATAATGCTTTAATTTATTGATGTTTTATCTCTGTAATAAACATTTTGTTCACATTGCACATATTCATTTCTATGTCTGACACTACAAAACTTGAGCGAGTCCCTTTAAAAGAACTCTAAAACTAGAACTCTGAACTCACACGGTTTGCATGACTTGTTGTTGCGTTAAATGAAGCTCAGTCGGTAGCAAACAAATACATTGCCAAAAACAAAACAAACCTGTTTACCTAGATTGCAACTTATTGTGTCGGACTCTGAAATGCAATTTTTCTAATCTGTATGTCATGGAACGCAGAATCGTTGAAGAAACGTTGCAGATCCGTGTTAAAGACATATGCGGTTCGTGAACTGAAGCCGATACGATTACCGGCTGAGTTAGAATGCTACGCGGATTTCGATATGTCGCAGTCAACCGCATTTAAATTTTTCATTACTGCAGTTGTTTACGAAAGACATACATCGGGGATTCAGAATGCAATTTTACACGTACACCAATATTACGTGCATTTCCAGCCATTGAAATTGCCTATTATTCTTAAAAAAACACGCTTTATTGTTAAGATTTGAAGTTTTACAACTAAAAATACATAACGTCATTATTTTGTTCCCTACCTGCAGGTAACGACTTACGACAACATACAAACATCCTAATGGCTAAAAGGGTTTGTTCGCTTCGCTCGCTCCCCCGTTCTTAATTATAAAGATTTGACCTAATATGATCTTACTATTACATAGACGATCTCGTGATAGGACGCTTTCACCACTTTCTGAATCAGAAAACACGAACCTTATTACCTCCAAATTCATTACTGAAAACCTTTACTAAGAAATACCCGTAATGAACTACTTTTCTACTGTCGTCACACAATTGCCTCCCTTGAAGACCGTCGTTTGCAGCACAATGGAATCATAGCCATATGGTATTATTTGAAATCCAAATAAATCATTTCTCTTTTCAAATAGCACCAAAAACTGTTTTCACTCTCTATTCATGAAACAATGCAACAATCTCCTCAGATCTACATGTATTTAGAACGAATTCACTTCTAATTGACATCCAACATATTATGATTCACTGCGCGCATATCTATGACACCCACAAACTATCTATTCGCGAATCGTTTTACCCTGCAAAAAAGAGTTCCCGTGAAAATACATTTTAACTTGATTTTGTTAAGCTGAGGTCGGAAAATGGCATCTACCATGGCCGCTCCTCTAAGATAGGCTCATCCCTACACTCGCACCGGATGTTCTGCGAAAACTTTGTTAACCTTGTTTCCGCATAACACCCTAGGCTCGGGTTTGGATTAACATATCTTACACGAAAGGCCATGCAAGATACTAATTATCATCTTTCGAGGATAGTTCATTTTTATTGTAGTCAATTTCTTTGTCAGGGGCTCTAACTACTTCCTGATTTCTTCTGGGTAAAGATATTTTGACCCTTTCCGAAGCAGGGGATCTAATTGCATTGTGGGCTGTTTTATGATTAACCTTTTGGGATGGCGATTTTGTTAATGAATGTAAGCGTTTCCTGGCTGTTGACTTTCTTTTACTTTGAAACGTACCTGGGACGGTTTTGGCTGAGATGTATTTTGCCTTCCATTTGAAGATTTACTTCATCCATTTAATTTATCCATCTTTTGTCATATTGATGTAAATTCATACCATGAAATAAATATCATTTGGAATAATAGATTTGGGTTGTATACATTCCCGTCACAATTGAGAGAGCAATTCAAACTATAAAAAAAGAATAAAATAAGCATGTTATGATAAGTTTGTAAAGCATACCTATTAAAATAGTTAGCTTTATTTATGTGAGAAGAAGTTCACGTTAACAACAGCATATACATATATAACATTCACGTTTACAACAGCATGTCTTAAAATTTCAATATTTATTGAAAAACCTAAAAGACATTATGCGAACAATTCGTTTTTTGAAAGTATTATGAGCAAAACTAACTTTTAAACGCATGTTTGATTTCTTAACTATTAATAATGACTAAGAAATGTGTAAAAAACAAAGAATCACGGCGAACACAGCGTTGTACTGTTCTACAAAATTCCGTCGAGTTGAAATTTTGGCCAAGGATTGCATCGTTAAAATACAGGCAAATCCAAAATATTTTACAGGTGAAAAAGCAGAAAATAGGATAGTCTTTTATCGGATAAGGAATATTCATATCTTTTCTCCCCAAAAAGTAATTTAGGAATTATTGTCACTTTCTTGCTTGTTTTCATCGGTTTTGAACCGCGTAGACCCATGTGAGAACCCCGTTGAAGTCACGTGATTCCTCACCCTGATATTTCTTTCACCGACTGGTGCCGTCAAATTGCCGCTGTTAACGAGTGAAAGTGACCTGAACAAGTGACCTGTTGATGAGAATTTCATAATACACGGTAGTTTCTATTTCAATAGACGTTAAACAATAGGAAACGCATGTGAACTCAAACGGCTGTGTAAATGTTTATATTTTCCAAACCCGTGGTAATGTTAAGTCATAAATGTTGATCTTTTCCAAACCTGTTGTAATGTCAATGTTAAAAAAGGTATTTCATGTTTAAATACAAACTTGGAAACGAGTAAAGAGAGGAAGAGGACCATGCAAAGGTAAAATGTAATGAAAGTACGGCCTTTCTTTAGGATTTCGTAAAGGACCACATTATTCCTATTGAATGTTCGCGTTTTTTATCAGATTTGATCTTGTGATTGTGTTCCTACTTGGCCAAGTTGCGAACTCAACGAATATTTTCAATCAGGGAACATTCTTACTAAATTTTAATAAAAGAAGGATTAAGTAGTAGTCGTTATGAACTTTGCAAAGATAGCGGAAAATTACTCCACGTCAACCCCAAAATTCAGTCTTTACGGATGGTTAAGGATAAGGTAGGATCTTTAGAATAGGCGCAGAGTACCCGAATTTTAATTCAAGATACTATGGTGATTTTTGTTTTTCTTAGGTTTGCTGAGTTTTAGCCTTAAACTCGATACAGATTGTATTTATTTTCGTACTTTATCCGAACAAGTCTGTAATCCGAGTATTTCAGCGCAATAAGCAGGTATATAGGTAAATTTCAAGTGATATGTCGGTGTTTAACAGATGTTATGGACATATTTCAATGCGAGTATATTGTCTGAACAAAATATTTATGAGTACACTGTCCGAACGATTTCATGTTTACAACATTTTCATTAATACTTATATAATATTATGTCATTGGTAGATTGTTGCACCACTACAAGTGTGTCCATCGTTAAATCGATTTTGAGGTAAGATTATGTAAGTTTGCGTTATATTAGCCGTTAATTATGATGTTTTTATAGTAAATGCCTTTACCTTTTTAAACAAATTTATATGTGCAACAAGAACGAGGAACATTTTTTCTGATATTACATGTACTGGGTGAGTACCTAAATTGGAACACTTTCGGCAATATTTGTAAAATAGTTTTAGTTAGACTTGCACCACAACTACAAAATTTTCCATCAGCATACTAGGATTCAAGACCAATTGGTTGATCTTAATGGCATTTTTCAAGATACTATCAATCTGCATGAAAAGTGCTTTTTTAACCACACAATCAAGGACTGCCATTTTCATCCTCTGAGTACCTAAATATGGAACAGTTTTAATTTGTTAATTATTTTATGTATTCTTTTAAAATTATTGCTCCATTTTTTGTTTAAATAAATTAATACTTTATGTTATTTCCAGCTTGTCCTTTTTGTCATTTTTGTCAGTAAAACTTGATGGTTTCAGTAAAATTCAGGCTGTACCAATATGCTGTAATTGTGGCAAGCATGAGGTCTTGCCCCCGCATGCCATGTTTTGATATTTGAACATGTAAAACTTTAAATGATCGCAGTATTTGAAATACTTACCGGAGAATCCTGTACCTTGGAACTTGTATCTGAAGCAAGCGTCTTTATTGATTAAAATCGTAAATAAACTGACCTCGATCGGAAAAACACTTTTATAACTGGTGTTCCATATTAAGGTACTGTTCCGATTTAGGTACTTGCTCAGTACAATGTGTTGTATATGTGCTATACTATACACACAATAGGAATTTAGTACAAAACATTCTCTATATTCGATATTTACTTGGGACATCTATGCCAAATACTAATTCTAGTTTGTTTCTATATTACAACTGTATTCAAATGTAATTTAACTGATACGATGTTTAATTAGGAATAGGCCCACCCTCTATGATAAGCAAACTCATTTATGTTGCCATTTAATGATTCTACCTTGCGAGAGTAAGTCCATGCCATCTATTAAAATGATATGCAATTTAGTTCGTCTGTTTATGGCAGAACAGTATGGCTAACTTTGTCTGCTTAAAAACAGGTAATGAATTTCAACTAAACTTTGGTACACATGTTGCAAGAAACGATATAAACAAATGCAACAACAACATCATAAACAACAACAACAACAACAACAACAACAACAACAACAACAACATGTTTTTACTTAAATAATGTTTGATATGTGTCCCCTTTTAGGCTTTGAAACAGCAAACGAGGAATGGTGTTCGCTATTGTTAAAACAAAACAGTATGTACAATGCATTACACTTTATTTCAGAATGCACCGGAAGAAGTCAACACTCGCTTCAGACCACACCAAACCTGGGACTTGGCGAAATGCCACTGAAGGATGCTTGCAAACAAATTTAAACCTTAAAACAAAAAGGAACATTCTGTTTTCTCCAGCAAAATGTCACACTATTGTTTGTATTCAAGAGATGACACCAGTACTAACTCCTTTGATATCACCATTTCATTCCCCGCTCTATAAGGTATCTCCATCCAAACATCGTTCCAAGAAAAGCAGTGCTTTTGGAATACCTGTCAGTGGCATTTCAACAGAAGATCAGACAGATTTAAGAAGCTTACCCGATTTTGATACCTTACAATTAGATTTTGACACCGTTTTTGATTGTGATGTGGCTTGTCTGGGAAATGATGAGGACTCAAGCAAATGTTGACCATTACTGAAACCGAAATTATATTAAAAGAAAAGTGAAAGTAAGAGCTATATATATATTATTTCACGTATGACAATTATTCATATCTACATATAGACATTGCCTGTATCGAATCTGTATTATGTGACATGTTGAATTCACGTTATATAAATGTATTTATATTCTATGACTATGTACCTTGTTGGTATACGTCGAATAAAATTATGTTCTGTTCTGTTCTGTATATTTGCATTATGTGTCTCTGAAATGTTAAGCTAAGAGTTAAAATAGAAGGTATTTATGTTTGATGTATTCATTTATATTCCTTAGTGTTAACCTTGACTTAATAATCAGAGACGAATTATCTCAATTGTGTAAACATTAAATACCGTATTGCACATTAACAGTTTCTTTTCTAGTGACTCATAGAAAATAGGATAAAATCACATGGTGAACAAAATAATCAAAACACAAATGATCCTGTAAAATCAAATACATAATTGCACATTTACTGTTAATGGCACAGTGTGTTTGAAAAAAACATATTTTGAAGACAAAGCGTATGACATGTGTGTTTTTGCGATTGCTTTGCTACAGTGCACTTAATTTTATGGTTTTTTCAGATCGTGACAAAATATTTGCTCTTTTGTTGTACAAATAGATTTTGTTCTTACCAATAGTATTGTAAATCATTAACAGCAGCAACAACAACAACAACAACAAATATCGTTATTACACTCATGTCATACATACATGACAACATGAGGACAATTAAGTTTAGTCAGCAGTGTCAATAAAAGCTTAATTATACTAATACGAAGAAGAATGATTTTGTCTCGAGTGGCGGAAATAAAATGGTTTTGTATTATTATTATTTTTTATGGTCGTACATGTATCGAATATATATCTTATCATGGAAAAGAGGGAGACAGTTATTTTAAATATCGTTACAAAATATGAGGGATAAAAGGGATATTCAATATAGTGCCAAATTTCAAAGGCTGTGCCTTGTACAAGCATATCGTATAAATAAATTACAAACGTTATTGGGGAACTCAGTATAATTAATTCAATTAAAAAAAAACAACTAGAGAAATTACACTGGCTGACATGCGTTGCGTATTAAATGTTTTACAAATAAGGCTACTCTCATAAATGCTACGTCGGAAGGCACTTTTTTGCCTCGAATGAAGACTTTAAACGAAGATAACCACTATTTCTTCACCGTTTTAAATGAAACATAGCGCAGTCTACACCGCTTACGGAGCCCCGCATTCGGTATTTACCAGAGTTTAATTGAGAGTTTAGTTTCTTGAAACACTTCGACAAACCCTTTCACAGTACGGCCGTCTGACAGAGCACTGTCAAAACATTTTTTTGTAAACAGGTTTGTCGAAGTGTTTGGTGAACCCAAACAACTTATTAAACTTCGGTAATACAACGAATGCGGGGCTCTTGAAGCGGCATAGACTGCCCTTTGTTTTATTTAAAATGGTGTAGAAATAGAAAAGTTATCTTTGATTTAAATCTTTATTTTAAGCAAAATGCTGCCTTCTGACGTAGCATATATGACGTAATTTATCACGTGGTATACACACACTGTGTCAATAGTTTAACATTTGTGCAAGTTAACAGTTCCTTTTATTTAATTGTATTTGGCCTATTGAAATAATAGGTTGGTGGTATTTTTTTCTGACATTTGAAAAGGATGGGCAAACTAGTAAGTAGTGGTATTCATCACCAACAAGTCGCATTATGCCACATTGTTAAGAACGCAGAAAAGCATATCCGTCTACGTTCGGGCCTAAGTTTGCATTTTAGATCAATTTCCATACGAATAGTGTTCATATTCGAAATTGCAGTCTAAGCATATTCATATCCATGCGGGCCTCAGTACAAATGTAGAGTTAGTTTAAGTAGGTGTATTGTTCATGGTAGAATAAGCATGTCTATCCTGGACACTTACTGTTGTTATATAAACTGTTGACACTCACCGTTGTAAGTAAATCTTGAACGGACCTTTGGCGGACTAGTGTCATCATTATGTACGGAGCATCGTACAAGGGGGAGGTATTATATTTTGTTATCATACTTTTATTGGTTTATAATTCAATGTTGACATAATTTGTGTAAAAAGGGTTTATATCAAGCTTTAAATATATATATATATATATATCTTAAATTTAGGCTTTTAATCGGTATCATTATTTGATCTCATAGGTAGAGTTCGATATCTTATTTATTACTTTTTGTACTCGACTGTCTTTCGTCTGCGCTCAGATTATACTTTGGCATTCAAATTTTATTTAAGATGTGATGTACTCAATAGTATTTTTAGCTATTGATACCTGTATTAAGGTTACAAATGTGGTAGAATTCTAAATCTTCTATTTAAGGACACATCACACAGTTTTTTTAAGCCGACATATTTTTTTTTCATTTATCGCAGCAATGTACTGCACAGTAAGACAAGTAAATACAAGTTATAATATAATGCTCATATTTTAGATATGCACATTTTAAAAATGATCACTATTGGCAAGAATAATAGCAAGAAAATGATTGTTCTCAAAAGTATTAAAATTCACTTTATTATATTAGAACACATTTATACAATTACACAATTTTGTGTCCAGGCGCATTTTCAGTTTGTCTTCATCAATACATAAGCAAATTAAAGGGATTTTTTAAACATTGTAAAATCTCTAAATAATGGAATATTCAAGGTGCAAAATATGTAACATAATTAAACAGTTTTAGTTATATTTTTTCAGCTGACAGTTTTATTTTATTTATTTGTTCTAATTTTGTATTTATATCCTAGCTATAGCCGGTTGCTATTGTGAAAAAAAGTGTGCACATTGGGTTAAAATTTTGAAACTTTATACACTTGTATATAATTAAAAAAAGCTCATGTTTAGTGATATTTCATGATTATTATTAAGATGTTAAAAGTGAACTCAGTCATAATATCCTTGAAAATGATTAGCATACCGGTTTTAACGGCAAAGAATGCTATATTTTCATAAGTTGATGCTTATAACTACAAAAAACTCAAAAAATCAGCACCAAGCAATACAAGATGGCGTTCAAGATGGCCGCCATAAATATCTAATTGAGTATTTTCTGTCTCTAAATATAGCACACATTTAAATAGATAAAACTGTTTATTTCAACGTATATTGCTCTTATTCCCAATGTACCCTAAATTTACATGCTGCATTGACTACCTCAAGGTCAAGGTCAAGGCCATTTCACGGTCAAGGAACGAAAATGCCAAAAAAACCTTGATATTTCCTGTATAAATTTATAGTTTGTGATACTTATTTAATTTGTGTGTATCCAGCTTGGAATGACATAAATGTAAATTGAATAGTTTTCATTTAAATCAGCTTACTTTTTATGGAATCGTTTACATCATTTAGTAAACTGCTAGTGTTATAGTTAGGGTAAGGACCCTCTCAGGATATATACAATATTTCCTCCAACTCTAATATGGCCACCATGTGGCATTGACTACTTAATTATATAGCTGCACTTTGGTTTGGTTGGCTTTGAATGGGCTTGATTGTTGCCAAAACGTGTAGTATTTGGCACTGAAAAGGCCTACTGTGATAGCATATGGGTTTATTTGGCTCTAAATCGGCTAAGTTGTTGCCTAGATGTGGTCTAATAGGCACTGAAAATGCTTAATGACAGCTGCACATGAGCTTGTTTGGCTTTAAATAGGCTTTATGGTTGCCAAAATCTGGACAACTTAGCTGTTAGTAGACTAATGGGAGCTGGACGTAGGTTTGTTTGGCACTGAATGGGGCCAAACTGATGTGATCTTTAACTCTTAATAAGAGCTACATACATTATGGTGGCGTTACCACAGGGTTATGGTTGCCAAAATTGGTCTATTTGGGCTCTGAATGGGCTTTATGGTTGTCAAACTGTGTTATTTGGCACTGATTAATCTTAATAAATGTTGGCATGTGTTTGTTTGGCTCTGATTGGGTTTATGGTTGTCAAAATGCGGCGCTTTTAGAACTGAGCAGGCTTTATTAGAAATGAACATATTATTATTGACATCTAAATGGGCTTGTGGTTCACAAACTGGGTTTTTTTGGGCACAGATAAGGCTTAATTAGAGCTATACATAAATTCGTTTGGCTCTAATTAAATAGGCTTCATTGTTGCCAAAATGTGGTCCGCTTGGCACTGAGTAGGCTTAATTTGAGCTGCATATACTAGTATGTAGTTTTAGTCTTTATATGCCTGTATGGCTGCCAATATGTGATCTATTTGGTACTGAGTAGTATGCTTAATAAGAGCAGCACGTGGGTTTGTTTTGCTCAAAATTGGGCTTATGGTTGCCAAATGTAGTCTTTATGTCACTGAAAAAGCTTTATTACAAATACACAGTTTATTTTTGCTCTTATCGGCTCCATGGCTGCGAAAATGTGGTCAAGTACTGTGGAGCTACACATGCGCTTGTTTGGCTCTGAATGTGCTTTATTGTAGTCAAAATTAAAACGATAGAGAACTGGACTGACTTAAGTATGCACCCTCTGAGGTTTGTTTATATATGAAAATGTGACTACTGTAATTACTAAAGGAATTGTTGGAATGGTTTGTGTAGAAGCCTTTTGTGGTTAAGATTGCCGAGTGTAATGCTGCTTTGGTGTTTGCTTGACCCATGATGGACTTAACTGTAGCTGCATTTGTATTTATTTGGAACTAAGATGGATGCAGAAGAGCCCTCCTTTGGTATGTTGACACTAGATAAACTTTTTTTTTGCAGCAGAATTTGGATTTTTTTACACTTAATGGTCTTAAGTATAGCAACACTAGTGTTTATTTGACACTTAATAGAGCTTCATAGCATCTTTATTGTAAGTTCGCATAATATGGACTGGCAAAATGTGGGTGTATGGTAGCCATAATGTGGTTGAATGAGCTCTGGCTTGACTTTTGTAAACCCCGACTGGTTCTTGTTCAATAATGATTCGGCTTGACTATAGTCACAATAGGGATACAGAGGGCTGCTGGAGACATATTGTTTCCACTAGAGGCAATTTGAAATTGCCCCCTAATGAGGTTTGGGGCACTCAGTGGACTTTTAAAATCACGATTTGGCTTTCTAAATACTTATTTGACGGGGAAAGTTGTTTTGGGGTTGTTTGGTACTAGAATAATGAAACATCAGGTTGGAAAAACACTTGATAAATTTAAAGAGTGATACTTACGGCTGGATAGGACTACAGAAAACTCACACAAATGTTGTATATGAAGCTTGTTAGGCAATGGATGCGCTAAAGTAGGGACATTTTATAGTTAGCTTGACTTTTAATATTGGGAAAAAGATGAAATACGATTAAAAATGATTAGTGCTATTATCAATGTTATGACTTTTTCAAATAAAATAAAGAAATAGGTAATAGCGCTGTCAATATTGGTCATATTTGCATTTTGGCATTCAAATAAATTTGATCTTGATTTTGAAATGCTTAAGTGCATCATAAAACAGAAATATCATATATCAATAAAGATATATGTTTTAATGCCATGTGGGCAAATTTGCACCTTGTGTATTCTTTGGACGTGTTCATTTGGTAATTGAGAACATTGAATTTATTCAATAAAAGGTAAAAAACAGTAAAAATCTCATCAGATTCGATTGCCGCATTGCTCACTCGACCCGCTACCAAACAATCCGTGCTATGTTCCGAATGCATACGTGTGCTGTCATTTTGTTTTAAATGTTTTATGTATTTAAAAAAAGAAATATAATTACGAATTATTTGTCATTTATTAAACAATAAATCAACAAATATATTCGTTTGCGAAAACTTCACTCAAACCGAATGTATCGTATTGGTAACGTGTAATCGACATTGCAACCTGCACGACAAAGTATTTCACGTCATCTATAATTCGCGAACGCTGTCATTTTCTGAAATTGTTAATCCGAAATATCGCTATTCCGAAATTATTGTTTGGGTCCCTACGACTTCGGATTAACGGTGTTTAACAGAAGTTTGTGTTGAAAAGAACATTAGACAATGATGCAGCTAATATTATTAACGTAAGATATCAACATCAGTATGTAATACACCTCTTATTCACTGAGCGATATTATGTTTCAGTAATTTAAGGAAAGCAAAATAGATATCTGTCTTCAAAAACAGAAATGTCATACTGTCAGAAAACATTTAAACTGCACGCAATCACGTTTATTTCATTCTACAAAAATAATCAAGAATGTGTTTTATGTTGATAACTTCTAAAGTATCAGCTTAAATAGAAGTGCGATAGCTTTTATAATTTAATGTATTTAAAAGTTTAGCATTTCATTTTGATAGCTTTCACATGCACATATTTGCATCTACGGTTGATTTGCCCAAAGGGGTAAACTTGTCCCTGAGGGTAAATCTCGTTATATAAACGTAACAATATACTTCAGAGTCAAACATCATATTAATATTTGAACCTCTAGAGAACAGCTCTTTTTGGCGATCGCCTTGGGTAGCATTCATTTGGATAACACTATTAAAGTTGTTTTCATTAAATCTTAAATACATTGCAAAAAAACCCACTGAATATAGAAAAATATAATAAATTTCATAAATTGCCAATTTCTACAGACCCTAGTGTAAGCAAATAAACAAAAAATCTCAGTTGTTTGCCTTTTTTGTATTGACATTTACCTTGATATTGAAGAGGTCAGTTATTTATGTCAAGATGAATAACAGTATGAAATAGATATATGCCATACATTAAGATATGCTTTTAATTGACACTAGCACAGTTTTTCATAAGACTCTTACAGAAATAGCAACGTAGTGACCACCTGTGGCATGCTGTAATGTAATGAAACATTGTTTTTTTCACAAAAGATCTGAAAACTTTACCTTAAATATTATTTTTATTTAATGAAAATACTATTTTCAAATCAACACTTTTTGACACAAACTAAAAATAAATATACCAAAAAAGGAGAAATGGATATGGGAAAAAATGTGAGGTATTTTTCATGCTCTGACCATGAAATGATCATTACCTTGACCTTATAGTGGTCAATGTTGTATGTAAATTTGAAGTACAATATGAGAGAAATAATATCGATTTGAATATTTATCCGCATTTATGTCAATAAATTTGCCATATTTAAATATAATAATAAATAAATAACAGTTTTACTAAATTGAAATTTATCGATCCACACCGAGCGTTGGAAATGTATGCTATCACCATACAACATACTTTGCCGAACATGTTGATATATAACGTTACTTGTCACCTTCTCAGGCGAATCGGCCACTTTTGTCCGGATTGTCACTTTATTATGTGATGCCATTTCAAATAATGATTATTAGCATGATATATAAGAAGCTTTTTGTAGCTGTTGGAATCGTTTCATAATTATTTTCTACTACAGAGACTTAAAAGAATATCGACAACATATATGTTATGCATGTTTACAAAACAAATCTGGAAAAAAATTGAGCTTTTAGAAGAAAACAGGATTTGGGTCCATTGCAATAGCGAACGAATCTTTTTTAGATGGAAAATGGCTGCCTTGGCAACAAAACAACTTATTATATGAAAGATATTTGAATTTTATAGGGTGTCTTTGTAAGATTTTAACAACAAAGTAAATTCAACATAAATACTGTAATTACTGAGTTAATATAACAATTTATTTATTTATGAGAGTTCCATTTTATAATATTAAGGGTGATGGCGGCCATCTTGGACTTTGGCAGCCATCTTTGACGAATTTTAGGTTGGTCCTGAGCTTTTTATAACCTTGACATGCATATGTGTCATCAGGCAAAATTTGAACCCAAAGTGCACAATTTGATAAAATGTTGTCAAGATATAACTGGACTACTTAGTTTAAACTTATTTATTTTACAACGACTGTGAAACAAATTACAAAATTATATTAATCACTCTCGTTGGCACGATTTTAGGCGAAAGTGTGATCTTGTGTTGTGGGGGAAACCGGAGTACCCGGAGAAAACCAACTTGTCCGGCGTGGTTACCCCAACCCAACCTCACATGCGCCCAGGCCGGGAATCAAACCCGCGTCGCCTAGGTGAGAAGCGAGTGCGCTTACCACTGCGCTAACTGGACTACTAAGAACATACATAGTTTTGAAATGCCAAGTCATAGTGCTTGTTTCAGAGACATGTAGGCTTAAACTATTCTAGCTAAACCAGATTATGTAAAAAATAACAGCTGAACCTCGCTTCTACAGTGAAATATATCAATTTAATTTGTTGAAATCAATACAATCTGTAAATAACAGCAATCAAATTTGATTAAGGAATCATTTGCAAATACAATTAAATGGCTGGTATGTCCCAGTCTCCAAAAAAGTGTCCGGTCTAAGGCAAACCGTCCGTCACTTTTTACCGCGATTAGCAACCAATTTTGAGACAGCTGATTTGCAATTGTTCTTGTAATTCAAATTGATTTTCAAAGTGAACTTGAATAGAACTTTTTAAAACAATTTTATTGTTGAAATACCAACATGTATACCATGACCAAAGTGATGACAAATTGAAATATGGACATATTTTAACTTTCGCAAAAACTGTTTGATGTGCCTTTAAAAAGACAATAGTAATAATATTTTCTAAGCTATACAACGGCCAACGCTAAATGAGTCAATTAACGTTTTGCCTCCGAGCAGGCACTTGCTGAAATACCAAAATGTCAAAGTTGGTTTAGGAATCAACTGCAAATACAACTAAATGGCTGGTGTGTCCCAGTGTCCAAGAAAGTGTCCGGTCTTAAGCAAACCGTCCGTCACTTTTTACAGCAATCAGCAACCAATTTTGAGACAGCTGATTTTTAATTGTTCTTGTAATTCAAGTTGATTATCAAAATCAGAGTGAACTTGAATAGAACTTTTTAAACAGTTTGATTTGTTGAAATATCTACATGTATACCATGACCAAAGTGATGACAAATTGAAATATGGACATTTTTCAATTTTCGCAAAACTGTATGATGTGCCTTTAAAAAGACAAGTCATAATATGTTCTAAGCTATACAGCGCCCCACGCTAAATGAAACAAATAACGTTCTGTCTCCGAGTAGGCACTTGTTTAAATACAAAAATATCAAAGGACACAAAGGAGTTTGAAACTAAAACCCTAAAATTTTCTGCTGCTGTGTATAGCAATTGTAGAAACAGTATAGAAACTAATCAAAATCGTGGGCTGTACAAGAACGTGAATAAATGGCATTTGTTCTGTTTTTGATTTATACGAAAAAGTCAAATTATGTCGTAACAGCCGATTCAGCAGGAGGACAACTACAAAGATTTCTGCGAAACAATCATCGACGGTGGTCTCAAACATGCCTATTATAAAAAAGAAGATCCATTTTACAAAGGCGAGTACTACCGAACGAAAGTCTCCACCGACAAGAAACGGAAGGTAACCATCATTGGTGGCGGAATAGCAGGTCTCGTTACGGCATTTGAACTTGCACAGATCGGACACGAGGTTTGTGGTTTAAATAATAGTATCCTTTTTATGCATGACGAACCCTTTAGCTTAGAATATAGTAAACTCTGATTTATGTTTTTTGGTATCGAGTGAAACTCAAGGCAAAACGCATTGGTCTCCCAGTGGATGTCAATATTATGTACGATTAAACCTGTGTTAGCGGTCTCCTGTATAAATGAGGCATTTCTAATTAGCAGTCACCAAAATAAACCATTCATTCTAAAAACACCTCCATTAATAGCAACCTTCGTCATATTTTATAAATTAAATGAGTGGCTGCTTACGGCAGATTGAAGTGTAATATCAAAAAACAATTTTGCAGTCCGTCATTTGAAAGAAATGTTTGTTCAAACAATTGCTTAATAGAAATAGATAAATATCCCAACCTTCAATATAAATGTACAGTTATCAGAAATCAAAACATTTATTTACGATTCTCCTACGTAATAGGTGCAGATTTTGGAACTCCAATCCCGAGTGGGTGGAAGGATCAAGACATGTAGGGAAAAGTTTTTCGATGGGTTGCACAGCGAAGGTAAGCACATTTTACAGACACGGATCATTTACGGGGTTCTTTTAAAAAATCTGTGATTTATTTATGCTTCTATTATTTCGTTTACGATGATTAATGCGGCGACAAAGCGACGAATTTAAACGCAAAAACCAGACAAACGGAACATGGTAACTCAATGACGAATTAAAACGCAAAAACAAGACAAACGGAACATGGTTACTCAATGACGAATTAAACCGCAAAAACAAGACAAACGGAACATGGTAACTCAATGTCGAAGACAAACGGAACATGGTAACTCAATGTCGAATTCTGACATGAAATTGCTGAAATAAGCCTGCATACAACCAAGACGTTGGTAATTGTAATTGTTCATCATCATGTTGATCAGTTTGTTTTACCTACATTAAAATATGTTGGTTGTCCGTGCTG
Organism: Mya arenaria; assembly: GCF_026914265.1. Taxonomy (NCBI): domain Eukaryota; kingdom Metazoa; phylum Mollusca; class Bivalvia; order Myida; family Myidae; genus Mya; species Mya arenaria. Next base: position 33,207,010 of record NC_069136.1, read on the forward strand.
CGCTATGTATATGTTCAATGTCTCAGTAATGTAAAGATAAAAATTATGTCGACGTAGTTGTTTATTCAAATATGTGAGACGATCAAAGCGCACTGAATGCAGTGATGGTCGCCTAGAACTATTTAGCAATCGAAAGTAGATGACTGCAAATAGAAAAATCAAACAATGAATTTGCAGCTTGTATGTAAAACCTATATCCATTTCATTCCGACAGGTGGCGCCATGCGTATACCAAGGAATCACTTCCTAACACACGCCTACCTGGACAAGTTTGACATTGAATTGAGACCGTTCCAAAACTACCAGGAAAATGCTTACATGTATCTCTATGGCAACAAAATAACAGTAAAAGGTATAAGCATGCGCACTTGAAGTAAATCTGTAAATAAACGTAGCTGTCATCATTTCATTTATAATTATTGAAAACTGTTTAATAATCAGAAGAATGTTTAACTTACTTTGCCAACACTTTTAATCATTATTCATTTGGTTGATTGCACTATTGCTTATGACTTTTCACCACAGTGAGACTGTCCGATTTCCATAAAAAGTATTCATTATCAAATTCAAAAATCAGTTATTTAAGTAATGTAGAAAATGTAAACACATTTTCATAAGGCAAGTGGGATTTAATGAAGATCTCCCAATTGATTTTTTTTCAAATTTAGCCTCTACGTGTAAGATTATTCGGATTGAAAGTGCCAAAAAAACTTGTCGCTCTCAATCGTTTATTTCATTTGAATTCCCACGAACATTGCCGAATTTAGCCGACCATGAGCAATAACGCACAAATACACAAGCTGTCCGGGAGCCTCGGCATATCTCCGTACAGGCATAGTATAAGAACATTGCGAACAATTGCGGCTGCATTTGGATAGTAGTGGTGTACAAACGCGGCACTTTGCGTAGTTCGTGTTAATTGCCGAAAACAATTTAAAAAAGGAAGTACTACTTCTTTGCCAGTACTTTATCATAACATTTCATTTCAAATCAACTCCAAATTATATTGCTACACAGACATACGTTATGCGCCTTAAAGTAGAGCATCACGCCCTACTGTAAAAAAATGCACATGGTCTAGACATGATGATGGTAAAATATGGAAAATACCACAGTGATTTAACACAAACTTTAATGTGTTTTTTGCAGAATTTTCAGAAAACAATAAGAAGTACTGTGACCTGTATTGGCCTGGTTGGGATGCAAATCTCCCAAGCGATTTAAAAAAAGAAGTTACAGGTGTTTGTACGTATTTAGAATATTGAGGTTTATACATTATAATTGTAGCATAATTAATAAGAATATTGAGAATTATACAACATAATTGCACTGTTATTATTAAACGTTATAATTGTAGTGTAATTGTAAAGATTAATTAGAATTATTTATTTTCTTTTTGTAGTCAAAGTATTTAGAATATTTAGAATTATACATTATAATTGTAGTGTTCGCATTTGAAGGTAAATCTAAATATATAGTGGCATTTTGTTTCGAGTATGTGTGCTACATTTAACGTACTGTATTGTTTTATGTACATGTTTATTAATCTGAAGGTATCTTATGGGGTTGTCAGAACGGTTATCTATGTTTCATAACATCTGATTCATGCTGACGTGTATAACATATGTATGTATATACACACGTCACTATACTAAAACATTACATACTCAACAGTTCAATTAATAGTAATGTCTGCGAGAGATGATAAATAAACTGACCCCGGTCCTAAAAACAATATATTTTGGTTTAACATGCAAAACTAAATACAACCGTTAATAGCGTGTTTTACTCTTTTGTTATATCATTATTAATTGTGTATATTTCTTAACAACGCTATTATAGTTCGAATACCATTGTAAAGCCAAGCCAGTTCACTACAACGCACTACCATTATGTGTTCAACTGCACGAATTTAATAATGTTGGTGAACTATTATCGAATTTGAGACGATTTGCTCGTTATATGTGTATATGTACATATGCAACTGTCCATTTGCGTTTTATATTACCTGGCCTTATTTTTCACAACCATTCAATTTTCATCCGTATTGTTACAAAACACAGTGATCGTCAAAAGTGTTTTCATCAAATAATTTTAAAGGTAACTTTTATTGCTAGGATGTTGCTATACATTCGGGAAACCTCCAACGGAGCCCTATCATTAGGTTTCGAGAGCCTTAATGCGAAAGCAAATTGCATAAGTCTGGTTGTGTTGTGTTTAAAGCCCTTTTAATAACTTTGATCACAATAATATAGTTACCTGCTTAATTGTTTTCAGAGATATAAAACAGAATGGCTTGAATAAGACATAAACAGAATGATACGAACAGCTATTTGAATATATTAACAAAAAAAGATCAAGAAACGTTTATAGATGTTTATTTTATGAAACAATACTTCTGTGGTGAATAGAATAAATATAAAAATGCTTATTTTGAAATGTTTCTGACATTGTAGAATTTTTATTACACGCTCTTTAGCATATATATACATCTTTGTAGTGGACTACTTCGAGCGAACAACGGCCCCCGTGATGGAACATATAAGAAATAACCACACCATTGACGGCTGGAATGATTGGTTAAAGACATGGAGCAAGCTTTCGGTTGAGGACTTCCTGAGGACAGACCCAAAAGACTTACTGAGGACCACAGACCCAAAAGACTTCCTGAGGACCACAGACCCAATAGACAAACTGCTGCGTCCTTGGCTCCCTTGGCCTGAAGTTGCTATCAATGCCTATAAGGTTGGTCCTTACATCTTTAAATGCCCGAAAGTAGCCATATAATGACCACACCGTATGTCTGCACGTATCTATTAATTATTGCTGAATTTGTAACTCTAAAAGCATTCGTAATTTTGCAGACTTCTAGATAGAAGATCAAAACTTAAAAAAATATGTGCCAAATTCGCGTCATGACTCTAAATTTAATAATATGACGTTTTCGAGGGCTTCTTAAAAATCCACCTTCTTGTATTGAGGGTAAGCACATGTTTCGCGTTAATAACAGTGTATCTGTTCAGGTAATGCGTTCGAGACAGCCCTGAATGTGAACACTGGTCAACTAGCTTCCCTGGTCCAAACACTTCTTTAAATCAATCTTTGAATAATAAATCCAAATCACCGATATCGAGTTGAGGATCCATATTTAACGTATAAAAACTTTTGACACACATCTGAAATAAATAAAATGTGCCAAAAAGCTGTCGGCAAATCAAAATGTAAATTATTCAAGTTAGATAGAGCATATTAAGTAAAATGTTATTGATTAAAGAGGGGGAGCCGTACAATACATTACACTTAATATGCTCTAAGAGTTACTTAATATTTTTTTCACATTAACTATTTCCATGTTTTATTTTAAGTCTTATATACGCGACTGAAGCTTTGCGACCTGTTTTCAGGTAGCATCATACTCCCCGATGTTGGACAGTTCGTTGGTGTTTTGGCTACGCGAGACACTAGGTCACTGGTGGGCAAAGCGTCTCCAGACACCTGTGGAAGGAATGGACACTCTTCCAAAGGCCTTCCTTCGAAAAAACAATGGCTACCATAAAGACATCAATCTTTCAAGGAAAATTTTCTTCAACATGAAAGCAGAGAAGATCGAGGTATCTGAAAAAGGTCGAGGCAGGACAACGACCGTTTTCGCCAGGAACGTTACCAATGGTCAGCAGTACAAGTTCCACGGTGATGCTGTTTTTGTAACTGTCCCCTTACACATTCTGAGAGACATCGAGATGCCAAAGCTCCTCACACCGCAGCTGAGTGATGCAATCAGTGACATGAACTACACTGCATCCACAAAGATAATGCTACAGTCAAGAGAAAGGTTCTGGGAAAAACAAGGTATTATTGGAGGCTTCAGCAAGACCAACATGACAATAGGCCAGTTGCACTATCCCGGTTACGAGACCGGCCAGGAAGACGAGGACGAAAAGGAGAAAGAGAACGAGGAGAACGACGGTGTCGACGAGGGTGACAAGGACAAAGACGACGAGAAAGACGACGAGGACGACCACGTTTCTGAAGATAAAAGAGGCATACTGATGGTTTACACATGGGGCACTGATGCTCTAATACTTGGCTCACAGACGCACCAAGAAGCTATTCAGACCGCTGTCAATCAAATCAGCAAAATCCATCCAGAATTTATCGATGACAATCAGTTTGAAGTTGCAATGGTACAAGCTTGGGAAAACGACCCGTCGGCACAAGGAGCTTTTGTCAGTCTGAAGCCACACGAGTATCTCGATAACATGAAAACCATCTTCAAATCCAGTCCACCTGTCTATTTCGCAGGGGAAGCGATCTCTTGGGCGAATGGATGGATTCAGGGTGCGATATTCTCTGCTTTGCTACAAGCTTTCCGTTTCCAAGCTCACTTGGAAGTCCCTCAAAATAACCTAGAAGCGTTGATGTTTGACAATAAGTTTACCAGATTTTCTTCACCAAAGCCTCCACACGATGGACGTGGCAAGAAACGTTCCCAAAGAGATATACCAAGTCAGCAAACAGGGGTACCAAATAAGAAAAGAAAGTAACGACATAGTACATTGAGTTACTACCAAACACTATGAGATTGAGTTATGCCTCTCAACTACCGCATACACTTCTTATGACCTTCCTCAACAACTATATTTCAATCAGTAATATAAAACAATAACATGTTTCTTACATTTATTCCTTTATCGCCAATTTACACGCATATACACATTGAATACATATTTTTATCGTAAAAACATAAGCCTATTGCAAATAAAGCAGTTTATTTATTTTATCGTCAAATACAATGCTCTTATATAATTAATCGTCATTTTCCCCTGTAATACCTATGAAATCGCATTGAGACATAATAGTTCATACATTAAAAGCTTTCTTGTATACGTACATTACTTACATAAATATATCGTGTTTTTCTTGTAATTATTATTAAGACACAGGTGCATCTCAGTCGGATTCAACACCACTGAAAAGCCAGTGAAATCAAAAAGACAATGTAGAAATAAATGAGTGTACATGTATAGTAAAGACATTATTGATACAAGTTTGACGAATCTTGAATTACATAATCTTAATTTCTAGCTCGTGTTTTTTACCCCTCTCTTACAATACTACTTTAAGAAGTGAAAACAAGTTTAACCTTTTTACTTTAGATTGCTTGGATCTCATAATACATGTGTCAAGTTTATCATTAAAATTTCAAGATACATATGGTTCAGAGTGTGTTTCATTTTTCTGATCCTGTCATCGAGACGTTAATGCCAGAACCTGATATCTCTTTTACAAATACTTCTTTTGATAGCAGGTTCTGGCAATAACCCATCGACGTGTCTCTTAATGGGTTATATGGATAATACCTAAACTAATAATGGCCATGCTTCTGATAAAAACATACCAGAAACAAACTGGAAATACTTGCACTTTTGATACCAATGTACGTAACTGAGTACATATTGGAAACGATTTCTACGAGTACACGGCAATTGATAGCTATATATCCTGATTGCCCACATCCATTTACCATGAATGTGAAAGGTCATATATGTTTCCCTTTGTTATTTGTAAGGGGATGGTAAGAGTGACGCGAGCCACACTTGCTTTGAGGCTTCGCCCTTCTAATAAGAGTCCGTTCCCAGGTATAACACCTCGCTGTAACTTTCGCTTAGTAGTGCTCTCAAACATAACAGTTGTTGTTAACATATAGGATATATATATACTCTTAATTTGAAAACAATGTCCTATTATAATGAAGCTTCATTAACACATTGAATCAATACGCATACAAATTGTATATAGCTAAAATCTTTTCTCGTTAGTTGAGGCAGGGATTTTATCTGTTCGTCAATGGATATCATCGCGTAGGAGCTCACCCACTTTGTTAGGTGAGTTATGCGCAACAAGACGACAATTTGAAATAGTGAATGTATGTATGTATGCAATTTAAATCAAGGCTATTCAAAACAACAAAAGCAATTAACGAAAGGAATGAAATACCCTAAATAACCACATTTCAGGACCATGTCTTATATGGCAACAAACTGAAACGATAAGTCAAACAAAATCAAATGTTATGAATGCGTATAAAAAAGAATACCCGGTTATAATTTCTTTCATTGTTGTTGATTTTTCATACACCCACTTATATTCGTTTCAATTCTTTGTAGGGTTGCTTCTATCTGGTCTATTTTCTGGCTCATTTGAACAATTGTTTTCAAATTGTCTTCGTTTTCAAACTGTTTAAAGTTTCGTATTTGGAATTGTTCTAGAATCGCCTGGATTTGCAAAGAAAAGGCCTCCTGGAGTAATACGGACTTGGTATTGATTAAACAATTTCAACTGAATATCATCAACCAACCATTTAAATACTATTGTCTTGAAACAGATAAATGGCTCTTCGATTTCGAATAAACCTTCTGTGAGTTCAGTTGCCGCTCTAAATTTGGATTCTTTTTTCACTGAATGGTATTGTTCCACATATTTTTCCGATTTTGAATAAAAATGCAGGATCTATATATATTCACATGAAGAAGAAATGAGAACATCTATTCTCCTAAACAAAATATAACCACATAGTGTCAAATGCAATCAAATACGTTTCAATAAAATGTATACATATAGAGTTTATGTTTACGTTGACATAGAAAAAGAAAACAGAAAAAGTAAATACACGGCATATGAGAGCGAAACGTTCAAGACCTAGTCAAAATGCAATGATTTCGACCAGGTTACAAGAAGCTTTAAAACGTTACAAAACTAACGGAGCATGCCAAGAAGGAAAACATTGGCATGTGTCATTAAAAAACAGAACGGTGCATTCCGGTCCACTACAACATAATACATATAGGGACGAATTCAGAACATCCACTCTCACTCACACTCCAACCACATTCCCGTAAGGGACACTCAAGTGCTCACTTGAGTGAAATAAGGGGAGTGACCCTCAAGTGATCTGATTACAATACTTAGATTTCGACAATGCTGTTCATATGGTCAGACGCCTAGGTAAAGGCACGTGGATGGGAAATATTGATTAAAAAATGCATTTCGTCTGTTACCTTGTTTCCCAAGGGATTTTGATTTCTTAGTCATTAAGCTTGGTGATATGTATTTTAGTGATAAATGCATGCCAATGGGCTGTTCAATTAGTTGCTCTACATTCGAAACAGTCTCCACATTTCTTGAATGGGCTATTAAAATGAGGACAGGAATGAATAATATTGACCATTATTTAGTTTAGATGATTTCATTTTTATGTCAATATTTAAGGATCAATGCAAATTACTTTTGGATGAGTTTTCTTGTTTGTGTCAGGAATTAGCTATCCCTGTCGCTGACGTAAAAAACGTTGGTCCGGTTACATGTATAACCTATCTTGGTTATGAGCCTGACTTAACTTGACTTGAGCTTTAGCATTCCGCAGAACAAAATAATATATATTTTGCAGCAGATTGAATTTATCTTGTCCAAGTCAAAAGTATCTTTGCGCCAGTTGCAGTCCTTGACTGGTTCATTAGCCTTTTGTACAAAGGCAATGCCATTAGCACGTGCATTTGCTCGCCGCATATATTCCGCAATGTCTCATGCGACGCGACCACACCATAGAGTTAGGGTTAAAAAAGGCATTCAAAAAGACATTGAGATGTGGAGGTTGTTTCTCACTAAATATAACGGTGTTTCTGGTATGCTTGAAAATGAATGGTTGACTCACAGCGACCTCCAGCTTTACACTGACAGTGCTGGTAACTCACAATTCGGCTGCGGTGTGTACTTTAAGGGATCCTGGACTTTTCTGCAGTGGCCAGAGATTTGGATGAACAGCGAGATTCTGTCAGACATAACATATTTGGAAATGGTACCAATTGCATTAGCATCCTATTTGTGGAAGGACATGTTTTGCTCATTGAAAATATGTTTTAATTGTGATAACATGGCCGTTGTTCAGATTCTTAACTCGAAATCATCCAAATCGGAGCGAGTGATGTCCCTTGTCCGTCCAATCGTCATGTGGTCTATGCAATTTGGTGTTCAAAAATGTGCATTTTCCACAATAAATGCCTATTTGTCTGGGAATCTATTTTTTCTAAAGGTCAAAAATTTACAAGATTTCACTCGAGCATTCATAATACAGAAAATGCTATGTTGTTTACTGCGGAATCGCTCCGTAAAAGAACCAAAAAATCCTCTAATCATTGATATTCTTAAGCAGATATTGAGAGCATTGCCTTCTGTAGCATCGTCAACTTATAAAACAAGTCTCTTTAATGAAGCACTTGTTAGTGCATTTTTTGGTTTATAAGGATAGGAGAAATCGCAGTAGATGGGAAAGCAGGTCCCTACACGAAAGTGGCACAGATTTCGGATATAGTATTATCCGAATGCAAGTGTTCACTTCTCATTAGGTGTTCAAAAACAGACCAGAATGGCAAATCTGTTTCATTGATATTTACACATTTTTCGAAAAGTAATATATGCCCTGTACTGGCCGTAAAGTTTTATCTATCGGTACGTCCTAACACTGACGGTACCCGACAGAATAAACTGCTATTGGTCCTGGCAGTTGTTAAAATGTGGTCAACAAAGATGGCATGCTAATTAACACTAATTAAAATGTTTGTCAAAAATTTTGTATTGTTGGCGTGAGCGCACTGTGGGATCATTGGCGGATTTTTTTTGACAATTAATCCATGAACATATGAAGTTCATATTAGAACAATTCTTAAGTAATAATCGTTACAAACAATTTTATATAATCGTCTATGCACTGAATACCTTATCAATACTGTTTGGAATCACCAACAGATATATGTATCAACTCAACTCAACTCAACATCTTTATTAACCCCATGGTTGGAGATATTCATGATATAAACAAACATTGATAGACATAAAACGTATATAATATATGTATAATAATAGTACAGTTCAAAATTATTGCATATTGGTGTCAAAATATTTATACAAACATTGCAGGATATAACTTCATATCTAAGTATAAATAAAAAACTTATATTCTACATGCAAATAAGATTAGTCTATTTGACTTCCATGATAGTATGGTTGTATGTGATTCGCCGCTTGGATGCAAAAATCTTGTCAAAACGAAATACAATATTTCTTTGTCGTTTGTACAGTTATTGGTACTTACAGCCTTGGACTTGTTGGATTACAAGTCAATATTGTTTGTTCGCTTTATTCATTATATCATTATTGTTTGAATATTGAATTAGTGATTGTATGTAAAAACAATGATTGCAATATTGATTAACATTTGATTGATATAATAATTGATTGACTTTGAAGATTGATTAATATTGAACATTGAAAACTGTTGTCGACTGCCTGGCCATATTCTTCCAAATAATAAACTGTTGTATGGATACAAGTATTGTTGAATTTATTTCCGTAAAATGTTTTATCCAGGATACCAGAGTGGCATCTGGGATTTATCACTCACCAGAAATGTTTTATGCAGGATACCATAGTGAACACTTCAGTACCGCATTAACCAGTAACGTTTTATCCAGGATACCAGAGTGGCATCTGGGATCGATCACTTCAGTACCGCATTCACCAGTAACGTTTTATCCAGGATACCAGAGTGGCATCTGGGATCGATCACTTCAGTACCGCATTCACCAGTAACGTTTTATCCAGGATACCAAAGTGGCATCTGGGATCGATCACTTCAGTACCGCATTCACCAGTAACGTTTTATCCAGGATACCAGAGAGGTATCTGGGATCGATCACTTCAGTACCGCATTCACCAGTAACGTTTTATCCAGGATACCAAAGTGGCATCTGGGATCGATCACTTCAGTACCGCATTCACCAGTAACGTTTTATCCAGGATACCAGAGAGGTATCTGGGATCGATCACTTCAGTACCGCATTCACCAGTAACGATTTATCCAGGATACCAAAGTGGCATCTGGGATCGATCACTTCAGTACCCTGTACCAGAGTTTTATATGGGTTCTGGGATCGATTTCTTAAGTAATGAATCAACAAGAACGTTTAAGCTAGGAGACAAGAACTGCATATGCACCACAAAGTGTTCTCAAAAGAGCATCATTAACTGTTATAAATATTTTTTTAATTTTAATTTATAAGTGACATTGGTTAAATTTTATGAAAAAAAAACTTCATTTAAACACTAGTGTTGTTTTATTGAAAGTGTATGTAAGGAGATTTTTATTTCCTTTACATGTACTTTACAAATCTTCAGTCTGCAGTTATGCTTATATATTATAAATTATTTTTAAACATCGGGCACAATTGTCTATTTGTCATTGTTGTAGAATTACCATGCCATGTTTTTGTACCATATCTTATTTAGCTAATAAACCAGGTCCTGATTCCATTTTATTTCCAAATTTTATAGATATATGTTAAATTTTGGCACAAAAAATCAAGATATTGAATATTCATTTTTGAGAGAGTTGTATAAAATAATGTGAAAGCGCTGTATATAATGCTGGTACTAACATGAGTTAGCCTAGTAAGTTCTGAATTTAAATATTATATCAAAATAAAATGAGTCATATAACATTCAAATATACTGGTATGATATCAAAAGTCCGGACATAGAGGTTTAAGATACTTTATTGCTTTGTTGTAATCATTTCTCATATGATGATAATGACTTAAACTGCTTTGAAACAAGTATTATATATATTGAAATAAGGTAGCAATGTTTTATGATAATTCCAAAAGCAAAGACAATATATATATCTGGAAAGCTTACATGCAGTGTGTATAATGTTTAGTCACTCTTCTAATGAAGAATGTTCTCACACAACAATGCAAATTAAGAAGAGAAATCTTACAAAGAAAACAAACGTTGATTTAACTGTGTCAGTAAAGAAGATTTGAATCGCTGTTTCAAAAGCTACATTTTAGGAAATGAACTTTCTAGAAAATTACATAAACGAAGATACACAAACACAAAGAGGGCTTATATAATTCACATGAAAAGTGGGCAATGATGTTTTCTGAAATGCATTTTAGCAAAGACCACAATGTCAATGTATCAATAGAAACCTATGAAAGTTAAGCTTCAACATCAAGGTAATATAGTGCTCAGATTAAAAAAAATAAGTTGTAAGCTGTGTTATAACTAATAAGAATACCTAAGTACATCAAAATATGATCTTATTTCTTGGCAAATGGTTAAAATATTACATTTCTTTTAATATAACATCTTATGCACCAATAAAATGGGGGGGGGGATATAGATTAGCCCTTGGTCGTCTGTGATTCCGTCTGTAGGTGATATGCCAACTTGTGTCACTTAGAACTCGATTATACCACCTGAAGTCCAGACCCTCGGGCGCTATTTAGGTAATGATGTTTTGCATCTGGGGTTTCTTTTCCCACTGCACTTAGTAAAACCAGAGTTATTATAATTTAATCAAAAAAGTATTTCACAGGAAAACATACGAACCTCAATCCAAGTGATGACTTCAGAGTTTACAAACTTGACACTTTATAATTATGAGACTGTTTGCAATTGGATAATGTTGCTATGATTTAATGTTTAATTACGCGTAATCATCGTAAAGTGAAAAATAGCAATGCATCAAGTTAGCAGTATTCTTTTCTTGTTGCAAAAATGCAGCAAAAGAAAGTTGTTGTGAAAAAGGCGAAAAAACTATTCTTTACATAAAACCATATATAACAAACTTTATTATAACTGCATGATTTACACTGTTAGCTATACATGTAATACATAACTTATACATTTTATAAAACCTAAATATCCATTTCACTCAACTGTACATGTCATTGAGTATGTTTGGGTTGATATTGATACTTTTGTAGTAAGTAGACAGATTACGTTATCTTAATGAAAAGTATAAATAAAAATCCCATGTATAAAGTTATTCCGTTCGAAATTAAATCAAACGATAAGACTGAATATTTTTCTTTTATGTACTTCAATGTTTCATTTCTTTACTATGGAATCAATGATTATGGTGTGTTTTTTTCATTTTCATGAATAGTTTAAAACTAAAGTAAATGATATAAATTGATTTTTCATAGTCATCATGAATTTTTGTGCAGAAATCATACTGAAGTTGTATATCCTTCTGACCCCCAAACTGACCAGGGAAGAGTGGTTGATGGGCCCCTGCTGACAGAAATTGGTTATCTCAATAACATGCATAATAAACACCTAGCTGTGAAGTGAGGCTTCGAAAATGGACCAAAATCAAGAAACCTGGCATAAACTGTAGGACTGTATATGCACACAACAGCCCATCTTGCATTGCTATTTCAAAAGATATAGTATTAAACTGGATAAGCTAATAATTCAGTTTAAAGTCTCATACTTTAAATAATTAAATATGTTTATTCTTTTTGCATACATTGTTATATTCAGTGATTGAATGGCGTTAACAACGTCAACTACAGGGTATTAATACTCATTTCAAACTTCTGAGGGGGTCAAACCATTTTTCCGGGTTATTTGCAGAAGCTTAAAAATCTAAAATATATACACAGTGCTGTTTTACATATTAAAATAGTTAAGTACAGGTTGATTGTCAGATAATTATAGAGCCTGTGATAATTTATTTTAACCAAACTCAATCTGTTTTATTTACCTTGTTATGTTTAAAGTAGGAATCATTATTTTGTAATATTACGTGCTTGTATGATATTCAGTTTTGGGTAATCAGTAAATGTATTGTGTTTGTATTTATGAGTATTCTCAACCATTAAAATATTCAATTTCTTTTGCATTGCCTTCACCTTACTTGTGATGCACATAAATGATCTTGTTAATCATAGTCATAGTCGTGGTATGTCCTATAAAATCAATTTTGCCTTTAACTCTTGTTTACCTGGGAAAAATTGTGCGGCATAAGCAGTTTTTGTAGTTGATAACATTCCTAGAGCCCGTCCAAGGCAATGCCTTATTTCATATTATTAGATAAACAGAAAACCTACTTATATAAAATCCCTCAAAGTATTCTCCCTTGGAGCGAATGACTGAATTCCATCTTCTTTGCAATGCTTGGATACCGGTTGCTAGACAACTGAATTTAATACGTCGGATTTCCCCGTTCACTACCGTCCATCTAAACTATTATAACGTATTCCACGAAGTGGTTCTTTCAATTTGGAAACACATCGAGATTAGGGGGAGAAAGTACGGAGTACGGAGGATGATCAAGCGATTCCGAACCATATCCCCCTAGTAGCTCCTTTACAACCTTAATTTTGTGAGAGAACGCATTGTCGTGCAAAATGAGCGGTGTACTGTCAGTCAGTTCTGCGGCGTGATGCTGGACGAAATATTGTCATAAAAACATCGGCGGTACCCGATGTGATGTAAATACGCCGCGAACGTCATAAATTATGCAGTTATCATCATTATCTCGGGACAGTTATGACATCGGCGGAATTAAACCGGTATTGGCATTCCATCGAATCCAATTTTCATCATGGCCAACGATTCTATGCAACATGTTATCGCCTTTTTCATCGTTACTTTGTATAAGTGAGCGAGCGATATTCACACATTGGTGTGTCTGAGTGGATGTTGGGTACCCAACGTGCAGTCAGAATGGCCACCATCTCAAAATGCAAAAACAACACCAAAGGTGGCACGAGGTCATCGGATTCGTGTACACTAAGGTCTAGACTATCACAATGTGCAAAAACATTTTCTATACACCGTCATTCAAGGTTTAGCTAAGATACCCCATTTGGCTGCCGGACTATAGTGAAATTGTTGTCGACTAAGACTGCTAAATGCTCCAATAAAGATTATAATTATTAAACATTACGCTGAGTGTTTCCTACATGAATATGAAACCATTCTTTTACTTCCCTAATTAAGGCCAACCAATGAATAAGTTTGGTGCCAGTGACATGCCTGAAATAGACAGAGGTAAGGTGGTTTGAATAATTTGTGTTACTAGAATACCAGTAGAATTCATCATTTAATCTTTTTTGCTTCATGCGTGCATAAGTTTTTTTTATTTGTCTCGTCTTGAACTGAAGCACCAGTTTGAGTGTACCGTTTCGCTTTTCGTATTAAGTTATCGCCAGAGGGAACAGGCTCTGAGCACCCAACCTGAGGTCTCTTCGGTGCGCATTAGATGTGTGGGTCTCTGAAACAAGTCGATATTGACTTGCATAATATGTGTTATTTTCTTGGAAACATGATTTATTTTGAAACCTTGCTTAATTTAATAGTCCATAAAATCCGTATTTTTATCATTATATCGTTCACAACAAATAGCTATAAAAGGTGGAATGTCCAACAAAATGCCCATGGTAGATTGTTTCCTCCTCAGTTTAAGGACAGATTTATTTCCACAAAATTACGAGCCATACATAGACTAATATAAACCACTGTCAGGTAGATTCCTGCATGGTTAGTAACCAGTACCGAGGTGTCCAATACCAGAGGCCAATATAACTTCATTGCCATGGCTCAAATCTCTTAAGAGAGAGGCGTACACCATCCATTTTACAACTCAATAGATATAACTGTAAGGACTTGTAGATGGTCAAAACTTTCCAATGAGATGGTAGTTATGGTGTGCCTTCAAAGGGTGTATATGAGGGAAAATGTGCGCCCCTTATGAAATAAAATCGGTAAATATGTGTATCATGCAATAGGAATACGGTGGAGAAGGAATATCAATTTTGGCTTGTTGCCAGAATTATAGTAAATTCAAGTGTAAGTTCTTTAAGCCATATTCCTTCCGTTAACGAATAAGTTTGAATTTCTTATGTGCTGTTAATCAAGCAATACACTATGCAGTTCATGTAGTGTTCAAAAACATAAATAATGCTGGAAAATGTTAAAAATAAGATATGCACATATCTATAAAACAGTGATCAAGTGACGTCCGATCAAACCCTAATCCTTTTTTGATATACAGTTATAACATGGTGGTTTAAAATTAATTGTCCAATTTTCCTTTATGAATGTGTACCCTGTCAGGTAGCATGCATTATTGACAACGATAACTTTGTGTTGTATCTGAAGTCACTGTTATAGAGAAAAATATCCGTTATTTTCCCCGTAAATAAGGAGACGGGAAACACTTTCATAGTGTATCTTGAGTCATTGTCATAGGGAGAGGATTCCATATTTGTTTCCGTTAGTTACTGTGTACAAGTATTTGGAATCACTGTTGTAGAGAAGGGTTCCATAACATTTTCCGTAAAGTAGGAGGACATCTTCATTTTGATTATCGGGAGTAAATATTGAAGAAAAACACGTCATTTCCATTATGAAGACATTCGTTGTATCGTATATGGAAACATTTTATGTTTTATATAAAGCTTCCCCAACTTTTCAGTAAAAGAAGAGCGGGAACCATTTTCATAGTGCTGTATCTTGAGTTAATGTTTTGTTCTTCCTTAATTTTATTTCAAACTTTGAGACACATTCATTTTGTTATATTTGGAGTTGTAGAAAATTATGTTTTTCATATTTGCCATTAATAAATTGACAGGAGACACTTTCAGTTGTATTGTATCTGGATACACTGTAGAAGAAATAAGTCCAATGATTTCATTTCCGTAAATTAGGGGGCGGGAGGGGCTGTGTTGTGTCTGAGGTCACAGTCATCGAGAAGGGAGCGGGATTTGTTGTCGGTGACACTACTGTAGGGCCAGGATTTGGCTCGGGTGAAGCTGGTGTCCTAGATTCTGATCCTGCGGTTACTCCCTCTAGTAAGACAAACAAGTATTTTGAAAAAAAAAACAATACAAAATAAATTGTATTGATGTAAGCGTTTATGTTAAGATCCAATTGACTCAGTTAACAATGTAAGTTGCCTTTTTTAAATAAAAAATCGTTTCATACATGTAATTATTATCACGTTCTAATATATGAACTACAGAAGCTAAATAAGCTAACTTACTTCCTTTTGGCTGATCTCTTTTAACGGATAAATTGAGGTCTTTTCCTGCTGAAAAGTGTTAAGCAACCTTGGAATATGTCTTTTAATCAACACGAATTAAACATAAAATAGTTTAATAGGTTAATTGAGTAAGTGTGTATCAAAACGGATTGCCTGGTTCTTGAAAATAGTGAGTCATACATCCAGTATACTTCATAAAAATCACTAGACAATTCCTCTTTGTATATTGAGACCGATCTTTGTTAAATAAATATTATGAACAACAAAAAAAATCAACGATAAGTTTCTTACCCGGTTGAGGAAAAATACATCCCATTTTAGTCTGATTTTCTTAATTACTTCATATTGGTTTCTGTTCTACATTTGTATGAATATTAATAGATCACTTCCTTGTATTCACATTGTTCAAATCGATAATCAATAGTCGAGGTATTCAATACTAGCCATATAGTATGAGCTGTTGCTCTAAATAGTGTAGATTATAGCTGACTAAAACGTGCCACTCAAACACAGACCCTATTGCTGCAACCTTTGAAACTGTCATTTTTGAAGTGCTAACGTGTGTTAACATTAACGTCATTAAATGTCATCAATGTCATTTATAATTAGTCCATTTTAGAAAAGAAAACATTTTAACTATTTAACAAGTGCTGGACCAATGTTCAGATTGTTGCCTTTAAAACGTGTTTAACCAACGTTAGATTGTTTCTTTCAAAGCGAATTGAACCAATGTTCAGATTCTTTGTCTTGTTGACATGCTGGATATTATTCAAATTGTGTGCCTTTAAAACTTGTTGGATAAATGTTTTCATTGTTACCTCTAAAATGTGTTGGAACATTTCTCAGATTGTGTGCCTTTAAAATCTGTTAGACTAACGTAAGATTATGTGCCGTTAAAACTTGTTGGATTAATGTTGAGTTTGTGAACATTTTTGATTATGTCAAATTGATAATGTCATACATTTATATTATATGGGAACACTGTTAAGATTGTGTACCTTTAAAAAGTGTTTAAGCCAATGTTGTTCTAATTGTGTGCATGTAAAAGTAAAGGTGTTGGACCAATATTTAGACGGTGTGTATGTGTTATTCCAATGTTCAAATTGTGTGAGTTTTAAACCTGATTGACCAATATTTAGAGTGTGTTTCTTTAAAACATGTTGGTCCAACGCTCAGATGCGTGAATGTAAAACCTTTTCAAATAGTATTCTTAAAGTGTAAATTTAAAACGTGTTGCACCAATGTTCTGTGTGTGCCTTTTAAAGAGGTTGGACCAATGTTCAGAGTATGTGGCTTTAAAATGTGTTGAACCAATGCTCGTAGTGTGTGCCTTAAAACGTGTCTAACCAATGAAGGGAGTGTCTGACTAAAGTGTTTGACAACTGTTCAATGTGTGTGCCTTAAATGCCTGTTGGACCAATGTTTAAATTGCTTGTCTTTAAAACGTGTTGGACAAATGTTCATAGTATTTGCCTTTAATTCGTGCTGGTCCAATGTTCAGATTGTTTGCCTTTATAACGTGTTCGACCAATGTTCACTGAGTTTGCCTTTATAACTTGTTGGAGAAATGTTCAGTTTGTTTGCCTTTAAACGTGCTGGTCCAATTTTCTAAATGTCTACCTTTTGAACGTGTTGGTTTAATTTTCAGACGATGTGTCTTAAAACGTTTTGGATCAATGTTCAGAGTGTTTGCCTTTAAAACGTGTCGGCCCAATGTTCAGAGTGTTTGCCTTAAAAACGTGTCGGTCCAATGTTCAGAGTGTTTGCCTTTATAACGTGTCGGCCCAATGTTCAGAGTGTTTGCCTTTAAAACGTGTTGATCCAATATTCATAGTGTTTGCCTTTAAAACGTGTTGGACAATGTTCAGAGTGTTTGCCTTTAAAACGTGTTGGACCAATGTTCAGAGTGTTTGCCTTTAAAACGTGTTGGACCAATGTTCAGAGTGTTTGCCATTATAACGTGTTGGTCCAATGTTCAGAGTGTTTGCCTTAAAAACGTGTCGGCCCAATGTTCAGAGTGTTTGCCTTTAAAACGTGTCGGTCCAATGTTCAGAGTGTTTGCCTTTATAACGTGTCGGTCCAATGTTCAGAGTGTTTGCCTTTATAACGTGCCGGCCCAATGTTCAGAGTGTTTGCCTTTATAACGTGTCGACCCAATGTTCAGAGTGTTTGCCTTTAAAACGTGTCGGCCCAATGTTCAGAGTGTTTGCCTTTATAACGTGCCGGCCCAATACTCAGAGTGTTTGCCATTATAACGTGCCGGTCTGTTCAGAGTGTTTGCCTTTAAAACGTGTTGGCCCAATGTTCAGAGTGTTTGCCTTTATAACGTGCCGGCCCAATGTTCAGAGATTGCCTTTAAAACGTGTCGACCCAATGTTCAGAGTGTTTGCCTTTAAAACGTGTCGGCCCAATGTTCAGAGTGTTTGCCTTTATAACGTGCCGGCCCAATGTTCAGAGTGTTTGCCATTATAACGTGCCGGTCCAATGTTCAGAGTGTTTGCCTTTAAAACGTGTCGGCCCAATGTTCAGAGTGTTTGCCTTTATAACGTGTTGGTCCAATGTTCAGAGTGTTTGCCTTTAAAACGTGTTGGTCCAATGTTCAGAGTGTTTGCCATTATAACGTGCCGGCCCAATGTTCAGAGTGTTTGCCTTTAAAACGTGTCGACCCAATGTTCAGAGTGTTTGCCTTTAAAACGTGTCGGCCCAATGTTCAGAGTGTTTGCCTTTATAACTTGCCGGCCCAATGTTCATAGTGTTTGCCTATAAAACGTGTCGACCCAATGTTCAGAGTGTTTGCCTTTAAAACGTGTCGACCCAATGTTCAGAGTGTTTGCCTTTATAACATGCCGGCCCAATGTTCAGAGTGTTTGCCTTTAAAACGTGTCGACCCAATGTTCAGAGTGTTTGCCTTTAAAACGTGTCGGCCCAATGTTCAGAGTGTTTGCCTTTAAAACGTGTCGACCCAATGTTCAGAGTGTTTGCCTTTAAAACGTGCCGGCCCAATGTTCAGAGTGTTTGCCATTATAACGTGCCGGCCCAATGTTCAGAGTGTTTGCCATTATAACGTGCCGGCCCAATGTTCAGAGTGTTTGCCATTATAACGTACCGGCCCAATGTTCAGAGTGTTTGCCTTTATAACGTACCGGCCCAATGTTCAGAGTGTTTGCCTTTATAACGTACCGGCCCAATGTTCAGAGTGTTTGCCTTTATAACGTACCGGCCCAATGTTCAGAGTGTTTGCCTTTAAAACGTGTCGGCCCAATGTTCAGAGTGTTTGCCTTTAAAACGTGTCGGCCCAATGTTCAGAGTGTTTGCCTTTATAACGTGCCGGCCCAATGTTCAGAGTGTTTGCCATTATAACGTACCGGCCCAATGTTCAGAGTGTTTGCCTTTATAACGTGCCGGCCCAATGTTCAGAGTGTTTGCCATTATAACGTGCCGGCCCAATGTTCAGAGTGTTTGCCATTATAACGTGCCGGCCCAATGTTCAGAGTGTTTGCCATTATAACGTGCCGGCCCAATGTTCAGAGTGTTTGCCATTATAACGTGTTGGCCCAATGTTCAGAGATTGCCTTTAAAACGTGTCGACCCAATGTTCAGAGTGTTTGCCTTTATAACGTGTTGGTCCAATGTTCAGAGTGTTTGCCTTTATAACGTGTCGACCCAATGTTCAGAGTGTTTGCCTTTATAACGTGTTGGTCCAATGTTCAGAGTGTTTGCCTTTATAACGTGTTGGATCAATGTTCAGAGTTTTTGCCTTTAAAACGTGTCGACCCAATGTTCAGAGTGATTGCCTTTAAAACGTGTTGGTCCAATGTTCAGAGTTTTTGCCTTTAAAACGTGTTGGTCAAATGTTCAGAGTGTTTGCCTTTAAAACGTGTCGACCCAATGTTCAGAGTGATTGCCTTTAAAACGTGTTGGTCAAATGTTCAGAGTGTTTGCCTTTAAAACGTGTCGACCCAATGTTCAGAGTGTTTGCCTTTATAACGTGTTGGTCCAATGTTCATAGTGTTTGCCTTTATAACGTGTTGGTCCAATGTTCAGAGTTTTTGCCTTTAAAACGTGCTGGCCCAATGTTCAGAATGTTTGCCATTATAACGTGCCTGCCCAATGTTCAGAGTGTTTGCCATTATAACGTGTTGGCCCAATGTTCAGAGATTGCCTTTAAAACGTGTCGACCCAATGTTCAGAGTGTTTGCCTTTATAACGTGTTGGTCCAATGTTCAGAGTTTTTGCCTTTAAAACGTGTCGACCCAATGTTCAGAGTGATTGCCTTTAAAACGTGTCGACCCAATGTTCAGAGTTTTTGCCTTTAAAACGTGTCGACCCAATGTTCAGAATGATTGCCTTTAAAACGTGTCGACCCAATGTTCAGAGTGTTTGCCTTTATAACGTGTTGGTCCAATGTTCAGAGTTTTTGCCTTTAAAACGTGTCGACCCAATGTTCAGAGTGTTTGCCTTTATAACGTGTCGACCCAATGTTCATAGTGTTTGCCTTTATAACGTGTTGGTCCAATGTGAATTTTAAATGATTGGAACTGAATTCAAACAATCAAAATTTCCTTCAACTTAAAGCTGCACTCTAACAGATTGACCGTTTTGACATTTTTATTTTATTTATTCTCTTAGAATCATTAAATGCTTGCGTAAATATCTGGAGATCAGAGATATAAGACTGCTGACAAAAAATAGATCGCAGGTTTTCATATTGACGTTTATTTTTTTTCTTATAGCGTTAGAAACGCTTTTAGCTATAAAACATTAACTTTCGAACTTTCGGGGGGGGGGGGGGCGAATCAGTTACACTAGTCTTGGAATTTGAATGTGTATTGTTACTATTTCGCCTTTTAACATACTTACGTCAAACACAGCTATACTTTGTGGAGACAGTCTTTGGAATCATTTAGTTTGGTAATTATAAGCCTTCTTTCGGTCGTATTTAACCTGCTATTTATTTCTGTTTTTGTTATATAGACAAATATACTGGCCAGAACAGAGCGTGCTGCTTTAACGAAAGTGAAGAGCCTCCATATTTTGGCCTGGATGTGAACTCATTTAAAACCACTTATTGACCACTATCAGTAAGGTGCATTCATGTCCATGTGCATATTTGTCTTATCATTTTATTAAAGTTTATTTGCAAATATTCTTCCCTAAGCAAACTTCATTTCAGAGATAAGTGCGCGCCCGATTATATTTAAGTTAAATAGAGCTTTAAGATTGGTTTAGACGTTGAATAATATATGATGTTGTTTCGGAGATGTCTTAAATTTACTGGATCAAAATGGAATACCCATAATTTACTGTTTTCTGGAGCAATTTACAGCGCACAGTCGGAAGTAAATTGTGTTAGTATGCCTTATAACTTAGATATCTGTAGAATATTTGCAGTCATAATAACTAAAGGCTGACGGACAGTTGAACACTTAGACAGACGGACGGATAGGTAGGCCCACAGCAAGCCAGACAGACGTACGTTCGGATAAGTAGGCCCACAGCAAGCCAGACGGGCGGATAGGTAGGCACACAGCAAACCAGACAGACGGATAGGTAGGCCCACAGCAAGCCAGACAGACGGATAGGTAGGCCCACAGCAAGCCAGACGGACGGATAGGTAGGCCCACAGCAAGCCAGACGGACGGATAGGTAGGCCCACAGCAAGCCAGACGGACGGATAGGTAGGCCCACAGCAAGCCAGACAGACGGATATGTAGGCCCACAGCAAGCCAGACGGACGGATAGGTAGGCCAAAAGCCAGTCAGACGGACTGATAGGTAGGCCCACAGCAAGCCAGACGGACGGATAGGTAGGCCCTCAGCAAGTCAGACGGACTGATAGGTAGGCCCACAGCAAGCCAGACAGACGTACGTTCGGATAGGTAGGCCCACAGCAAGCCAGAAAGACGTACGTTCGGATAGGTAGGCCCACAGCAAGCCAGACGGACGGATAGGTAGGCCCACAACAAGTCAGACGGACGGATAGGTAGGCCCACAGCAAGCCAGACAGACGTACGTTCGGATAGGTAGGCCCACAGCAGGCCAGACAGACGGACGGACGGATAGGTAGGCCCACAGCAAGCCAGACTGACGTACGTTCGGATAGGTAGGCCCACAGCAAGCCAGACGGACGGATAGGTAGGCCCACATCAAGTCAGACGGACGGATAGGTAGGCCCACAGCAAGCCAGACAGACATACGTTCGGATAGGTAGGCCCACAGCAAGCCAGACGGACGGATAGGTAGGCCCACAGCAAGCCAGACGGACGGATAGGTAGGCCTACAGCAAGCCAGACGGACGGATAGGTAGGCCCACATCAAGTCAGACGGACGGATATGTAGGCCCACAGCAAGCCAGACGGACGGATAGGTAGGCACACAGCAAGCCAGACGGACGGATAGGTAGGCACACAGCAAGCCAGACAGACGTACTGGCGGATAGGTAGACACGCAGCAAGCCAGACAGACGTACTGGCGGATAGGTAGACACGAAGAAAGTCAGACAGACGGAGAGGTAAACAGGCAGCAGTTCAGACAGACGTACAGACGGAAAGGTAGGCACGAAGCAAGCCAGACAGACGTACGGACGGAAAGGTAGACACGCAGCAAGCCATATTGGCGAATGGATAGATAGGCACGCAAAAAGCCAGACAGACGTACAGACGGAGGGGTATGCGCACAGCAAGCAAGGAATTAAACTTGTTAAGGAGTATTTAACCTCCAACTCAATCCAAAATGTATCAATATAGTTTTTACATGTATCACTTACAATGATTTGAAAAGGCAAAACAACATGATTTATGAGGTGTTTATTACAGACACTGGGTCGACGCACATACGTTACACAAGGTTCAAACCAAAGAAAACGCTACAACGTTGGCCTGTTTGGTTGTGGGCGGATTGCAGGTAGGAACCTTTTTTAGATTCTCTGTTTTCCGAAAAAAGTCAAGGTTTTGTGATAGCGGTTGTGTGTCGTAGTGGACACTGAAAACTTTAACCTCGGTCATAACTAAAAAACCATTCAAGATAGTCCCAGGAAATTGTTACATAGATTCCCAGAGACTATACTTACATGTATAATAAGTCTCATATCTCTGGTTTTCAATAAATGTTGGGTTATCCCTCTTACTCGATTTGACAGCAAAAACAGACGAACGTTGGCGTTGGCTCCGTGGCGCTATTGTTTATAATATCCGACTTTATATACTGCATCGAAAGAAGTAAAGTTACCCCGAACAATTACACTGCCCTTGTGGCCTAATACACCATTAAACATTTGCAATCATGTATTTAATTTCAGGCGTCCATCTTAAAAACATTCTGAGCAACCGTCGTCTGGACTTGAAATGGATTGTGGAAAACGATATGAGGCGAATACAGGAAGTGAAGGACGAGTTCTACCTCGATGGAAACACTCCTTTCTTCCCCTCCTCGGAGAGAGACAGACTTTTGTCGGATAAAAGGTAAAATGACTTATCTATGGTAAAATTAAATTCTTTCGGGTACAGGAAAATGAAGGATGAGTTCTACCTCGAAGGAAACACTCTTCTTTCTCCTCCACGGAGAGGGACAGACGTTTGTAGGATAAAAGGTTGGATGATCTATCGATGGTAAAATGATTATCTTTCGGGTACAGGAAATTGAAAGACGAGTTCTACCTCGAAGGAAACACTCTTTTTTTCTCATCCACGGAGAGGGACAGACGTTTGTAGGATAAAAGGTAGGATGATCTATATAGGTATGACGTCACCATTGCGTCATATGTGCTTCCATTGTGTGGATAATTCTCAATAAAAAAAGAAGTTTTTTATGACTGATAGACATGTTTTCACATGCTCAATACACTGTAAATCAAAAATATAATTATTCCTGAAACTTTTATACCTTGAGTATCTATTATTGCTTGATTTATCATTTAGAATAGAGATTTAAGCATAAACTGCTGCCCTATAGTTGAAAGGTCATTTTGGAAGAACTGTCATGGCGGACTGTGCAATTTTTAGAGTTTGTTTTTCAAGTGGAGAGATTTTTCTTAGGAATAACTTGACCCCCCCCCCCCTTTTATTGGCTTAAAAGATAATTTAAAGCTTGTACTTTAAGAATATATATGTTTATCATAGTCTGCATTCGCTCGAAATGCCTTTAAATGTTGTCTAAAAATAATCATTTCACTTTGAATTATAGAGGAAATGACAATGGTGGTGTGTAACCTATATGGTAAAATGATTATGTTTCGGGTATAGGAAAATCAAGAACGAGTTCTACCTCGAAAAAACACTTCCTTTTTCTCGTTCATGGAGATGGACAAATAATGTCGGATAAAATGTAGAATGATCTATCATTTGTTATATTATTGCCGACTTAAATCATCAATTTGTATGTCCATAAAGGAAGTAATGGACAGGCTTTTGAAGGATTAAATGTCAAATGAGTTATCTGTGGTTGGGATATTTCTGCCTTTAAATTTGTTTAATCTATTGGCGGGTACATGGCGTGATGGACGAGTTCTACCTATGTCGGAACTTCCCATCTTTCCGACATGATAGGTAAAGGGACTTTTTACCGAACTTGATAAAAAATAAATATACTATTAAAGGGGAAAATGGAAGACCCTATAAAACATTTGATACTGGACGATATTAAAGTAGAAACTCGAGGTTCTAGTGTTTAGAACAAGTACGTTTTGAATTAAAACCTTATATTTCAATTGAGTTCGTATATTCCATACAGCCTCGACGCCGTTGTGGTCGTGTCACCCACCAGCACACATACAGAGTACATCGTCCAGAGCCTCAAACATGGTAAACTTCATGCTTTGGAAAAGTATTCATATTAACGACAGTTATACCAATAGTTCATCCAACCACGCAACTTGCTGTTTACTTCGTATATCATACCAACCTCATGGCATTTTATGTTTATTTCCTACGAGCCTCAGAGCATATACTGTTTAATTCGTACGAGCCTCAGGGCATATACTGTTTATTTCGTGCGAGTGTCTGGGCATATACTGTTTAATTCGTACAAGCATCAATGCATATACTGTTTAATTCGGACGAGCATCAGGGCATATACTGTTTAATTCGTGCGAGTGTCTGGGCATATACTGTTTAATTCGTAGAGCATCAGGGCATATACTGTTTAATTTGTACGAGCATCAGGGCATGTACTGTTTATTTCGTGCGAGTGTCTGGGCATATACTGTTTAATTCGTATGAGCATCAGGGCATATACTGTTTATTTCGTATGAGCATCAAGGCCTATACTGATTAATTCGTACGAGCATCAGGGCGTATACTGTTTATTTCGTACAAGCATCAAGGCATATACTGTTTAATTCGTACGAGCATTAGGGCATATACTGTTTATTTCGTATGAGCATCAAGGCATATACTGTATAATTCGTACGAGCATCAGGGCATATACTGATTATTTCGTACGAGCATCAGGGCATATACTGTTTATTTCGTACGAGCATCAGGGCATATACTGTTTATTTCGTACGAGCATCAGGGCATATACTGTTTATTTCGTATGAGCATCAAGGCATAATTATACTCTTTAATTCGTACGAGCATCAGGGCATATACTGATTATTTCGTACGAGCATCAGGGCATAAACTGTTTATTTCGTACGAGCATCAGGACATATACTGTTTATTTCGTACAAGCATCAGGGCATATACTGTTTATTTCGTACGAGCATCAGTGCATATACTATTTATTTCGTACAAGCATCAGGGCATATACTGTTTATTTCGTATGAGCATTAAGGCATAATTATACTGTTTAATTCGTACGAGCATCAGGGCATATACTGATTATTTCGTACGAGTGTCTGGGAATATACTGTATACCTACCGCATGATATACCTTTTTACTTAATACAAACCGCATCGGATACGGTTTATTCGTTCAACCCAAAGGACATACTGTCAATTTCGTACATACTGCAGGACATACTGTCTATTTCGTAAAAATCGCAGAGCATACTTCTGTTTATTCGTACATACTATAGGACATACTGTCTATTTCGTACAATCCGCATAGCATATTTTTTATATATTCATTGCGTACCACATGGCTCTATTTTCTAGATTAAGTCTATACAGCTTACTTAATTAAACAATTTCTGTATATGTTAAACTAACCAGTTATATCATATGCATCAGAACGCAAATAGGAAAGCACTTTTATTTCGAGGCAAGGACGTGTTTACGGAGAAGCCAGCGGGCGAGTCTGTGTCCGACATTCGGCTGTGTTACGAGACGGCCGAAAATACCGGAAGGACTTTCCTCACAGGATTTACTAGGTGATTTTGGTGTTTTTATTCAAATCAACATTTTAGTAAGAAGTAATTACACGGCCTCTAAACGCCAGCTGCACCACTTTACAGTGGTGCAAAGAAAAAGAGCTGTCGACACTTCCGTGGTGGAGCTGTGCCCTATGTTTACATGAACAAACGTGCGTATGATTTATATTTTATTTGATTGATAATTTTATTTAACCTACATATTTCGAAAATCGGAGAATGTGGTACCGTGTAAGAACACTTCTACTGTAGGCTGGTTACTATTTCGTTTCAAAATTGTGCAAACTGTGGTGCCAGGAGCTTTTCTTCTGAATCGGATTTGTGCATATTTTGAGATCTGATTGCATAGCAATATGGTGTTTTCTTTGCACCACCGTAAAGTGCTGGAGCTGGCGTTTAGAGGCCGTGAATTAAGAAAGCGCTTGTATGCTTAGGAATATACGGTACTCCCTCATGAACATTCTGACAATTTATAGTCCGAGATGGCGCATTTCGAGCATATTTTGAATACTAGTACTTTTTTATCTCCGATATTGAGATTAAAAGGACACTTCCACGATTTTAGGGGTGAGGGTGGGGGTGTCGGGCGGGGGGAGCCACAACCTCAATCCGCTTATGATTTCAACACGACAAATAGTAGTAACCATGTCGTATGAAACAAGTACGGTATTAAAGTGTTCTATCATTTGTCATATGCTCAGACGAGCAATGTCATCTCTTCTTTTTCCATGAGCTTCTGGGAACATCATTTATGAAAAATCACATGAAGAAGAAACACCTTATTCATTCAATTCAACAAGCATTAGGTGACAAGGCTAACGTAAAACAAACGGAAAACACTACACATTAGATGGTTTCGCTGTATTGGTCTGGTACCGGTTACTAAAGTTGTACCCAGTCTGCAGAACCCGTCCTAGCCCGGGGCGGGGGAGGGGGTAGTTCCGTCAAGAACCCTACACACCTCTTTGCTCTTTAGGATATATTTTCAGCAGTAAAACTGCACCTTACTGTTAAGATATTCCTCGGAAAAATCTTGCCTTTCGAACTCCTGATGGCATCCACGACCTCCAGGGTCACAGTGTTCGAATGCCATAGCATCTAGAGTTGACTTAAAATGCTATATGCTAATATTATATTCACACACTCTCAAACGATATATTTTTAACATTTTGCAGACGTTTTGACGATTCGTATCGAGACGTGAAGTCTGCTATCGACAATGGAACCTTGGGGAAATTACAGGTCATCAAAACTACGACCAGAGACTCGCCCAAACCGTCGTACGAGTTTCTTAAGTCCATCGGTCAAAGTGACGTAACGTCATTTCACTTCAGACTGGGCCACTCGCTTTAACGCTGTGCTTTATCGTTATTTTTTACGTACGACCGGAGAGTTTACGAGACGTTTCTGAAACGCCTTTATGATTATCGTTAAGTTGGTCGTTATTACGATCGTAAATTTACGATAATGGCAGATCGTAAAATCTATCTGAAACGCACCCCTGGTTTGCTCTTTCCAAGAAAAAAAAAGTTGTTGCAAATGGTATATCTGTGAGAGTGCAGCTTTAAAGATGCAGAGTAAAGGTGGTTGCATTTTGTTTATGTAGATGCATTATCATGTTGACTTTAATGATTAAAAAGCATGATGTGTGTACAAATAAAATCATATTAGCGATATTTTGGCGTTTTTTGAACGCGAGAGTTTGTGGCCACGTACCCATTATATTTTTATATAGGCTAATATTTTGTTTATCCATACACGAATCATATGGGTTTTTATATATCCTTAATAACGTATACACATCCTGGATGACGTAATGCACACAAATGCAATACGTACAGGGTCGCGATTACGTACTGTTTTTCAAATACCCTGCAACAATTCTGGTATTTCCGATCGTAATATTATTATACACCTATGACCATTAAACTGTGAACTAAGACGTTAAAAACATGTTGTCGATACTGATTATTTGGAGAAGTAAACTATCTGAACTGATATATTACCGAAAGATATCCTCATGTCAACACTTAATGACAATAAAGGTGTGTATCTCATCATGATGAGGACGATGAATGTTATATAAGCAGTTGTCGTGGCCGAGTGGTTAAGGCGATGGACTAGAAATCCATTGGGATCTTCCCGCGCAGGTTCGAATCCTGCCGACAACGCATATATTTTTTTCCATTTAACTTCAAATAAATCACCTGTTCCAAATTTAAGGTATTTGGCACAGGCGGTATGGCACTGGCAGAGAACCCCCGGGAGATTTCTACAGTTATAGACGGGGAAAGTGGTGGTTCCACTCGTCGACTCTTTAACTCCTTCCCACAGAGGTTTGAGGCACCATTTGCTGCGGAGCTGGACCATTTCATTAACTGCATGGATGGTAAGAGTTTATGCCGCAGGGTCAGACCAGATTTACGTTAGAGGAACGCGCTGGGGTTGAATGAATGGATGGTAAGTGTTTATAATGCAGGATCAGACCAGATTTACGTTAGAGGAACTCGCTAGGGGTTGACTGAATGGATGGTCAGAGTTTATGCCGCAGGGTCAGACCAGATTTACGTTACAGGAACGCGCTCGGGGTTGACTGAATGGATGGTAAGAGTTTATAATGCAGGGTGATACCAGATTTTACGTTTGAGGAACGCGCTGGAGGTTGACTGAATGGATGGCAAGATTTTATAATGCAGGGTGATAACAGATTTTACGTTTGAGGAACGCGCTGGAGGTTGACTGAATGGATGGTTAGATTTTATAATGCAGGGTGATACCAGATTTTACGTTAGAGGAACGCGCTGGAGGTTGACTGAATGGATGGTTAGATTTTATAATGCAGGGTGATAACAGATTTTACGTTTGAGGAACGCGCTGGAGGTTGACTGAATGGATGGTTAGATTTTATAATGCAGGGTGATAACAGATTTTACGTTAGAGGAACGCGCTGGAGGTTGACTGAATGGATGGTTAGATTTTATAATGCAGGGTGATAACAGATTTTACGTTAGAGGAACGCGCTGGGGTGGAATGAATGGATGATAAGAGTTTATAATGCAGGGTGATAACAGATTTTATGTTAGAGGAACGCGCTGGAGGTTGACTGAATGGATGGCAAGATTTTATAATGCAGGGTGATAACAGATTTTACGTTTGAGGAACGCGCTGGAGGTTGACTGAATGGATGGTTAGATTTTATAATGCAGGGTGATAACAGATTTTACGTTTGAGGAACGCGCTGGAGGTTGACTGAATGGATGGTTAGATTTTATAATGCAGGGTGATAACAGATTTTACGTTAGAGGAACGCGCTGGGGTGGAATGAATGGATGGTAAGAGTTTATAATGCAGGGTGATAACAGATTTTATGTTAGAGGAACGCGCTGGAGGTTGACTGAATGGATGGCGAGATTTTATAATGCAGGGTGATAACAGATTTTACGTTTGAGGAACGCGCTGGAGGTTGACTGAATGGATGGTTAGATTTTATAATGCAGGGTGATAACAGATTTTACGTTAGAGGAACGCGCTGGGGTGGAATGAATGGATGGTAAGAGTTTATAATGCAGGGTGATAACAGATTTTACTTTAGAGGAACGCGCTGGGGTGGAATGAATGGATGGTAAGAGTTTATAATGCAGGGTCAGACCAAATTTTACGTTAGAGGAACGCGCTGGAGGTTGTCTGAATGGATGGTAAGAGTATATAATGCAGGGTCAGACCAGATTTTACGTTAGAAGAACGCGCTGGAGGTTGTCTGAATGGATGGTAAGAGTATATAATGCAGGGTCAGACCAGATTTTACGTTAGAAGAACGCGCTGGAGGTTGTCTGAATGGATGGTAAGAGTTTATAATTCATGAAGTGCCCACTTATAAAGGAACCGACAAATATAAATTCTTAATATTATATTTGAGTTTAAGATATAACATGTTTTTTATTTGGCTAATTTAGTTTTAAAAATGTTGTTCATGTGTTTTTTCTACCACAATAAATGCAAAGTTCACTTGGATGATCTTTGGGTTGACGGGCCAATTATCCGTAAGTTTTACACAACAAAGGTAGTGTCCGATGATTATTACAATGGCAATGGTGTGTCCATGACTTACGACCCAAAGAATCAAACGTATTTCGGTTCCAGGAACTACTACTCCACTTGTTACGAAGGAAGAAAGTCTGTGTGTTGCTGACATTATCGAAAAGGGTGTACAGTCGTACAGAGAAAAACGTGTCGTATTTTTCTGAGTTTATGTGAAGTAGATAGACAATAAATAGCTTAAAAAATAGCTTCTTATTCATGCCCCGTCCTTACCAAAGAGCACATGTAATCAAGGACTACTCATGGACACTTGGGCGTGTATGACTTCTGACATGAATTGGGGTATATGAGCACCCCCGGGGTCGGCATGTAGTATATATAGATAGATATAGATAGCAGGTAATTCTCGACCCCCCCCCCCAATCAAGGATTGGTGAGGCCTGATATACCTCCAGGGTATGATACTAAATATTGACTTAGCCCCCTGCGTGAACCCAATGGTTGGGCACGGATAAGTACACCAATATCATGAAACTATGTGTTTCAAACTGTACATTAATTGGCCCGGTATTTATTTATATACTTTTACCGGTAATAGACCAATCACAGCAATGTATATAGCAAATAAGCCTTTGATTCCCTCCCAAATTCTTATTCTATAAAATATTTGTAAAATGTCTGATTTGTCTAGAAACAAGTACAGTTTAAACCAACTCACGGATAGGGTCTACAAATAAAAAAGAAATCAATTTCGCTAGTCTCATTTATTTCTTATGTCTGCCAATCATGCACATGAATGTATGAAGAAATGCCTATAATGTAGAAGACATGCTCCCTTTTTCATACTTCATGTATACAATTACAACAATTCTTAACAAAATCCAGTAACAGCTTGCACTTAACTATATACAAATCCACATTCTACCACGGGCGCCATACATTGTTCTTGGACACTTGACCACTTTCAGCCTCCTCACTCCGGTCAAAAGAAATACAGCTATGTAGGACCTTATGCGGCATTTATTGATATGTCCAAATGTTTTGACAGTGTATATAGAAATGGTCTGTGGTACAAAATTTATAAACAACTTGGTTTACGGGGCAACATGTTTAGAATTATTAAGAACATGTATGAAAATGTACGAGTACAGGTACGGCACTGCAATAGTTACTCCGATTTCTTTGATATAGCTACCGGCTTGAAGTAGGGAGAAATATGCTCACCTTTGTTATGGGCCATGTTTATCGAAGATCTAGAATTATTTTTACAATCTAATCCAGACAGTGGAATCACGTTGAAACAAATGACTTTGATATTATTCCTTTATGCCGACGACATGGTAATATTAGCGGAAACGGCCGAAGATCTACAACGAAGTTTGAACAGTCTATCCGATTATTGCAAGCGTTGGGGTTTGCAAGTCAATGTCGATAAAAGTAAAATCATGGTTTTCAGAAAACGAGGAAGGCTGAAATGTGGCGAAAGTTGGATCTATAACGATAAAGTAGTAGAAATAGTTGACCAATTCACGTACCAAGGAACAATATTTAGTAGTAACGGCCAATTCAACAATAACTAGCAAATGCGAGCGGAAAAAGCTTTAAAAGCTATGTATACTTTAAGTGGAAATTTAAAGGGCTTTGATTTGAGCCCAAAGACACAGTGAGACCTTTTTGACGCGTGTATTGGTTCGATATTAAGTTATTAGTGTGAAATATGGGGATATTCCAATGCTAAAGAATTGGAAAGAGTACATCTGAAGTTTTGCAAGCGTATGCTAGGTGTAAAACTTTCAACAAATAATGTAGGTGTTTATGTTGAATTAGGACGCTACCCAATACAAATTAAAAGACAGACTCGAATGGTGAAATATTGGTTTAAAGTCATCAATACTAACAACTGCGTAATTAAGGCACTTTATGACGAATTAGTTGCTGACAACAATATTAGACATTTAGATAACTGGTCGTCAAAGATAAAGGACCTACTTTACAGACACGGTTTCGGGAATCTATGGGAAAATCCATCCACTATAAAACCTGACCGTTTTGCTCAATTGTTTAAGCAGCGTCTTATTGATCACTTCAGCCAAGAATGGCACACTTCCTTCCGAAATAATAACGTACTTACTTTATATAAATATCTAAAACCAAAGATTGAATATGAACAGTATCTTGACGTTATGAACTCAAAGCGTTATCGACATGTGTTTAGTCAACTGCGACTATCATCACATAAACTCAGAATTGAGACTGGTCGTTACGGGAGAAACCGAGAAGAGAGACATGATCGAATATGTGTATTTTGTGATAGCAGGGACATTGAAGATGAGTTTCACTTCATGTTCAAGTGTGATATATATAAAAATATAAGAAAAAGATACATAAGTCGTTATTCCTGGCATAATCCAAGTATGTTTAAGCTTATAGGACTGTTACAAAGTAAAAATAAGAATGTATTAAACAACCTTTCTTGTTATATAAATAGTGCGATTAAAATTAGAAATAACTTAAACAATACCTTAAGGAAAATACGGTTTCTGTTTTATGTTTATTTATACATATGCTACAAAAAATATAGTAACATAATAATAAATAGAGGATATTTGTTTATTTAAGTGTAAGATCGTATTTTATTTCACGAGTGTCATAGAAAAACATAATTTCACGAGTGGCGAAGCCACGAGTGAAAATGTAGTTTTTTATGATCACGATCTTACACTGAAATAAACAATTTTCTGTTTCTTTTATGCTTATTTTCGGAGTTTTATTTGTTTTTTTTTATCTATTTCTGAATTACCCCTTTTTTGAAAAGGGTGGGCTTTACGCCGCTTCCTGTGGGGCGCCCCTCTTGCATAATTATAGCTGTCAACTTTTCTACTTTCGGTTTGCGAAGAAATAGTTCTCTGCTATTCATGTTTATGGCTTAATATTCGCTCGTTTTTTATTGCAAAGCTTTATGAACAGTATACAATGAAGTATTATTAGTGCATATATGTTCCAAAAAATAATGAAAACACTTTTTATTTTAAGATGGGCATGAATTCATAACCAAATTACTACGCCGCTATTTAAAGAATGAACATTTGGAAGGTCAAATGTGTTAGCAAAACAAATGTGGATACTCATTGGTTTTTAACCATTCTTCTTAGTTTAAGACTGCATGTACGCGTGTTTTCATAGTAAGTTAATATTCAGTCATCTTACTGTCAGAGACCAGTCTGTTTCGCTTTAAAATGTTTGTTTTCCAGATAAAGAGTAAATGTCACGCTAGTTTGTTGACACATTTTGAGGTGTGGGTGGGGTAAAAAATATCGGATCTATCTGTAAATTGTTGTGTGAATTCTCCAGGAAGCTCATTTTACGTACTACAACGGTTAACAGTTCAAAATACATTTGAACGATGATATAAAATTTTATTTACAGTTGTTTTTGTCTGTAATTCGTTTGGTATGAAAGCAAATGTTCGAACATTCAGCTTCAAAGATCAGTAAAATGTTTGATAAACGGGATAACCGGTAATAAACGGTAAGTTGTTAATGTCCAATTATATTTTTTTATTAATTTTAAACATTTTTTGACATAATTTACTTAATTTAAGTCCATTGTTCTGTTTTGATCAAGGCAAGTTCATGTAACAACAAAGGAATTTAAAAATAGTTCTGAAAGTTGATATTTTCACTCCTTATTTTGCAGTGAAAATATCAAATTTTCACTGTTGTTATTTCACTGTTAAAACCCCATATATCATCGTAAAGCATGATAGAAATGGTTTTCTGAACTTTTTATTACTACCCTCCACATTGTTTTCTTTGTATTATTATATGTTTTGTTTTATTTTTTGAATGTATTATTTGTATGTGTATGGGTTTGTTTTTGAGTGTATGTACATTTCTGTGATTGTTTGTATGATGAGAGACTATGAAGTCTAAATCAAAATAAACTTCTGTTCTGTTCTGTTCTTATTTTTACCAGATCATATTCTTCCCACTTGCGTAAAATAGGATCCTATTCTTCACAGCTGGGAAAAATAAGATCTCATTTGTCACACATTTCTAGCATATATGTCACAGCTCCTGGGAAATTTGTGATCGAAGCCGGTTTTTTATGTATCATGAAATCACATTCCTCACAGGTAAAAAATTGCATCATTTTTTAAATAAAAAAAGTAAATTTTACAACTCAGTCACATTTGTCACAGATTGCTATTTCCAGTATTGCAGATATATTTTGTTGATATAAATGTATGCGTATATATTCTAGTCATTAAGAATCGTTGATAATGTTGTTGTCGTTTCTGTTGTTGTTATTGCTGTTTGTTGGCTGTAGGCGCAATCCGGTTGTTATAGAGATAGTTGTTTTATTTTATTTTACATTTTTATGTTGTTGCTGTACGAGTATTAGTGGTAGGAATAGTATTGGTTCTTGTAAGCACCGTTATAGTTGGGGTATGCCTAGTTAAGGTAGATGGCACTGTGTTTGATGTCGTGAGTTGTGTTGGCACAGACAGATGTACTGGAAAAAGTATTTCCAACGCTTTCAACGGCTAAAATTCGGGCAAGCAGCGAATACCGCAGTGCTAGAAGAGCTTTGGTTTAAAGATAGTTCTGTTCCGAGCTTGCCTGATATGGTCGAGCATTTACGATAATGTTACAATTCACCCTCGGGGACACAAATATAGAGAAAAGTTTAGTTTAGTGGTCGTGGTGTTGTTGTTATTGTTGTTATAAGAATATGTTTTATTGTTTTTGTATAAGGCGTAGTTTTAAGAATATGTGTTTTTGTTGTTGTTGTTGTTGTTATTCTGTATCTTCTTCTTCTTCTCCTCATTATTACTATTATTATTATTATTATTATTATCATTATTACTTTTATCATGCTATTATTATTTTTTTTATTATTATTCTTTTATTTTTTATTATTACATTTTTAATATCAAATTTATCAAACAGCAATGTCATCGACAATATCTACAAAGATGGTACACATCTATTAATTACTTATGACTAACATTAACACTAACATAAAAGTACAACGACCATCTTAAGTTTAAACTACAAGAGTACAAAATATTACAATACAAAATGTTCAATTTTCGTTTTGAATGGTTAAATATTATTTTCTTTATTGCGGTAAAATGACTGATGGATTAAGAAACCAAAATCAGTTGAAAATTCTGAAAATGGCTTCGTTTCATAACGACAAAATTCCCCTTTCAAATATAATGTATACATATATACTATCGGTATTTTTGTTATACGCTAAACATAAAAATATTTCTGTTACGGAGTTTATTGCTTATTAACAATTTTAACCTTTCATTATATTCTGATAACTAGGATTAACTTTCCTGCAAACAGTCTCCGAGTAAAATATTACTCAAACTTTCCTGCAAACAGTCTCCGAGTAAAATATTACTCAAACTTTCCTGCAAACAACAAAAACCAGCGGAGTACGACACAGCCGAGGGCACCAACATTTACCTGCTGTATTAAATTCTCGAATGGCGGACAGGGGTGTATGGATATAAGTAAGGTGAACGGGCGCTCGGTGAACGTGCGCTCGTATATAGCAGTTACACAGGATCCCCGTTGTACGGTTCTCCAAAAAGACTATTCATTACTTTAGCGGCGAACCGGCGACCCCTGGATTGACAGTCAAATGTTTTACCACTAGCTAGACCACGGGTCCACCACAATGACGCACACAAATAGGTTCACCTCATAAAGATACCAACTGCACGAGCAGCAACCTCCAAATCCATTACTAAAAGGCCAAACAGTCTAATAAACAAACTAAAATGATAACAACATGAAGTACGTATTGTTCGAAAGACACCTTATAAAACATAAGAACACCCACAAGGAAAGCTGAATATTCAAAACAACAACAGCATCCTCTAATAATAATTTAATGTCACAAAGAGCAAACGCATAGAACATAAATAACAAAACAACTTCAGATATAAAAACTCGATAAGGGGGGTTTGTGGTAATTGTGGTTATCTAAAATACGTACGTATCGTTCAATCACTTTTTCGAAATTGTATTTCTAAGAAGTAATCATATAATGGTCAGCTTTGGTGAAGTTTATTGGATTTTGCAAATAAAAGTTTTTATCTGATTTTTTGATATTTAAAAAACATTTAATTGAAATTCCTGGCCCCAATATCACGAAAATACTTAAGTCAAATCTCAATCTCCATCTAAACTCATTTTTCCACATTACAGTATGACATTATTAAAAATACTAATGTTTTACTATTTTTAAAAGCACATTCTCACATGCATTATGTTGATTAACATAATTGCTCAATATTCTGAAAAAAAAAAATTCTACAGCACAAAATGTACTTGAGTAAAACTCAAAAATAATAAATTGGACTCAAGTACAATTTTTGCTCTTTTTTTTTATCAACATGATGAATGAGAGAATGCAATTTTAAAAAGGGTAAAACATTTAGAATCATGTGATGCTGTAATTAGATAAAAAGAGTTGAGACTGAGTTTGAGATTTGACTTGAGTGTTTTCGTGATTTGCGGGCCTGACCTTACGATATTTGTCGTATGCTTTCGATAAGTTAGCCCTATATGCATTACTATGTGAAGTTGTATGTGTGCATTACCTTTCACCCAAGCGGTCGTGAGCTCGAGGCAAATAAATGGTTTCTACTCAAGAGACGGGGTCGAGATTGACTCTTCACAGATGTCGTCACAGTAGAGCTGAAATTAATCCGTGAAGATAACACAAAAATAGCATCGATATAGAAAGACTGAAGATTACATATCAATTTCAATATTTTTAATATGATGTCATTTCTACAAATTCACGATTTTAACTTCACAGTTTCAACTTTGCATAAACGATATCATGTAATATTGAAATCGTGAAGTTGAAACCATGAACTATTAAATTTGAAATGTCACCTCCAACAAAACCATGTTAAATAAATGTCAGTTCTAATGTGTGGAAATTTGAAATTTGAGTAACGCCAAAACATTGCGATTCACTGAGTATTGTTCGAATGTCCTTTGATGAGAACAACAAGAGGTACTGGTGTAAGAAAGGAAGCGTCCCCAGTATTATCCCAATCTAACGTGTTCTTATTTTGATTTATCATTGATATGGGAAACAGAAATAGTCAATTGCAACGCTGTATATCCTTACTTGATATCGATCAAAAGAAGGTTCTTCATTAGCGCGCACGGGACGCGTTTCAAATAAAGATAGGTAGTCTTAAGATAGCAAAATTCCAGTCGTAACATCGTTTTTGGTGTAAACTGCGTTTCAATAAAACTATCGTAATGACATCTACCGCATAAATTCTGCCCGTAACTTTACGAATGTACACGAGCTCTTTTAAGCAGCCCAAATAATAAGGTTTACGACTAAGATAGCTTATTAAGGGGGGTCCGGCCCTTTCTCTGCGTATTGACCCAGACAATATGTCGCCCTGGCCCATCACGCATATTTATGTGGTGTTGTCGTACAAGCGCAACAAGTGCATATAGAAATGTCGTTTCAGCGCCCTTAAATTGTCGAACAAGCGTGATGACATGATTGAGACAAAATAAACCGCATCAAACACCACAAAAACAGATTTATCGTTATGATAAGTTGTTTTGTACGTCAACACACCAAATCGAGGAGATATTTTATGCAATACTGAGCAAAATGACTGATTTGGTTAGGCTTAGCAGGCAGCAATACTCGTTTTTTTCCCTGTATTGCTTTCTTGTTATCGAGTACTTTTATAAACAGGGCATTGAAACGATATACAAACAAAACAAGCACAAAAAACGTAGGTTGAATCAATAAACTGGAAATCCTTTTTAACAACACGTGTCCCTATTTAAGCAGCCGATTACGGAGTTAAATCAGTCTTGAAACACTTAAGGAATAGAGAAGGTAGGTTTTCGTCAGTAATATGAACGTGTTTTGTTTAACTGATTGACTTGTAATAAGATATTTGTTAACAGTATTAAGAAGTTCAACGGGGCCTTTTATCTCTAGCTATTTATCAAAAATAAAATAATAAAATAATTCCATTTTCAAATATAAAGTTTTGTAAAATTGTGATCAATTACGTAGGTTTTGATTGTAAAATCATTAAAATTATATATCTACAATCATTACGAAAACAATGAAAATACATAATAAGAAACGGCAAAATGCATGTGAATGAAATTTTCGGTCGTAAAACCGGATTATTGATCTTGTGATAATTGGTAGAACAAAAGATGACATAATTGCAGATTACCGCAAATTCATTTAATCAATCTAATGAGATAACTCCATGAGATAAATGCCGAGTGATGTATGGTATGTTACTCAACTAAGGACACTCTATCGCAAATGCTTTTATAATGTGAATTGCAGTTAAGTGAAACACTTCTTCAATTTTACATTTGATAACATTATCAGTGCTAAAGTTTAAAGGAAATTTCACAAAAAAAGTGACAGAAATGAAACCCATTTTGATTCAAAGAAAACTTCATATGGACTACCTAATTCTAGTGCTAATGCATACACTATTTCCATAAAATATTTGTAATGATTGATCATTTCGATCTAAGCAAGCAATTCCTATAATTTTGTATTTTTGATACCTTATACTATTCCTTCGCATATGAAATATACCGTATTTTTAAAATTCCTAAATATTGTATTATTTTTCTGGCTCTAATATTTGGAACTGTGTATTAATTATTTGAGAAATAAACGAATGTGATTGATTTTGAGGAATTTAAACAAATTCGAATATGCATATTTGACGATACATTTCAATCAATGTATCACATGACTAAAATCAACCAATTCAAAAATCTGTTTTAATTATATTTTTAAATAAACTTGTTTGCCTTTTACGACCTATGCATATTTATTCACTTTTTCAAACTTATATACACAAGTCTCTAGTAACTAAATCGGTATATCTGTTTCTATAAGATAGATAGATAGATACTTTTTATTCCTCCATAAGTGAAGAGATTAACATATATACAGATGAATACAAAGAATATATACACACATCGATGATATGATATAAACGAACATCAAAAGATCATTATGATATCATATAGATGGACATTATGAACATTAAACATTTCGAGTAATCATTTACAAAACCAACATCTTCCGTGCACATATAATTATGTATATATAGTCAGATGTAGTCTTAATTGACAAAATATATGAACAATAATTATTCAGAGTTATCTACTCAAGATGTATTACATACAATCTATACATTTTGTACAAACTGGTCTTTAAGTCCTTGCAACCGGTGAGGTTTCTAATGACGCTTAACACTAAGTTATTTTGATGCATATGTGGACTGTTTTTACGTTTTATGTTTCTTGTTCAGCGTCTTTAATTTTTTGCTACTGGGCTTGTCCCTGTAGTTTTCAACGTATAATAGATAATGTTTATACTTATTCTCATAAATGGGGTCTGAAAATTAATGTAAATAAGACAAAAGTGTGTATATTTGAAAAACGTAAATCCAGACACATGTTTGTGTGGACCGTGAACGGTGAAATCATTGACCTTGTTGACTCGTTTACATATTTTGGAATTAAGTTCCATTACACTGGGAATATGAAGTATGTTGTACAAACATTGCATGAACAAGCACTTAAAGCCTATCATAGTCTATTGTCTATATTTAGCAAAGTTCATCTTGATGTTAAATCTAAACTAAAACTATTTGATTCACTCATTTCCCCCATTCTGATGTATGGCTCTAAAATATGGGGCATTTATAATTATAAAGAAGTTGATAGATTACATCTTAAATTTTGCAAACACCTGCTGGGTGTCAAACCTCAGACTTCTAGTGCAGCAGTTCTTGAAGAACTGGGTGGATATCCATTGTTTGTTAAATGTAAGGAACGTGCACTAAGGTATTGGTTAAAAATAATGAAAAATACTGATAACCCTATATATATGTTTTATTCAGAACAGTTACAAGCTGTACACTTAAATAAAAATAATTCTTGGGCTTTTGCTTTAAAAACATTGTTAGACAACATGGGATTCAGTGATACCTTCACAGCTTTCAATAATGATGTTAATTACTTACCTCTGTTTAAACAAAGATTGTATGACCAGTATAAACAGGAGTGGAACACAACTGTAGCTAGCCAATCAAAATTAGATTTTTATAGACTATTTAAAAGTGAGCTTAAATTTGAAAACTATATTGATGTTATTAATAATGATTATATTAGAAAAGAAATTTCGAAATTACGTTTGTGTTCTCACTCTTTGGAAATTGAAACGGGCAGATATCTAAATATTGATAGAAATGCTAGACTTTGTAAATGTTGTAATTTGAGAGTAGTCGAAATCCGAATACCATTTTATTTTATGCTGCCCACTTTATCGTAATTTAAGGCTAAAATATTGTATAAATGTAGCATTCCCGACTATTCAAAAGTTTATTAAGTTAATGTCGTGTGAAAAATAAAAAAACAAGTAGAAATGTTTTTAAATATATTCATCATGCTATGCTAAATAGACAAGAACAACTTGATAATATACCTGCTTCTTAACTTTTGCTTAATATCCATCTATATGTTCTTTAAAACATGTACTCCTTATAACTATACATGTTATTGTGTTGTAAAAAATATCATTCGACCGTCTGTTCAATGTTAAATATGTTTAATGGCCAAAGGTATTGTTATATGCCGATTTGTCAATAAACTTTGAAGTTGAAGTCGTATTACGAAAAACAATCGTAGAATACAAAGTGACACATCGTTGAATTTGTTTAACATACATATAATACGGAAAATCAGATACAGAATTAAACCTTTTTGGTCATGGGAAGGAAAATGAATTGAGCGGGTATTACTATAAGCTTAAATATGCACTCTTACTCCCAAATAACATTTACCACAATTAATACTATTGTTTTAATATTCCAAAAGGATGAATAAATGTCGAAAACAATGGTTCTTATGAAGGATACCGAGTTTAATTTGAAAGAAATGTGCATAAAACATGGTATTTCTACCTTATGAGACTATTGTAGACCACAGTAAATATTTTAGCATTTACCAATCATTTAATATTTTTG
The DNA here is from genome assembly GCF_026914265.1 of Mya arenaria. Taxonomy (NCBI): domain Eukaryota; kingdom Metazoa; phylum Mollusca; class Bivalvia; order Myida; family Myidae; genus Mya; species Mya arenaria. The sequence goes on from NC_069136.1 coordinate 33,248,337, forward strand.
CGTTTTCCGCTATTAAATACACGGTTACAAACTTGTTATAAGTAATTCATATTTTCCATAATTGCATTATTTAGAAAGTATTTGAGGTTTATCAGTCAAAATTGATGTTTATTATACATGTGTATGTATTAAATTTTAAATAAGAGTGTCACTAATACCGGGGATTTGGTATACATGAATTAATAGCATCATTACGACGACTCTATTTGATAACAATTGGCATTCTTTTCCTTGAATCGATATTTACATGTGCAGATATTCCTTTTTTGAACGAATTTTGCATTCGCGCATTTGTTTTTAAACCCTTTATATCGTTTTTCTTCAGAAACTGAGAAAGATCCAACACAATGCTGTTCAAGTACACCCTGGTATTGCTCGTCTGCGTAATCCTGATTGACCCATCAGATGCGTGGTTATGGGGCAAAAGAAATAAGAAAAAGATTAAGATTAGGGGAAAGGATGTGGATATAACGATAACGGAAACAAGCAGAGGAATGGCTGCAAAGCCGGAGAAGAAACTAGACTGTAAGGTAAAGCCAAGAACACAAGAAACCCAATACTCTACACAATTTGCAAGAATTTAGTGGAGACTTCCCGTTTTTAGTGTTTTAAAAACTGATATCAATGCTATTTTCGGGATTTTTTCGTAATCAAGATCTTAGATAATTTAAATATTTTCAAATGAACGATAATTTCTTATCAACATGTTCACTACATTGAACGTTTAATAATTTTTTTCTTTCCATCTCTTTATTCAGCCCGAACAATCGTTTTTTGAACCCTTAGAACATAATGAACGCTGCACAAATACATGTAAACCATATCTCATCGAACCCTATTATATGCTAGACAAGCCTTATAATTGGATATGAATATCTTCCAGGATATCGAGGGTTGCGGAAAGATAGCGGATGGAACTGCCGGCGCAGGAAAGCTGTGGAACTGCCGCCACAGGGATTGCCGACGGAATTGCCGCCATGAAAGATGCAGTTGCAGCTGCTGGGGTTACTTAAAGTAACTGAAATCTCGATTAAAATGATTATTGTTATGCATTTTAATCATCAATGAGCCGATTATTCAGTATTTTGTTCCGGTTAACAACGTTGTTAAGTGGTTACTTTAAAACATTTACTGCTATGTACGCTTAAAGGATACAATTGTGCTCGGCCGAATTTCAAACACAATTTAAGTTAATTGATTAAATCTGTATTTGTTTCATTTAAATATATGGGCTCATAATCAAATAGTTAAACAACAGTGTCGTTGACCATATTGGTAACATTAACAAAGTTCTGAACAATCGGCCAAATGTTTGCTATCCAGAAATAGTTCCTGTTAGTAGCAAACTGCATTCAGAGACTAATTACGCATACATATTAATGAAGTGGTTGCTATTTCTGAGTGGTATTCGTTGACAAAAGGATTTTGAAATGCACAGAAGCTTTTGCTCATTTCTTTATTAAGAATCATTAAATTCATTTACATCATATTTGAACATTGAACCATTCTTTAAAACTGGACGAATGTTTTTTTTTATTTTTTCTTGCAGATGTCAGGCATTTCAAATCTACAAACACAATGAATAACGTCTGACAATAAAGGATTTTAGCTGCCTTCGAAGTTTATGTATATCTTATGAATTATGTGCTTTTCTCTTAACAATAAATTTATTTCTCAAAGAAACAAGACTTCTGATTGGTCGATATACAAGTGGATTTGTATGAATTCTTAAACGATTCACATCTTCCTGGGGCCGTATTCAATAACAACCTTAGAATTAACTTAAATTTAATAGTAGAATCTGAGTATTTTTATTGTAATGTGAAATAAATTGGCAAGTGAATGGAATCACTGAGGCACGTTTAGGGAGAGTATAAGACTACATTTTTTATATCACGCCTCCAACATGAATTATCAAAGCCGTTGGTCCTGGACTTGTCAAGCGGTGACCTCATATTATTTATATCTTTATTAGAGTCTCGTCCATATACATACTAAAAGTTACATGCAACACATAAAACAAATAATTATATGGCCATTCTATACAGAATTACAGGAGACTATTTGACAAATACACAGAACATATTAATACAAAATAAAATACAGACTTGTTATAAAATATGTGACTGATACTGACTGGTAAAACAACAACAACAACTGTACTTACAAATTAAACACTAATATGCCACACGAACAAATTTCTTCCATCAATGAGCATAAGATTTGCTTTAAGAGCCCATAGAAAAAAATGAAACAACCGACTTAATACTGACAGAAGCTCCCAGAAACACTAAAACAAGCAGGTGAAATTGGATTTACCGACCATTATATCGGAGGTTCATTTAATAACAAGGGACCAATATCATTTGTGTGACCTGTTAGAATATCACAAAGTACAATAAGTAAACATCTACATACTTATAAGTATATACATGAACGCAATGACTATTTACACAGATAAAACTGTCTTCTCTTTAAAATCAAATTACAGTTTTGGCAGCAAGTCGTAACAATGCAGAATTGCAGAGTATAAATTTCAACTTTTCAGTATTACTCATAGTTAGAAATAAGTTATCAGTTTCAACGGCCTTAGCAAACAATGTAACACGGTAATCATCATATGCTCTACACTCAAGGATAACATGAGACTCGTTTTCTACAGTATCACAAAAGGGGCATTTTCTAGCTTCAACCGGTAAGTTTTCATATCTGCCAGTTTCAATTCGTAGAGGAGCTACACTACATCTAAATTTACTCAGTGCCGACCTATGCTGCAGCGGCATGATTATTTTACAGTACTTTTCTGTACCAAATTTAGTTTTCAACAAACAGTATGTACGCAATTTCTTGCGCCCTCTACCTGATGTACCAACGGTACTATTAATCTGAGCCAACCAGCCCTGCGTAAACTGATGCAGCAACAACTCCTCTACTTTACTTAAAATAGCATGTTTAGGTATAACGATTTCAATACTGCAATAAATATATATGTTTCCATATTTACCAAAATGGCGTCATATTTTTCGATACCGATTAATGAATGAAACATTTCCTATAAGTTGGTAAAAACGGGGCGCTGGAAAACATTCTGGGTACGTGACTCGCTCTCACGCGAAATGGTTTTCTTTGCCCCGTATGTCCCAAAATGGGATACTTCTAATCCTTAACTTATATAAGTTCACCTCACGTGGTTTGTCAATGTGAGATTCTCATAAACACGACATTAGCAGATCCGTATTCAGTGTGTGTATACTACGTGATAAATTGCCTCATCAATGCTACGTCGGAAGGCAATAATTTGATTTGAAAAAGGCTTTAAGCAAAGATAACTTCACTATTTTTCACAATTTAAAATGAAACATAGCACAGTCTACGCCGCCTACGGAGCCCTGCCTTCGGTCTTTTACCAGAGTTTGATTGAGAGTTTAGTTTCTTTAAACACTTCGACAACCTTTTTACAATACGGCTGTCTGACGGAGCACTGTCAAAACATTATTTTGGAAACAGGTTTGTCGAAGTGTTTGATGAAACTAATGGCCTTATTAAATTTCGGTAATAAAACAAATACGGGACTCTTTAAGCGGCATAGACTGCCCTTTGTTTCATTTAAAATGGTTTTGTAAATGAAAAGTTATCTTTGATTTAAGTCTTCATTTTAAGCAAAATGTTGCCTTCCGACGTAGCATATATGACGTAATTTATCACGTGGTATACACACACTGGCATTGTACTGTACCCTTTCACATTACGCTTTTCATCGGGGGATCCGATTATCTTTCCCTCGTGTGGGTCTTAACTTTTTTCTCAAGGACCTTGGTGCAACAGTCGCTTATAAAATATAGTTAACAATTATCGTAAGTAGACGCAAAATCTAGAAATTGAAATTTTAATTAAAAGGAAACAGTTCATCATATTAAGTCATTATGACGCGGGAACTTTTTCAATCACTTTATTGTTGGTTTACAATATTTGTTGGGTATGAAAAAATAGTTATCAGATCCCATGTAGGGTGATAGCATACAATCTTAACCTTTGAAGCGGTTATGTAACCCATCGGCTAACGCCTATGTTGACAAGAACATTTTCGGGTTAACATTGTATACTTTCACCCTCCATGGGATCGGATGTTTATATACCATTAAATAGGGTCTCTAATTGAAGTATCTTCGCGTGTTTTGATCGGTAATATGTACAATGGATCAATATTCAACTAACCGTATATTCTTTTAGTTGTTAATAAAATAAGAGGTTTATTTTCATGAATATACAGGTGTGTGAATATATTATATAACTATTCACTGCCTTGAGTTCTTGACAATGCATATTGTCAACCCGAGGTACATGCTGTCAACCCGAGGTTCATGCTGTCAACCCGAGGTTCATGCTGTCAACCCGAGGTTCATGCTGTCAACCCGAGGTACATGCTGTCAACCCGAGGTTCATGCTGTCAACCCGAGGTTCATGCTGTCAACCCGAGGAAAATAATGTCAACCCGAGGTTCATGCTGTCAACCCGAGGTAAATGATGTCAACCCGAGGTTCATGTTGTCAACCCGAGGTAAATGATGTCAACCCGAGGTTCATGCTGTCAACCCGAGGTTAATGCTGTCAACCCGAGGTTAATGCTGTCAACCCGAGGTAAATGATGTCAACCCGAGGTAAAAGCTGTCAACCCGAGGTACATGCTGTCAACCGAGACGAAGCCTCAAGGCTGTCAATGTCTATTTTACCATGGCGAACAAAAAAACTTTAATGGGATTTCATGACAGAGGGAAACAATGCGGCAGAGGTAGATAGTACGGGATGAAAAGCGAAAGTATTGCTTTTGCATTTTTACTATCTGTTCTAAAAGAGTGCAGTACAATATTTATTATATATAGTGTGTCGTCTGCAACATAACTCAGTTTTTGTTCAACAGTTCCATTAAAGTGGTTTGATTCCGCATTATCTTCTATTTGTAGATAACGATCAAGTAAATATGATATATATTTTGCTTCATCGATGGCTGTCTGGACCAGGTAGTGACTTTCAATTTATAGCTATAGGTCATTTAACAAGATCACAATTTATTAATGTTGAAATTTGAAGGCGGAATTAAAATAGTGGGGCGATCGTTCTTTATACGCATTGTCGCAGGTTGCAAAATGTTACAACATAAAAAAGCAGGATCGCAGAATTTAATGGCCGATAATTTACCATGAATTTTAACGTGATGGATGATACAGGATACAAGAATCTTTATGTACAGAAGGGTATATGATCTCAAAAATACATTAGCTCAGTGAGCGAATTTCCGACATGATGAACCATGTTCCGACATAAGCACTCGGTTGTTGATTATGAGCGCAATTAGCTTTTATCATAAATGTTCAAAATAATAGAAAACAACAAAAAACAACAACACATAAACATCTTCAATCAGATTCATTTTATTCAACAAACCAACAAATAAAAAATGAAACTCATGCGCAAAAAGAACAAAAAGGTAAATGCATCCATTATCTGTGGTAAGCTATGTGAGTATTATAAACACATAGAATAAATAAAAAATAAGCAATTTACCAAACATTTTTATATTCCTTATAACAGGAACATTCTAAGCACACTGTTTCTTTTTGCGTATAAATAGTGTTATACGTTTATAGTTTAAGGCCTAAGACTTGTGACTTTATACGGGCCGTTTATAGGGACCGTCTATTTTTGTCGTTATTTGAAATTACCTTAGTGTTATATGTTCATTATTTTGCTAAATATTTGATTGAACCAACTTAAGTCAGTATATAAAATGAATATAAGTAGAGGACATTAATATATAATTATAAAATTTATTTTTGCCACTTTATACAGATTTAAGGTTATTTTTATTACGGCTTAACTCCTTCATTGAAACGACCCCTAATTGATTGTTGGCTTCTGGACTTAGGCTTATCCATGGAGTTTTTACGGTATTGTTGATACTTTTAATGGGCCCTGTTTTAATATGATATATAAGGCGTAAACCTTACGCTGCATTAGAGTGCTCGGGAATATCCGTAAAGTTAAGGATATAATATATCCAATAAAAGTTCTTACGATTTACGACATTCTTTTGAAACGCAGAATGTGCCCAAAACTGGGTACGATGGAATTTGCGATTTGTAGCCTTACACTTTTTATTAAAACGGGACCCCTGAAGGCATCGAATACATTCAAATTCTAATAGACATAATTCATAATTATGCGGCGGTGTTGACTTCCAAAGAGGTGGCGTTTGCTGGCGCTTCATCCTTTATAAATTGGTGGTAATAAGCATCTGAAAAAGGAAAATGTAGTTGCAAAAATTCAAATTTTCTGAAAATATATAAACAAATTTCAGTTACAGAAGCAGTCAAAAATAATACCATGAAAGCAAATGAAAAAATTAAAACATTTGTAATGTTTCGACAACAAATGTGACATCATTTCACAACGATTTTTCCTTGCTGTTTTTATAAAATGTATACAACATCCAATATCTATCAACTATGGCTTGTTAAATAAGATAGAAATAAAGTTTGTTCTTTTTATATATTGTTTTAAACCGATAAATTATACTTACGGGCAAAGAGGAAAGGCGCTCCATTAAACTCATCTGTATTGAGCTCCCCATCCACTACAAGATAAACGATGATATATGAATATCATTGGCACGTCAAGTGAATTAACATATTCAAATTATGCAGCAAATGCTAACAAAAGCCCTTTTATAATATTTTCCGTTACTCGAAGAAAAGACAGTTTAACTGGAGCTATATAACTTAGAGTAACAAGTATTTGAATATTGGATGCATGGTGATTTCATTTTATTCTGTTTATTAAAAACGTTCATATTGAGAGAAAGAATATATAAAAACAATACTTAAAATTTCACGTCCAATATCATTTAACTCAAAACATACTGCGATAGTTGTCTATTATAATTTATTTTCGGACAATGAGGCTGCACTCTCACGGATTGAACGTTTTGACATTTTTCTTTTGCGAAAATCCATGGAAACCAGTTACATATGACAAAAATTAGATCGCAGATTTTTATATTTAAGTTCAAGAATTGATGTTTTATGCATTTTTCTTAAACCGTTAGGTTTATGCCATAAAATATTAATTTTCGAACGGAAATATGAAAATCTACGTTCTGAATTTTTGTCAGCAATCTTATATCATTGGTTTGCATATATATACGCAAAAAATTGCTCTTTCCATGACAAAAAAATAAAAAAAGTTGTCAAAACGTTCAATCTGTGAGAAAGTTAAAAAGTTGTAAAAATGGTATATCTGTGAGAGTGCAGCTTTAACGTAAAGGTATTGTCAGAATCGAAATAAATGCGACTAAGATTAAGGTCGACGTGAATTAAATCTCATTGAAATAATATTGGCAATACTCTCTTCACAACTGTTCACACCGATATGAATTTTTGTAAATGATGTTAATGTTAACTCTCTGATTAAACAATTTATGACAAATCGTCAACTCACGATTAAAGTCCGCGAAGTTGAACGGTTCCCTCAGCTCCAACGGCTCTGCCAACTCCACTGTCCTCATGACGGTGAACACAAACTCCTCATATTCAATACGCTTGTCACCATTCATATCGTAGTCCCTAAAGTCGTCTGAGAACGCCAGCAACTCCACGCCGTTTCTAACCTTCGAGAGAAGAAGACACATTCAATGTCTTGACCAGCAGTTACATTGACGCTTATGTTCGAGATCTTGATAATACTAAATAACGCGCAAGAGTGATCAGGTTTTGTTAAAATAAGGGAAGCGCCAACGATACTAAGCGTTCACACGCGACGATATCTGTTTCCAAGCATACCAAGAACATGCTCTATTATGATGATGATGATTATTATATATATATTCATACCCTTTCAAAATCACAGATACAGGTTTGAAAAACAATCTGTACAAGTAGCGATGATAATTCAGTGAGCCATATACATGAAGCAAGTTGTGAATGCTGTAAGCAGTGTACATGCATATACAGTGTGTGTATACCTTGTGATAAATTACGTCATATATGCTACTTCAGAAGGCAACCTTTTGCTTCATAGGAAGACTTAAATCAAAGATAACTTTTCTTTTAATACACCATTTTAAATGAAACAATTATGGGCAGTCTATGCCGCTTACAGAGCCACGCTTTCGATTCATTACCGGAGTTTGATAAGGTGATTACTTTTTCAAACACTTCGACAAACCTGTTTCCAAAATAATGCTTTAACAGTTCTCCGTCAGACGGCAACTACGTGAAACGGTTTGTCTTTTTAAAGCCGTATCGTGAAAAGGTTTGTCGAAGTGTTTTAAACTACACTCTCAATCAAACTCTGGTAAAAGACCGAAGGCGGGGCTCCGTAAGAGGTGTAGACTGTGCTGTGTTTCATTTAAAAGAAATAGGAAAGTTATCTTTGTTTTAAGTCTTCATTCGAAGCAAAATATTTTCCTATCGTTTATGACGCAAAATCTCACGTGGTATACACACTGACTGATATAGCTATGGTGCCATTTTTCGAAACATCTTATTAATAATTACTTTCAAAAAATGAAAACAAAAGTGATATGATAATCATCAAGTTAGTTTCCTTAAAAAAGTTCAGAAGTTTTTAAAATGAGAATATTACATAAATAATACCAAAACAAAAAAATAGAGAGCTGTTCTTACATCCTGTTACAAGGGACTTTAGATGTTTTGAGAAATTGGGGCCTCTGTTTAAACCCGTTGTTTGGAACAAATGATTTCACATTCGGAGCTCCTCGGCCATTTTTATCGAAAACAACCTTGGATGTATGCCGTGACATCAGTTTAAGTAGTTCGTATTTTTTTTAATTATATCATTAATTAAATGTAGTGTTTTAGCTTGTATTTATTGATCTAAGTTTAAATTGATTGCCAGTGAAGTGATTTATTGCAAACATAATTAAGATAAGTTAAGTCATCAAGTTTAACTGCTAAATTAAATTACTACCGGATCTACTAGCAGCGGACTTAAACACAACGATTTCTAAGTATGACAACCGTCCATATACAGCCGAAGTTGTTTTCGAGAACAATGACCGAGAAAATCCAAATGATGATTTCAAAATGGAGTGCGTATTGTAAATAAGTATACATACACTCCTCTTGCACCTCCTCTTTCTAACGCGGCAAGCATTTTGACCGATACCAGCAGCTGCGCCGACGATAATTGAAGCCGTTCCAGTGGACGCCGCACTTAGAGCCGTTTCAACAGCACCGATGGCCGCGGGGCAAGCGATGCCAAACAGGAGCTGAAACATACATGAAGGGGGAGGACGTAATTTCGTTTAATGCAAAATGAGAAAAATGTTTCATGGCAAACAAAATGGCGGATTTAGAATGAAAAGTACCGATTCAGGTACCAACTTTGCTTTAAATTTTAAAAAATGTATGCGTCCAGTATGTGGAGAAAAACATTTTTTTTCAATCGACATCTTAGTTTGGTATCATAACTTTAAAGATGAATAAGTTATTGAACAGATTGTCGCTGAGGAAGCAATGTTTACAAATAAACGTGCTGATTTTATCCGGAAATTTTCGTATTTTCCCGGCAAATATGGAATATATGTGCATGTTATGACTGTGATTTCATGTATATATTCATATTTTCCCAACTTCATGGCTATTTCTCGATTGTACAATTTTCCTGACCGATTTTTGGTTCCTTAACCCCCCCCCCCCCCAATTTTATTTATTTCAAGCTCATTACCCACATTTTGGTGAAATGCAACAAACTTCTGCACAATTGTTTAGCCTTGAGAGGATACGTTTTTAGTTCTGGAATCGCTAATGATCACGAGTCTTTCAGTTTGGTATGTGATGTGTATCATTTATAAAGTCAACGACTTTTTCGCTTCAGGAACGGACTTGAACTACACCATGGTCCGATTTAAAAGGCGAACGAGCCTCACGTTATACAGATAATCACAGAAGACCGCAGTGACAAGGACATCCGTCAATACAAGAACAGAAAATGCTAGCCTGTCGCCGATGAAAAACGCGCTAGTGTGATGACAACTCCCAGTAGTTAGATTCTCAGTATTCATCGAAATATCACATGAACAGAAGCATGCACAATATTAATTTCACGTGAAAGTAAGAACAAACTATATGCGACCTCCCCCTTGATGCATACTTAATACAAATGAAAACAAATCGCATGATATTGTGCTTGAAATTATTTTGCTTAAATCATATCAAAAAGGTTTGAATTAAACTAATTGCTTTATAATTATGATTATCTGTTGATTACAAAACGTGTGGAGCGTAAATTTTGAATATCTTTTATTTAAATAAATAAATTAAAACAAATACACAAAAGGCTTTCTTTTTATTTCGAAATGCTAAACGTAGATATATTTGAATATCATGCATTACTTGTGGTTTTCAACATTTCAGTGTTTTTGATATATTAAGCTATTATACGCTTTGCAAATGCAGAACTTTAAATTAATCGAACCAAATATTACACAAAAGGACGACCGATATCATTGTTTTGGAGTTCGTACATGAATTCAAATGGATTCAACAGCTACTCCAACATTAAAGGGAAAATTGCCCGAAGAAAACTACTTTACAACTGTCATTCGGAACACCTCGTCCAATTTTATCCAAAACAACCTCGAATGTATGCCGTGACATCAGTAGAAGTAGTTCGTAATTTTTTTATTTATATCTTTAATTAAATTAAGTGTTTTAGAGTTGTATTTATTGATCTAAGTTTAAATTGATTGCCAGTGAAGTGTATTATTGCAAACATAATTAAGATTCTCAAGAGTAAAGTCTTTAAATTTAACTGCTAAATGAGATTAATACGCGATCTACTTGCAATGGACTTAAACGTACCTCTTTTTCAGTCCAAATACATCCGAGGTTGTTTTCGATAAAAATGGCCGAGCAGTTCTTAATGTACAACTGTCGGAATATAATTACTTCATGGCGTTGATACTTAAACATAATGGCAAAACGTAAGTTCATGTATGGAAAATGAAGACACGACAAATGAACGCCTAACAACTTATTCTTAAGTCGTAAGATATTCTCATGAATATTTTAAGCCTGTAAGGTCGATCGTAAGACTACTTTATACCTTAATTTTATCAATAACCACATTTCATTAATTAACATAACGACATGCGCATACGCGTAAATAACATATATATATATATATATATAAACGATATGTAACGGTTACCATCCACATCCCGAGTTATTGAGATTATAGGGTAATGTTATTATTGTGTACAATTTTGCTATAGAAAACACTTAATAAATAGCAGTGCAGTTAAAATAAAGATCCTCTAGTTTATCCTCATGAGTTTTAGAACGTTCCAATGAGTGTTATAAATGTTTAAAAGAAAACAGAGAAAACACTCTCAAACATGATGTAATGGTATTTATGTTATCGTGAACAACACGCTATAAGAAACAAAACTCACTTTACATCCAAGCTTGTTTATCGCATCATTATGATCATTATTGATTACGAGACCAGGGAGACCGGGATAACGTTCATTAGGATAGATGCGAGGATTGTTCCATGGTATAGGTTTAGGAGCAGGAACGATGCTTTTCATGATATGTCTTCCCAGTTTCTTAAGTGCCTTTTTAACAAACCAACATTCCGTAGGGTTCAGTAGGACAAAGAGCAACACAAGGACGCTAAGGTGCTTGAATCCCATTGTGATTACTTTTCTGAAAAAAAGTTTTCACTTTATTTATGAAATACGAAAATACACGCTTCTTATTTACCATTTATGCCATGAATAAACAACAAAAATGCCAGCTGGATTGAAACACTTTGATTTATTCTAATGAAATAGAATAAAAAAACACGTCATATAAAGATAAAGAGTAAAACAGTCAACATTTGCCATATTTTCACCCATTAAGGACTACATAATTATATTTCTGTTATAAATGCTAAGTTTGCAAATACTCATGGACTAACATTGTGACATGTGGTAGTTTTAATTCATTTAAAATGCCTCAAAGATTTCTTTTCTGAAGTTGGTTATTATTTAACTGATTTCATTCACATTTAAAAACAAACAAACATTGCATTTTATGTCATGAACTTAGTTATGATACTTATGCCAAGTAGTAGTTAGATGCCATGAAGTGAATTCTTAATGGTTAAGAATGGGCGGAGTGAGCGTAGCGAATTCACTTCATGTCATCTAACTGACTTAGAATACAACCACATTGGCTGTCACATCGTCAACGCAAAATCTGGGGCAGGGAGTGTGTATCGGATGATTGGCAGTAGGCGAACATTTATACCCGCGTGAAAGTTGACATTCTTAATGATTAAGTCTACTACATAATGGTTGCCTATCTGCAATATCATTGGCTGAAAATGTAGGTGTATTCTAAAGTTTGTTAGAATACCTCGTTATTAGAATACGATTATAACCGTTACTTACTTAAGTTTGTTACGTGAGAAGTACTTCGCGGATATAGTAAGCACTTCAACAAGTTTAGAGTATGGCATACATTTCCGACAAATAAATAGAGGATATTTGTTTATTTCAGTGTAAGATCGTATTTTATTTCACGAGTGTCATAGAAAAACATATTTTCACGAGTGGCGAAGCCACGAGTGAAAATGTAGTTTTTTTATGATCACGATCTTACACTGAAATAAACAAATTTTCTGTTTCTTTTATGCTTATTTTCGGAGTTTTATTTGTTTTTTATTTATTTCTGAATTACCCCCTTTTTGAAAAGGGTGGGCTTTACGCCGCTACCCGTAGGGCGCCCCTCATGCATAATTATAGCTGTCAACTTTTTTACTTTCGGTTTGCTGAGAAATAGTTCTCTGCTATTCATTCTTATAGCTTAATATTCGCTCGTTTTTTTATTGCAAAGCTTTATGAACGGTAAAAATGAAGTATTATTAGTGCACAAATGTTCCAAAAAATAATGAAAACACTTTTTATTTTAACCAAATTACTACGCCGCTATTTATAGGATGAAAATTTGGAAGGTCAAATGTGTTAGCAAAACAAATGTGGATACTCATTGGATTTTAACCATTCTTCTTAGTTTTAAGACTGCATATACGCGTGTTTTTATAGTAAGTTAATATACAGTCATCTTACTGTCCAGTCTGTTTCGCTTTAAAATGTTTGTTTTCCAGAAGAGTAAATGCCACGCTAGTTTGTTGACACATTTTGAGATGTGGGTGGGGTAAAAAATATCGGATCTATCCGATAAATTGTTGTGTGAATTCTCCAGGAAGCCCATTTTACGTACTACAACGGTTAACAGTTCAAAATACATTTGATCGATGCTATAAAATTTTATTTATGTTCGAACAGTTGTTTTTGTCTGTAATTTGTTTGGAATGAAAGCAAATGTTCGAACATTCAGCTTCAAAGATCAGTAAAATGTTTGATAAACGGGATAACCGGTAATAAACGGTAAGTTGTTAATTTCCAATTATATATTTATTTAAATTTATAAAATATTTTTTTTATTTTTTTTAACCTTTTTTGACATAATTTACTGAAGTCCAGTGTTCTGTTTTGACCAAGGCAAGTACATGTAACAACAAAAGATTTTAAAAGTAGTTCTGAAAATTGATATTTTCACTCCTTATTTTGCAGTGAAAATATCAAATTGATATTTTCACTGTTGTTATTTCACTGTTAAAACCCCATATTTCATCGTAAAGCATGAAAGAAATTGCGTATTAACCTTAAATGAGGACCACGCTTTATCATAAATCATTTCACAGACACGACGTCATAATTTGGTTCTCGTCTGCTGTAAACAGGTAACATTCGAAGACATTTTGAATATGCCCTTCTTTATATTATTAAACTGTTACCGTACATGTTCTTACTATGACTTTTATAGAACATATAAAATTGGCAATACGCTACGAATATGCCGCCATGTTGGATTTTCATGCGAAAATTATGATTAATTAAACTGGCATTGCAACCGTAAAAGACACTTATTATGTTGCCTCACTTCTAAAGAACATATAAAATTGGCAATACGCTACGAATATGCCGCCATGTTGGATTTCATGCGAAAATTATGATTAAATAAACTGGCATTGCAACCTTAAAAGACACTTATTATGTTGCCTCATTTTATAGGCAATACGCTACGAATATGCCGCCATGTTGGATTTCATGCGAAAATTATGATTAATTAAACTGGCATTGCAACCTTAAAAGACACTTATTATGTTGCCTCACTTTTATAGAACATATAAAATTGGCAATACGCTACGAATATGCCGCCATGTTGGATTTTCATGCGAAAATTATGATTAATTAAACTGGCATTGCAACCGTAAAAGACACTTATTATGTTGCCTCACTTCTAAAGAACATATAAAATTGGCAATACGCTACGAATATGCCGCCATGTTGGATTTCATGCGAAAATTATGATTAATTAAACTGGCATTGTAACCTTAAAAGACACTTATTATGTTGCCTCACTTTTATAGAACATATAAAATTGGCAATACGCTACGAATATGCCGCCATGTTGGATTTCATGCGAAAATTATGATTAATTAAACTGGCATTGCAACCGTGAAAGACACTTATTATGTTGCCTCACTTTTATAGAACATATAAAATTGGCAATACGCTACGAATATGCCGCCATGTTGGATTTCATGCGAAAATTATGATTAATTAAACTGGCATTGCAACCGTAAAAGACACTTATTATGTTGCCTCACTTTTATAGAACATATAAAATTGGCAATACGCTACGAATATGCCGCCATGTTGGATTTCATGCGAAAATTATGATTAATTAAACTGGCATTGCAACCGTAAAAGACACTTATTATGTTCCCTCACTTCTATGGAACATATGAAATTGTCAATACTCTATTAATACGGGATTACTGACAGTATTCTACTTAAAGTCTGTATCATCTGAGCGCTTTGTTTACCAGCAGACAATTGTACTACAGTTTTTGTTCGGTATAATGAAATACATATTGACTGCCTTGAGGGTACAGTGCATATTGACAACCTCGGCTTCGCCTCGGTCGCCAGTATTTACCTCAGGTTGCCAATATGCACTGTCATTCTCAAGGCAGTCAATATTTATATGATGTTCTATCATTGAAACAATCATTTTGCCCATTTTAAAGTGTCATGTTTTATTTGAATATTTTTTTAAGTTTTCACCGAGAGCTTTTTTTGATAAAGGCAATATGTTTTATGAGAAACAAATGAATACAATTGTTATATAGTCATAATGAAATTTTGTTTATTAGTTCGCCTAAATATATTACATTGTCATAATGGTGTTATCCAAAGATACAAGCCATGCAAAAATAATACAAGTTGGTTAATGGATATAAATAAACATAAAATTAATCTCGATGTTAATATCTTACATACACCCACACATTTTCTTTTTCTTAATGATGGACGGCTTACCCTAACACAAACTTTTTCTATGTCTGACACTACAAAACATGAGCGATTAACCTTAAAAGAACAAAACGGCTGACTTGAACGCTGAACTCATGCCATGTTCATGACTTGTCTTTGCGTTAAATGAAGCTCAAACGATAACAAATAAACACATTGCCAAAAATAAAACCAACCTGTTTACCAAGCTCTTACCTAATAGTGCCGGACTCTGAATCACCATTTTTCAAAATCCTTATATGTCATGAAACGCAGAGTCGCCACTTTTATACACAAGAAATGTTTGGGTTCCGTATTGAAGTGATTGATATGCGGTTCGTGAACTGGAGGCGTTACGTTTACTACCGTCTTAGTTTGAAAGCTACTGGGATTTCGATATGTCGCGGTAAACAGGATTTAAATTTTGTTTTACTAGAGTTGTTTACGAATGTCATTCCTCGAGGATTCAGCATGCAATTTTACACGTATGCCTTGATAGTAATATGCATTTTCAGCCAATGAAATCTCCTATTTGCCTTCAATAAGTACCACGCTTTATTGTTAAGATTTATAGTATTACAACTTAGAGACATCATAATTTGGTTCCTCGTCTGCTGAAAACAGGTTACAACCTAAGAACAGTGAATTATTTGAATCTAGAAAAAAATATTAAATCTAGAATGCTTAGACCAAGTTGAGATTGAGATCTTATATCAACACAGTGCATAGACTCTATACACTATATGGATATGCACGATACTCCGTGACAGTACATACACTGGTGTTATATTCTATACCAGTATATACTGTGCACGGTATATATTCTATTCATTCTCAGAGGTGTTGAAGCAGTGCTTCAACACCCCTGTTCTCTATACAATGTATACAGCCAGAGATTTTGAAGATTTACTTCAACTCCTCTGTTATAGTCTATATACATTGTGGAAGCGTGCACTATACTCTATTCATTGTCAAGAGGTGTTGAAGCAGTGCTTCAACACCCCTGTTCTCTATACAATGTATACAGCCAGAGATTTTGAAGATTTACTTCAACTCCTCTGTTATAGTCTATATACATTGTGGAAGCGTACACTATACTCTATTCATTCTTAGAGGTGTTGAAGCAGTGCTTCAACACCTCTGTTCTCTATGCAATGTATACAGCCAGAGATTTTGAAGATTTACTTCAACTTCTCTGTTATAGTCTATATACATTGTGGTAGCGTGATCTATACTCTATTCATTTTCAGAGGTGTTGAAGCAGTGCTTCAACACCCCTGTTCTCTATGCAATGTATCAACCAGAGATTTTGAAACTTTACATCAATTCCTCTGTTATAGTCTATATACATTGTGGTGGCGTGCACTATTCTCTATCTGTAAATTTGAACCTGTGTTATAGTCTATATACATTGTGGTAGCGTGCACTATACTATACTCATTGTCAGAGGTGTTGAAGCAGTGCTTCAACACCTCTGTTCTCTATTCAATGTATACAAACGGAGATTTTTGAACAAAAAATGGAGAAAACTGCACAAAAATAATTTTGATGAATTTATGTCATATCAGGCAACATATTTAATATACTTAAATCATAGAACAATTATATGGCGCAAAAAATGATTTTTGGGGTAAAATGTTGGAAAAATTAAATGAAAATGACAATTTATGAATTTTGCCAATAACTCTGCCTTATTTTGCAATAAAAACACCAGAACTACTGCAGCTAATATATTTCATTTAACATTATTATATATTATATAGAAACACAGTTTTTTTTAAAATATGATTTTCGGGGTAAAATGTATGAAAAATTAAATGGAAATGAGAATTTCTGGAATTTGCCAATAACTTTTTCAAATATTGCAATAGAATGACCAGAATTACTGTATTTCATAAATATTACAGTTTAATATATCAAAAGTAAAGAAACTATGTAATTTTGTGAAATGTGAATTTTGGGGAAAATGTTTGAAAAATTCAATAAAAATGAGAATTTCTGAAATTGCAAATTATTAGCACAAATTTTGCAATACAATGACCAGAAATTTTACTGTATTCAATAGATACTATAATACAGTATAACAAACCTAAAGAGTAGAAACCATGTATTGTGTGAAGTGTGATTTGGGGGGTAAAATGAAATTAAATAAAAATCGACACACAGCAGTTATCAAACAACACAAATAAACAAAAATCATTTATGTGCATTTTTCTGAAATTGTCTCCTTAATTTTTGAAGCTCTGCATCAATCCTCTGTCAAATCAATTAACCTTGTTCTCTGTATTCATTTATGATGATCCCCTTTTAGTTAATAAATCTTTTGAAATCATTGAAAATTGACCTTTTTCTCTGTCACCTGTATGTCGATGAATTTTATAATGCAGATATTTGCCAGACTCGCAAAATTCATAACAAACCAAAAGCCCAAGGCATTTTTTCAAGAATATAATGCGACAGTCACTTGGGTGTGGAGCCTTGCCCAGCAACGTCTACATTTTTAAATTGTCATAGCCTAAAATCATAGCCTAAAATTGTCATTTCCCGACATGCCAACATTTAGACATATCCAACATGATAACCCAAACTAAGGTCTCCCTAGGCTAAATACTTTTCCAGCTAGACACTAGAATTGGACCTACAATATCGAAGATGTCCATAAAACCCAATTCACATAACAGGACAGGAGACCAGGACAACCAAAAGACATGGTTGTCTATGTTATAAACAAACAAGACTATGCATTTACCATAAATGTATCTATTTTGAACATAAACAGAACATTAGTAAATTTAATCTTAAGAATCTGATGTCAATAATCCCGTACATGTATGTATATCTATGTCCATCAATATGATAAGAAATGGAAGTTTCTTCTAAAACATACACAGAAACAGCTATTGTTCATATAAACCATAACATAAGGTGTCTTATAATTGTGTCAACAAGAGCTGTCTTTGGACAGCACGCTCAATTAAATGAGGCTTTGTCTTAAAAATGAATACAATAATGATGTAATATGTGCCTGTCGAAAGCAATAAAAAGAGTCAAATTAAAAAGTTAACTAGAAATGCTGCAATGCAACAAGAACTTCAGCCTTTATTGTGAGATTCAGTTTTAAATGTATTAAAACTGAAGTTATTCAGTACCAAGCATTTTTCTATTTTTAGTTACAGTGACCATGACCCTAGGGACCCAAATCAAATATAAAAATGAATGGAAATTTTGCCTTTAGACAGTTATTAAATAGTAAATAATATTTGACAGTTATCTATGTACATCTACATTTTAACTTTAAAAAGGTTTCCTTGACATTAAACAATCATTTGTTTTTATAAACAAAAAAATAACAAAACAATGTGGCGAACAGATCAAGAATCTAGGTTTAAGAAATGACATTTCTAGAGGCTTACCATATGCTCCAATATGTATGGAACTTAATAACCATGGTTTTATTGAATTTATACTGTCATATAGGGTAATGTGCAATATATTTAACAGAACACTCAAAAGTACAGTGAAACATTTAGGTTAGAAGTTAAAATATAATTAGACAATTAGCCATAATTGACCAAGTCAGTATGGAAATTAACAACAGAACAAGGTAACTAAAAAAAAAATATAGATTAAAAATAATAATATATGATTTGCATTCATTTAATTCAAGTTTAAAACAAACTTTTAATAATCAGCTAGCTCAATTGTTACTAAGCAATGTGCTTTATTGCTCACCTCAGAACCAGACACATTATTTGTTTCAATAATATGTTCACAAGATTTTATTCACTAAAATATGTGCCTAATTATTAACTTTTTACATGTTATGCCTTATTTGTTGAAAAGTCTTGCTGGCTAAGTTGTGATTTATGATGAGGAAACAATACCTCTATGAATAGCAATTTTTAAGGTTTTTAATACTTGACTTAGTGACTCCTGTTTCATATTACCTACATTCATTCTTTAAGGAAAGCTTGGGAAGAGAATATGGCCTATAAAACTAGAACATAGTTTTTTTCTAAAACTTGACCAAATTTCATTCATATAAAATGGAACTTGAGGCCACTCTAATCAAACACATTTTGACCATTAAACAAGTTTTACCTAATATTATTTAAATGTTGACGAGAATAAATACTGACAAATATCATGAAAAATTATATATATAGTTTCTGAAGCATTTACAGTTTATATTATTAGAACAAACAACCTACATGCTTTTTGTCCAACCTGAACAGTTATCAATCTCTACTAAGATTTTTTTGGTAAACATATTCTGGCCAGTATGAATAAAGACCAAAGAGACAAGAGCTGTCACAGAGACAGCGCTCTCGACTATTCCGCTGCTTTTCAGTGTAAGGATTGAAAAGTTTTGGCGAAACATGCATGGATCACTGTTAGATTAGATTTCAATGCAATACATGATGTGCGGAGATATTAACATAAATGTGGTTACATGCAAAATTTTAACCAGAATTTTTATCTAACTTGATTATTCAGTTAGGTTGGGTGGTTGTATAAAGTCTCAATGCAATTCATACAGTAGTTGCTGAGATATTAACCTATGTGTGCTTACATGCAAAACCTTAACCAGAATTTCTGAGTGAAATAATAAAGGCAAGTATTTGCATTAAATGCAAACTATAGTTATATAACTTGGAAAATTAAGTAGGTTGGATGGTTGAGTACCATTCATGATTGTATCAAGTCTCAATGCAATACCTCAAGCAGTTGCTGAGATATTAAACTATGTGTGCTTGCATGCAAAACCTTAACCAGAATTTCTAAGTCAAATAATAAAGGCCTATTATTTATATTAAATGCAAACTAGAGTTATCTTACTTGTTTAAATAAGTAGGTTGGATGGTTGAGTACCATTGTATCAAGTCTCAATGCAATACCTCAAGCAGTTGCTGAGATATTAACCTATGTGTGCTTGCATGCAAAACCTTAACTAGAATTTCTAAGTCAAATAATAAAGGCCTATTATTTACATTAAATGCAAACTAGAGTTATCTTACTTGTTTAAATAAGTAGGTTGGATGGTTGAGTACCATTGTATCAAGTCTCAATGCAATACCTCAAGTAGTTGCTGAGATATTAACCTATGTGTGCTTGCATGCAAAACATTAACCAGAATTTCTAAGTCAAATATTAAAGGCCTATTATTGGCATTAAATGCAAAGTAGTTATCAAACTTGGTTAATTAAGTAGGTTGGATGGTTGAGTACCATTGTATAAAGTCTCAATGCAATACCTCAAGTAGTTGCTGAGATATTTACCATGTGTGCTTGCACGCAAACCCTTAACCAAGGGGTGACGCCAACGCCGACGCTTGGGTGAGTAGTATAGCTCTCCATATTCTTCGAAAAGTTGAGCTAAAATGAGTCCCCATACTAAAGTGTTAACACTGTATGAAACTGTTAATAAAAATGAAGGACAGACTATGATCAATCACAATAGTTCAACATGAGCACTTTGTACTGTGTTGAGGTAAATGTTAATCATCCAACTTATTTAAGGGTAATCTATTTTCAAATCTATAATGTATTTGTCTGTTAAAAGTTAAAATTGGTATATCATTCCAATTTTAGTGAATCTTTATGTGACGGATGTCTTGTCCATTAAGTTGCTTTCAATGAAGATTTTGAAGTCAGACTGTCTCTTGTTGGATGTGGGGAGTTTTCTGAAAGAAAAAGGAACATTAAGCAATACATGTACATAAACACAGTTCCATTGTTGGCTTCAAATATTGAACTATTAAGGAGCTTTTCATTAATTTGTGCCATTGGCTTCAATGTTAAAATTTGATAGTTACCCCATATAAGTATCATTTGAATGGGCTTTGCATACTGATTACTTATATGTAAAATCAATGACAAGAACATATTTTCACCTTGAAAAGTTATTGCTGGCATCCCAAAATCACATTATTGTTCATCAGATACATTAAGTTATTATCTATCTTGCAAAAGCTCTATGGTTGATTTTGAAATATGATAGTTCTTATACATATTATATCTTAATATTAAAAATTAGCCACACTTTTTGTGATATAGATTTTATATAAATGCACATAAAAATATGTAACAAAAAATATACAAATAAATAAGAAATGATAAAAACACACAAATCTTAGTTTATTTTACATTGATAGATAGTTCATATAAACTTTGCTAAACACAGAAAGAAAATAATTGTTTCTATTACAGGATTTGAACCTGGACAATTAATTTTAATGTGAATGAGCATATTTGAGCATGATCACAACTGTGCATTACAACAAAGGATAACATTGAAAACTAACAAAGGGCAACTACTACAAAAAAAATCTTGAGTTATGGTTTCTGTGCACTGCACTTCTGCTAAATGAGATCTATCTGTACATATTTGAAGTTTGAGATCAACACCTCAAAGACTTTTCAAGTTCTGCTGCAGACAAAAACTCAGTATGAAATATAACAAAGGGTTATTACAAAAAAAACTGTAAACAGAGTTATGGTCCCTTAACACTGCACTTCTTCTCAATAGGGATCTATCTGTATATGAAGTTTGAAGTTAATACCTGGAGGATTTATGCTCAAGATTACATTCCGTGCACACGCACACACACGTGCACAATTACTGTATCCACTTTGCCTTTTGGCAAGGGATAATCAATAGATTAGTCCTCATCATCACGGTCTTAAACAAACATGATGAACATAATCATAGCATGCATAAAACAGTTTACAGTTGTATCAAATCTGGAATAAAAACTGTACCTAGATGAATTTGTAACAGGTGGCGATCAGTCATCACTTTCCTGTTTCCTGTTTCTCATTGTGTCATTCCTGTATCTCATTGTGTCTTAGTTGGTTTAGTACAACTCTGGCCTGGTCCACAATTGCAACAACTGAAAAACAACTGAACAATTAGCAAAAGAGAACTTATACCTTAAATGTACATAATATATTGCTACTAAAAAATGACTCATACTGTCAAACACTTGTTTCCATGAAAAACTACAGCTATCACCTATTGTAATAAGAGGTTTCACTGAGAGTGATGTTTGCTTTTAAGCATACAGTAACCAATTAGGCAATAATTTTAAAACTGCCAAGCACAAAATAAACATAAGAAAATAATCCTTAATATACCAAAAACAGAATAGTGTTTTGTTAAATTAAAGTAAAAAATGAAAAAAAGTTATGAAGAGAAGAAAAAAAATAAAAAAAATATAAAGATAATAATCAAAGGTTTACAATTCTTTGACTACCATACACAATTTAATGATTCATATGCACAGCTATTTTTCTTATCACGTCCAATATGTGCATGAAGTTTGAAGTTAATACCTCAAAAACATAGAAAAGTGAAAGAAAAATAATCAAAGACCAATAACTCTATAATACCATAAACAAAAATGTTTTTTGCACAGCACTTCTCCTCAACATATTTAATATGTGTTAGAAATCTCAGAAGCATTTGGAATTATGGATAAAAGAAGACTTGTCCAAATGAACCCTAACCATAGGGTATAGAGTATAATAGCAGAGACAAATCATACATATGTCTTTATATTTAATATGTCAATGTATGTTTGAACAGAATAATTATGTTAATTCTCATTTCTTGGCTTACCTCATATTTATATTGTTATACATAGAATTAATCCAAAGAGAACTTACCATTCACTGACAAGATTTCCTCATTATACACAGGAGTATCTTCATACTTTTAGAATCTCTCCATTTTTCTTCTCCATGGGAACTGCAATGCATAACACATAAGAAAGGAAATCAAACAATTGCATTTTTTAAAACAATTTGTAGAGAAAAATAAAACATGACTTCAGACACATGCAGAATTATTTGCATTTATTTTAAGCAAGTTACAAGAGTAACTGTACCCTATGCCATCTGAGTAAAATCTGCATGCAACAAACATGTGCATGCAAAATTGCATGGACTTTCATTTATTTGCTTAACAGTTTCAATTAAACCTAACAACCTGACCAAATACTTGAAATATCTTATACTTGAATACATTATGTTATACTAGTAAATGACATTGAGTACATGTAAATATGTGTTAAAAATCTACCTTTCAAATCCAATGCTTTCTTTGCATCAAAACGTTTGTCTGTTTGCCCTTAAATTGGTCCCTCAAGAGTATCTGGTCTGAAATAAATATAAAATTCACCTTAACTTTTAAGCTTAAATTAGCTATAATACTAACTTGGCTGATCTTAGGAAAAATGAGTCTTAAAGCTGCACTTTCACAGGTTGACTGTTTTAACATTATTATTATCTCAGAGAATCAATGCCTTTAATTGCTAACAATAAAACAGATGTCATGTATTGAGAAATCTGCTTATTATTTCATTTTTCTGAAAGTGTTCAAATTTAAGTCACAGAACAACAATTATGAACGTACATATGAAAAACAGCTATCTGATATTTTTTTCAGCAGTTTTAAATCATGGTTCGCGGACATAATTTATGCACTAACATTGCATGATTCATTCCATGATGAAAAAAAAAGTTGTCAGAATGGTAAATCTGTGAAAATGTAGCTTTAATAACAATCCCCAACAGTTCCTCCCAAAGACTTGTTTAAAAAGGGCTGTAATCTGTTTAATGAAATAGCGGAAAAAAAGAAAATTGACGAAAACTGACATAAACTTGGTATCTATGTGTACAATGCATTAAAACTTACTAACTGAAGTACCACATAATTTACAATAAAAAAAATTCGCCAATATATTACAAGTTAGGTATAAAGATTAAATATTCCAACTGTTTAGGATAAGCCTTCATAGCACAGTGGATACAACACTGGACTGCAATTTTGGCGACACCGGCTCCAACTCATTCTCTGACTTGATATTGTTTTTTACATTTTGCATTTTGGTAATTTTTTTTACCATTATGATATCAAAGATCAAAAGATTTCTTGAATAATTGTCCTGAGATTCTTTACAGAATATTTTTTTTTTGGGGGGGGGGGATCCCACCCCCTTTCTGGATCCGCTAGTGTGGGTTACTCCCGTAAAATAAACTGAATTTAATTTGGTGCAAAGCTCTAATAAAAATTTGTGTATTCAATTAAATTCATAAAACTAATTAATGTAAACAAACCATTTGCAACTATCCCTGAATAACTTTTAAATGATAGTGATTATTTTCATTTGCATGATAACTAAGAAAATATAAAATAACACTTGAGTGTCCTGTATGGTATCCCGATATAGTCAATACTTACAACTTACATGTGCAGGAATCAGGAAGGAGTTCCATTCTACCAACTTAATACCATTCTTATGTGTCGTCTTCTTAACCGGATGCTTGTAAACAAACCCAATGAACCCTGCATCGTTCCACTAGACTTTCTCGCTTAATATTTACGCTCGGTTGTGCCTGTATCGAAGAAAATGAAGACCAGTCCAAAACATTGCGTCATTTAGTATTTAGCACGCGCTAGAGTGATTCAAAACATCGAATTTGACCGACACTGAACAGAGGTAAATGGCTATTTTCTTTGAAAATATAACACTTTCTAGTTCAAAAGGTAATTGAATTTATGTAGATACGTAAACAATTGACAGTTTAACGAGTATATTTTATTGATATAGCGAAGTACTCATTAAAGCTGCACTCTCACATATACATGTATTTTGACAACTTTGTTATTTTTTATTTTTATCTTGGAGTTTGAATGAGCCAGTTTCTGTGTAAATATATGCAAATAAGTGATATAAGCCTGCTGACAAAAGATCAGATAGCAGATTTACATATTCCGTTAAAAAAATTGTTTTATGGCTAAAAGTGCTACTAACAATTGGAAGAAAAATGCATAAAACATCATTTTCTTAAAGCTGCACTCTCACAGATTGAACATTTTGGCAACTTTTTTATGTTTCGTCTTGGAATGTACTAATTTTGGCGAAAATCCATGGAAAGCAGTTATATAAGACTGCTGACAAATATAGATCGCAGATTTTTATATATACCAGTTCAAAAATTGATGTTTTGTTCATTTTTCTAAAACGTTTATTAACAGTTTTAGCCATAAAACATTAATTTTCAAACGGAAATATGAAAATCTATGTTTGGTTTTTCGTAAGCAATCCTATATCATTGGTTTGCAGATATTTATACAAAAATTTGCTCTTTCCAAGACAAAAAATAAAAAAGTTGTAATAAATGGTATATCTGTGAGAGTGAAGCTTTAACTTAAATATATATGCAATCCAATGTTTTTTTAAGCAGTCTTGTGTCACTGTTTTTCTAGCACTTATGCATTAATGGCTTGTATAAAGACAAAAAATAAAACAGTTGTCAAAACATTTAATCTGTTAAAAGTGCAATGTTTATTTAAATATACTTGATGCTTGCCTCAATCATTGCCGCTGACAGATCATCAGATGACAGCACCAACATCCAACAATGCAGCGATATTTTTAAAGTCTCTTTCACATCATTCTGTATCCTAATATTTTAATTTATTTAAGATAGTTGCTTATCAAGATGTTGAATGCATATTTTACAGCCTTTTAGGCTTTAGAGTGTATTCAATGTCATTTTCAGACAGAAATATCTTGATCAAAGCTAGGAACAAGCTCACAACTGGCATTAGTGAGTCATGCCTGTCAAAACTAATTTTGGGGTACATGCATGTGTCTTTTAAAGTAGAACAGTAGACATCAACTTTACAATGTACATGAATACATTGCATTCATACTTTAGTTATTTATGTATTCATGTACATTGTAAAGTTATTGTAGATGTAGATCGTGTCGATGTGAACCAGCCGTTCAGTTAGCTCAGTTGGTTACAGAGCCATGATAGTGTTCCAGCAGTTGTTGTTGGTTCAAGCTCCACACTGGGGCACTTCTCCTCTCAGGTTTACTTAAATGGTGGCAGCGGTACATGGCAGGAGTGCCTCCGTCAGCTTTAAACTACTGTCGAAACTCGATGGCTCGATATTCTAGGGACCAGCCAAAATACTTCGAGCCTCGAGAATATCGAGCCAAGCGGGATTGCTTACAGAATGTTATTTTTTTATTATTCGTTAGAAAAAGTCTTGTTTACCTCGTTTGTTATTGGCTATGCTATCTCCGCAAGAGAAGAGTATTAATTGGACATAGTTACACGTCGTAAAGTTCGTAACATCACTTATTCGATACTTAGAAAGTATTATTTGATTGTTTTTATTAATTATAAAAATTATGCGAAAACAACAAACAAGTAATTTTAAACAGTGGGTAACAAAAACATAGCTTATTAGTTATATCAGGATGCATTGAAATTTCGATTAGCGCCGTGTGCTAAATGAAGCCAACAAAACAAATCAAGGTGTGAGGTTCTTACCTGAACCCCCGAAAATGACATCGACCCAAGCAAACAAAATTGTGAAATTCTTACTTGGAACCGCGAAAATGACTTCGAGCGTGGAGAAATATCGACCCTGAGACAATATATCGAGCCATCCGATCAAATTTTATATGAACAAAGAGTTAAACAAAATCAGTTCTTTTAATCTGGTTCAAGCCAACGAGGATATCGAGCCATGAGATATCAAGCCAACGAGTTTCGCCTGTAATATATATATATATATAAAGGGTTAATGGAGAGGAGTGGAGTGTATTGTGTGTCACTGTCAGTGTGTAAGAACCAGCCGCTCCGATGTGGAAATACTTGTACCATAAGTCATGGTTTTTAGCTCCACTGGCCGAAGGCCATGGAGCTTATGTCGTCACAGATTGTCCGTCGTGAGTGCGTGCGTGCGTGCGTGCGTAAACTTTTACTTTAAACGACATCTCCTCTGAAACTGATAAGCGGATTTTGACAAAACTTCACAGGAATGTTCGTTTGGTGGTCCTTTACTTAAATTGCTCAAATGGTTCCGGTCCATTGCACAATATGGCCGCCAGAGCTAAAAATAGCAAAATCTTTAAACGACATCTCCTATGAAACGGTTCGGCAGATTTTGATGAAACTTGACAGTAATGTTCCTTGGGTGGTCCTTTATTAAAATTGCTCAAATGGTTCTGGTCCATTGCACAATATGGCCGCCACAGCTAAAAATAGCAAAATCTTTAAACGACATCTCCTCTGAAACGGATTGGCAGATTTTGATGAAACTTGACAGAATTGTTCCTTGGGTGGTCCTTAACCAAAATTGCTCAAATGGTTCCGGTCCGCTGCACAACATGGCTGCCAGGGCAAAAAAATAGAAAAACCTTTAAAGAACATCTTCTCAGAAACCGATGATCAGATTTTGATGAAACTTAACAGAAATGTTCCTTGGATGGTCCTTTATCAAATTTGCTTCAATGGTTTCGGTCCACTGCACAAGATGGCCCCCAGAGGTAAAAATAGAAAAACCTTTAAACGACTTCTCCTCAGAAACCGATGATCGTATTGCAATGAAACTTGACAGAAATGTTACTTGGGTAGTCCTTAACCAAAATAGCCCAAACAGTTCTGGTCTGCTGCACACCATGGGCACCAGAGCTAAGAATAGAAAAAAACGTTAAACTACATCTTCTCAGAAACCGATTATCAGATTTTGATGAAACTTTACATAAATGTTCATCGGGATGCCCTTTAACCAAAATTGCCCAAATGGTTCCGGTCCGCTGCACAACATGGCTGCGAGAGTCAAAAATAGAAAAACCTTTAAGGACTTCTCGTCCGCAGTCTTCACGAAAAACATTTTAACCTACTAGCCAGTTGGACTAGCATAATGGCATATTTTACTAGTCCAAATGACAATCTAGTAGTCCGACTATTTTGCCACATTATAAAACTGTATGCTTGAGGTAAATACCTATTTCAATTGAGCAGCTTGCAGTTTGAGTAAACATTTCTTTATTATGATGCTCATGCAGTGATAGGGAGTGACATCCTTCTGTTGGGAATAGTGCTCCTTGTTTTTCAGAACCTATGGGTACCATGTAAAAACAAAAGGCATCTTGCTTGAATAGACTGTAATAATATCAACATGGTTAAAAAAGAAATGCCATGCTTTAATAGCTTTGATTACATTTTACTACTGAATTACCTCCCTTTAATAGAAAAAAAATAATGTCTTAATTTTTCACGTATAGCATCTTTAAATAATTTTTAAACAATAATAATTTATGAGTAAACATATAAGCATAAAGTTCTCACAAAAAGATCAATTTAAAAACCTTACATTTATACATAGGAAAGTATATATAGACTGAACATTCGTTTAAGTGACATTCTGAAAGTTTATGAAACATCTATTTTTAGTAACTTAAATGGCCGAAAAGTGTAAGTGAAACACCAAGTCGATTCTATCTCGTCAGTTCTTGTTCAGGTTAGATATTTGCTTCATAATCTATTCAGATTAAATGTTAACCGATGATCAGATTTTGATGAAACTTGACAGAAATGTTCCTTGGGTGGTCATTAACCAAAATTTGTTAAATGGTTCCAGTCCACTGCACACCATGGCTGCCAGAGCTAAAAAATAAAAAACTTTATACGACTGGTCGTCGAAACCGATGACCTTTTTTTGATAAAACTTGACAGAAATGTTTGTTTGGTGCTCCTTTACTCAAATTGCCCAAATCATTTCGGTCCACTGCACAACATGGCAGCCAGAGCTATTAAAGTAAAAAATTTTTTTAAATAACTTCTCCTCAAAAATTGATGATTGTATTTCTATGAAACTTGACGAAAATGTTCGTTAGGTGGTCTTTGCTTGAACCTTTTGGCCAGTGGAGCACAGGCACTGATGTGCCTCTTGTTAAGTTTATTGTTTAAAGTTCCATTTTCTAGTTGTTTTGACCTTATTAAAGGTGCACTCTCACAGATTGAACGTTTTGACAATTTTTTTGTCTTGGAATGAGGCAATTTTTGCGAAAATCCATGGAAACCAGTTATTTAAGACAGCTGACAAAAAATTAGATAGCAGATTTTTATATTTAAGTTTAAAAAGTAATGTTTTAGGCATTTTTCTTAAACCATTAGTAACGGTTTAAGCCATAAAACATTAATTTTCGAACGGAAATATGGAAATCTACGATCTGATTTTTTGGCAGCAATCATATATCATTGGTTTGCAGATATTTATGCAAAAATTTGCTCTTTCCAAGACAAAAAATAAAAAAGTTGTAAAAATGGTATATCTGTGAGAGTGCAGCTTTAAATTTTATGATTTAATGACAACTGCCTTGAAATAGATACCTGATTTAAGCATTATGCCAATGTTTATAAATTTCTATTATATTTTACTGTGAAATAATGTAAATATATACATATAATTGTTTGTGTTAGTTTAAATTTGCTTGATTTATCATTAACCTTATTATATATTATTTCATTTTTTTGTATTAACCCAATATTATGTCATATAATATATCTATGGGTATATAATACCAAGGTAAACACATGTATACAAATCACTTATTATTATGTATAGATAGTTTTTATTTCCATATAACTTATTTGCCTACATACATTTTGGAAAATGTGGTCCATTACAGATAAAACCCAGATGTATACATGGCCTGGATTTCCATATTATGCTGCCCAGAATAAAAGACGATGCAGTCCAGATAAGAACATTGTATGGCTCAATAATCTTTACCAAACTTGGTAAAAAAAAACTTTGTCATATTATGAGAAATCCCTGTTTTTTTGTTAATTATGTTCATTCACAGTATATGCAATTCACCAAGCAACACAAGACTTAATGCCCACTTGACACATTTCTAGTATATTTGGCTTGTACATAAACATCACTTTTTCATAAGAGAATAAATCTCATGTAGGACATTTAGATTGCTCTAGAAATAATTGCCAAGATGTTTTGCATTTGAATCATGTTTAAAGCATACCCAACATTATTTGCATTTATTGTGTTCATGATTGTGTTGTATTCTTCCTTTTTAAGATGCATCAGATGAAGTCTTTGACTATCTAGAAAGGGATTTTGTAAGCTAGTACTGGACATGAAGACAGTCACTTGGAAATGATGATTGTGCAACAGCGGTTAAACATATGCAATACATCATATGGTAATTTCTTTTCACCTCAATGAATATTTAAGTGACCTACCCACAAATAAAGTGATTCTCTAATAGTTCCAATTTCCACTTTGATTTTGTAATCTGGTATTCTTCATTACTACTACCCGTAACTGGTATCTAAAAATAACATTATAATATTCATCAATAATATCATAAGACCATGTGAATATTCAGTAATTTATATATGTAATCAATTTGTTTTTGTGTATGTGGTGTTTATATGTTGGAGTTTGTAGTTCATTGTCAGTGATTTTTTTATTGTGAAAAACTCCATTTTCCCCAAAATTAAAAAAAATTACATTACATTCCGGATTCAAATAGCAATGAATTTCTTGAAATATAAACAAAATCTTGACAAGTCTTACTCTTTCACAGCATAAGGTATGCATAAAAAAGTTAAAATATGTATATTTGCCATTATATAAGCAATTTTGGCCTGATTTTGTATTTTCCCAAAGTTGACTTTTTACCGAATTTGCGAGGTACATTGTACAGGCAGTAAAAAGAATTCATAAAAAAATCACTGATTGTTGTTAAGTGTTTTTTTTATGAATGTTGTTCAAGTTTCGTCCTTGGGGTCAAAGTTGTCCCAACCAGAGTTCCCCTGTTACTGATAGACTTCTAGAACAAAAATTGATACACATTCAAATCAGGCAATGACTTCTGCAGTAATGTATGAATTCCGTAGAAACTGATGTCTAAACTAAAAGGTATTTAGTTTCAAAGATTATGAAACAAGTTGTTACAACAATATAATAATCACCTTTTGGCAGGATGTTAAGCAAGGTTTTGCCTTGTTGAGGAAATCGTAGACCTTGTAGTACCCTTAAGGAACCCACTTGTCTGACTTAGTGACTACAATCCAAACTCACAATGTCTTCCTTAACAACCACTTTATAAGCAACCAAGGATATCCTTATCAAATACTTCATTTACAGCAGCCAATGACTTCCATAAAAAATGATGACTTCCTAAACAATCCTTGGCTTCATTATCAACCAATGATTGCCTTAGCAACTACCTTCATCCATAGCAACAAATGAATTCCCATTCAACCAATGACTTCCTTAGCATCCAATTCCTTCCAACGCATCCATTAACTACCTTTATAGGCACCAATGCCTTATTTAGCAACCACTTTTTTCCTGAGCAACAGCCAACATCCATAGCAACCAATTACTTCCTTAGTAATCATTGACTTCCATAGCAACTTTCAGGTTCATTACCGTAACATCCATTGACCAACCAGCTTACCATACTTCTCATTTCTGTTAACAAAGAGCAGCCTTCTTTGAGAAGTCCTTATCAACCATCAAATAACACAGCAATTACAAACCTGCTAAGCAAATAGCAACACCTTTCATAACCAGTTGTTACCTGACTGACTTGTTCATGGTCATTTTAATCAGGTGATCAATTAAGGGCCATGCTGGCCCTTTTGTTTTGAATGTACATTTCCTTAGCTTATTCATTTAATTCAGCAAATGTATAAACATAGTGTACAATTCTGGATACTTTCAAGTTTTGTCATTATTACATATTATCAATGTTTTAATTTTCAAACAGGTGACCAGACAGGGAGGAAACTAGGGAAATGGTTATCCACCAACAGCCCAAGTGCTTGGTTGATAAGAGGAGCCACAGCATTAAACATTACTGCACAAAGTGGTGTGCTTTGCTAACACTTATGATTGTGATTTGATAAAAAAGCAATGAATGAACGCTCATTATTCATAACTATTACTAAAACATTGATGTCAAAAGTTGTCAATTTTCAACATATATAGTATTTGAGATCCTGATCTATAGTTGTGTGCAATGGATTATCAAAGAAAAACAAAGGAGTGGGCAACAAAATGAATAGCATAATGCACCAGTCAATTGTAACCACATCCCGCCCCCAGGTCCGGGGACTTTTGACTTTTGGTCCAGCCTACCCCAGGTTAAATTCCCTGAACTGATCCTGAACTAAAATCCCTGCCAAATTCCCCCATATCCAACATACCATAGGTAAGACAAAACCACCGCATTCACATCCAGTATACCCCCGGACGGGGGTGGTGGTGGTCACAATTGACATGTGCATTACCCACTACCCATTTACACCAGTAATTCATAATTATATTTGATAGACATGCCTCTTGTCAAAGGTTTTGAAGGGTATGAACGTCAGAACTACCTGCCTATGGCCTTTCAAGATTTTATAACATTGTTAAACTAAAGAAATTATTATTAAGTTTATACTAGATCTTTGTTAAGAGTGACCCCTTTGATAATTCTGGAGAAAAACTATTAGGATTAGGTTCTGTATTTGTCCATAATTTGTCATATGACATGTAAGCAGGTGTTCATTCCTTCAAAGAATTGTGAATCTTATATAATTATGTATTTGACATTTTATGAATTTTATCGCACTTTAACCTAGAGGCAGTTCAAATAAAACTGCTATAATTGAACCAATACTGAATAAGGGCAAGAATTCCAAACAAGACAGTATACATCTAGTATCATGTTTGTCTGATAATTTTGAAATCATAGTGATTAAATCTAAAAGGATGTTAAAGCTGCACTGTCACTGATTAAGAGTTTTCACATTTGCTTTGAAAAAAATAATTAAAATAGTCTGACTTTTGCATGAATGCCTTCAATCCAGTTATATAAGATAACTCTCAATGAAACAGAATTCAATTGTCTGAAAAACTGCCAAAATTTTCATTTTTTCTCAAGCATTACTAACCATTAAACATGTTTTAAATGGTAATAGGAAAAACTGTGATTTTGTATGCAGTCTCATATAACTGTTATCAGACATGTGCACAAAAGTTTTTCATTCCAAGTTAAAAATAATAAAAATTCATATATCTGTGAGAGTGCAGCATTAACAATGAAAACAATTATTAAAAATGGTATTTCCAACTGTGTTTAATAATGCAACAACAATTTACCTTCTACTAGCACATTGAATTACAAGTTCTGCTTTTTCAGAGAAAACGGGCATATGGGAAGTACCATCACTTCCAGCGATATTTTTGTTGTAGCTTTTTTTTATAAGAGACATTGGCAAAAACTGTTCATAGATTGTGTTTTAAGGTGTATGTTTTATAGACAGTACTCCAATTCTCTTTAATATATAATATGTTTGTTTCATTTAAGGCTTTTGTGTGTTTTAGGGCTGTTTCAGACCATTCCTGATATCGTATTTTCATATAAACCCGGCAATCATAATTGCATCCCTCTTTGCAAAAGAACAATAAACATTCACGGAAATTAAACAGTAACGGAATTTTTCGAATTTTTCTCAACATAAGAAGAGACTTTTGTATTTTGGCCCAGCTAATGTTATTATATTGTTCACTAACATAAGCTTACAAGCAAATTAACAGGCAGAATAGATAAAGAAAAGATGAGCATGTAGTCTTGTTTTGCATACAGAAGTAAGGGGCTTAGCTAGCCCTTTATATGTGGATTCATAATTGCTAGGTGGGTCTCGGGGCATGCCCCCTCAGAATATTTTGAAAAACATGGTGCATTCTGGGCGTTCTGAGGTGCTTTATTTTGTACTGGAAAATAAAAATGACATTTAAAGGATCATGTAGTCAAGTACGCATACTGCAACTTTGGCTGATTTTTTTATGTTTTTATCAGAATCATGTGGATTCATCCGCATACTAGTGTTATATGCAGCTTCACGCCTGGTATCTCAGACAGACATTTTTAGGCTTATGTAGATGTTTGCACGGCAAGGCTTGACAAACCAAAGCGCCTGTCTCATTATATTGGTTTCAAAGTGCTTTTGCATGTTGTTTGCAATTGTGCATTTTGCGCGACTGGTAAATATCAGCAATATAAAAACTTAAAATTCATTGATGCCTAGGTGACCAAATTTCAAAAATTTTCATTTCATTTGTCAAACATTGTGCCCCAAAAGCACATTTCACATAAGTATGTAGTTTCTTTACTTAAGGTCTATTATACTGTAATATAAAATATATTTAAAAACAGTAATTCTGGTAATTTTATTGCAAAATTTGACAAAGTAATTGGCAAAATGCAGAAATTTTCATTTTTTTTCTAACAAATTTACCTAAAAATCATATTTTACAAAATACATAGTTTGTATATTTCAAGTATCTTATAATGTTATATAATATCTGTTTTAAAAAGTTATTTTGGTAATTTTATTGCAAAATTTGGCAGAGTTGATGCTAAGTCCAGAAATTCTCATTTTCATTTAACTTTTAAAACATTTTGCCCAAAAATTATATTTTGTACAATGTGATTGTATTATACTTATAGTATATTAAATGTGGTGTCTGATAAAACACAAAACCAACAAAAAAAAATCTAAGCATTTTTCTCCCATTTTTCATTTTCACTGGACAAAGAATAAATAGAGGTGATGAGGTGTTGAAACTCTGCTTCAACACCTCTCTATTCAAATAGAGAATAGTGCACGTCACCACCATGTATATAGACTATAACAGGGGTTCATATCTACAGATAGAGAATAGTCCACGCTACCACAATGTATATAGACTATAACAGAGGAGTTGAAGTAAAGTTTCAAAATTTACATTGCATAGAGAACAGAGGTGTTGAAGCACTGCTTCAACACCTCTGAGAATGAATAGAGTATAGCGCACGCTACCACAATGTATATAGACTATAACAGAGGAGTTGAAGTAAATCTTCATAATCTCTGGCTGTATACATTGCATAGAGAACAGGGGTGTTGAAGCACTGCTTCAACACCTCTGAGAATGAATATAGTGCACGCTTCCACAATGTATATAGACTATAACAGAGGAGTTGAAGTAAATCTTCATAATCTCTGGCTGTATACATTGTATAGAGAACAGGGGTGTTGAAGCACCGCTTCAACACCTCTTGACAATGAATAGAGTATAGTGCACACTTCCACAATGTATATAGACTATAACAGAGGAGTTGAAGTAAATCTTCAAAATCTCTGGCTGTATACATTGTATAGAGAACAGGGGTGTTGAAGCACTGCTTCAACACCTCTTGACAATGAATAGAGTATAGTGCACGCGTCCACAATGTATATAGACTATAACAGATCTAGAGGAGTTGAAGTAAATCTTCAAAATCTCTGGCTGTATACATTGTATAGAGAACAGGGGTGTTGAAGCACTGCTTCAACACCTCTTGACAATGAATAGAGTATAGTGCACGCTTCCACAATGTATATAGACTATAACAGAGGAGTTGAAGTAAATCTTCAAAATCTCTGGCTGTATACATTGCATAGAGAACAGGGGTGTTGAAGCACTCAACACCTCTGAAAATGAATAGAGTATATAATGGTATAGAATATAACGCCAATGTACGTACTGTCACGGTATATCGTGCATATCCATATAGTGTATACATAGGTCTATGCACTGCGTTGACATCTAAGATCTCAATCTCAACTTGGTCTAAGCATTCTAGATTTAATATTTTTTTCTAGATTCAAATAATTCACTGTTTAAGACATTTAGAACATACAAGTCACATTATAATGACTAAAACGGTTTGTTCGTTTTGCTCGCTCCACCTCTCTTAATTACTAAAATAAGGTGTGACCTCATATGTTTCAACTAATACATAACCGATATCATGATTATGACGTTTTCTCGACTTCCTGTATGACCTTGATACCGCATAGTTCTAAACGAGGCGTGATAATATTCACCATAAAAGTCCTATCGTAGTATTCATTTTAGTATGTAAATAAGACAGGGAAGGGCATAAAATAAATATCAAGGTTGTTCAATATACAACTTTATTGTTGACAACTCGTTGTTACCAAAACTATTCGATACATTATTGGAGCCACGCAGATTGAAATAACAAATGCATATTATCTTTATACTAAATCGAGTTATAACTGACATACAATGAAATTTGAAAATTCTGCTAAATGGCTTTGCTTCTAAAATACAAAAAAAATCCTTTACAATTATAATGTATTTATATAATACCGGTAAATTTCTTTAAACACTCAACATAAAAAAAACGCTGTTACGGAGTTAATTGTCTATAAACAACTATAACCTGAGTATATTAACGTTTTATTCTCTACTGATATGTAAAACATGAGAAACAAATAAAACTAGGACTAGATCGATTCAGCGGCAAATAACTTTTCATTTCAGAAAGCAACTATGGATAAAATGACCGTTTGGTGTCAAACATAAGTGGCAAGGACCTCGCACTGGTGGCGGCCAATTTGTCATGAAAAGAGCATACATCAGGGGCACGGGCGACATGTGATTTGTTCAAAAGAGCCAAGGTTCAAGTGGTATTCAATATACAACTTAAGCCAACCTTTGGGTCATACAACATTGACTTCAATCACTGAATATGTCCGTTTTCATATCACGTAATCCGATTAGCTACACCGTTCTTATATTCAGGTAATTAGGACCAGTATTGAGTACGAGAGTGATTCGATCCTCACAATAAGCATAAAAGAGAGCAAACTGCTTCCTGGTCGGAATCTCCAGGAACTCTATGAAACTAGCTTATTCTCGTGAAATACACACAATGGTGGAATACAGTTTAAAAATACAAAAAAACAAATAACTCCAAATACACCCTAGCCTGTAAAACTTTCCAGAAACACTTTCCTGCAAACAACAAAACCAGCGGATACAAAACAAACGAAGGGACGGAGGGCTCCAACATGTTTACCTGCTTAATAAAACGAATTGAATGGCGCACAGGGTGGGTGGAGACATGTAAGTTTAACGTGCGCAAGCGTTTAACAGCCACACAGGAACCCCGTTTAATATCCCCCAAGAAAGACTATAACATACTTTAGTTGCGAGCGGCGACCCCTGGATTTACAGTCAAGCGCCATTTCACGAGACAAGGTATACGCCACTAATGGTGCACATAATCACCATCACCTAATAAAGATACCAACTGCACACGAAACACGGACCTTATTGCCTCAAAATCCATAACTGAATAGCCAAAATCATAAGATCATAAGGTACGTATTATTTAAATCGATAATAACATGTTTACATAGAGCTCGGGACATCACAGCTACAATGCCAACATAATATTCAAAACAACAACAGCATCCTCCAATGATAATTAAAAATCAAAAGAACAAAACCAAAGCACAACAACTGATAGAGACACAGATAGAAGTACGTGAGGAGAGTGGGTGTGGGGTTTTGATGTTTTTGCGGCCATCTGGTCGACGCGTGTTTGGACGCTCACGTTTTCGAATTAATCTTTCTGAGAAATTATTGTCAGTATTGCGAAAGTGATTATGAGTCTCTATTTAATCAGCCGAATACGAAGTTGATTCAGTCTTGAAACACTTAGGAAAGGAATAGAGAAGGAAGGTTTGATAAATATTTGTTTCAGTGTAGATTGACGATGTATTGCACCGTGTACCGCCAAAAGACGTAGCTACAATATTTACATTGCGATCAAACATGCTTTTCTTATTTTTATAACATGCCTTAGAAGATTTTTAAAGGACAATGCGTCACCTTAGTGCAAGAACTCAATATCTGCTTCTATTTCTATATGCAGTTATTGAGTTATTGCACTAAGGTGACGAATTAGCTGTGGTTTTTGGGAAAATTGCGCCAATATGTATGCGAACATTACCTTAAGTCGAAAATGACGTCGTTGTACTTGTTACATGGCTCTGTGCGCGCTGACGTTTGATTTTGAAGTGCGAGCGGGCTTAAATTTCTGATTGATGTTTTTTTTACTGATTGACAAAGAGAAACACCATTTGTGTTTTTCACTAACGACTCTTTAAACGACTAGAAAGCAAAAAATAAATATTTTTACAATCAAGTGTTTACAGTTGATATTTAAGCCATCATCATAGTAGAAAGTCTTTTGACAATCGTTTTTTGCATTCGATGACTTCTTGTTTTTATTTTAAAATGCCTTGTTTGATTGGTAACTTGTAAAAAGTTACGTTGAACCTGCATCAGTTTATGACACTAACAATAAACTTGAAAGGAAAGTTTGTTATAAGATTTAGCGTTTACGTTTCGGGTTTAAAGCGTTGAACAATGGCGATGATGAAAACACGTAAGTACGATGATGAAAACACGACAGTAAGATGATGAAAACACGACAGTACAATGATGAAAACACGACAGTACGATGATGAAAACACGACAGTACGATGATGAAAACACGACAGTAAAATGATGAAAACACGACAGTACGATGATGAAAACACGATGATGAAAACACGACAGTATGATAATGAAAACACGAGAGTGCGATGATGAAAGCACGACATGATAAAAACACGACAGTGCGATGATGAAAACACGACAGTACGATGATGAAAACACGGCAGTACGATGATGCAAACAAGAGAGTGCGATGATAAAAACACGACAGTACGATGATGAAATACGACAGTACAATGATGAAACCACGAGAGTGCGATGATGCAAACAAGAAAGTGCGATGATGAAAACACGACAGTACGATGATGAAAACATGACAGTGCGATGATGAAAACACGACAGTATGATGATGAAAACACGAGGGTGCGATGATGAAAACACGACAGTGCGATGATGAAAACACGAGCGTGCGATGATAAAAACACGACAGTGCGATGATGAAAACACGACAGTACGGTGATGAAAACACGACAGTACGATGATGAAAACACGACAGTGCGATGATGAAAACACGACATGATAAAAACACGACAGTGCGATGATGAAAACACGACAGTACGATGATGAAAACACGGCAGTACGATGATGCAAACAAGAGAGTGCGATGATAAAAACACGACAGTACGATGATGAAAACACGAATATACGATGAAAAAACAAGACAACACGATATTACAATGGTGAACACGCGACAGTACGATGGTGAAAACACGATAATTTATCGCATTATCATCATCGTCCCGTCGTATTATTGCGTTTTCGTTACCTTATTGTCGCGTTTTCATCATCGTACTGTCGCGTTTTCACTTTCGTAGTTTCGTGATTTCGCGTTTTCATCATCGTACTTTCGAGTATCGCGTTTCAGATCAACACGTTCACAGGCGATGGCCCTAACGGCATTCCGTAGTCGGCAGTATACCACATTCTCGTCCTAAATGTGAACGTAACTTGTTGATCTGATTGACTTGTAAAAAGATACTTAGACTGTTATTTTAGAAATTCAACGGTGCCTTACATAACCAGCTATTTTTCAAAGTGTTTAAAGATCCAACAAACTGTTCAATTTATATTTTTTAAATGTAAAGTTTTGTTAAATTGTGATAAAGCACATTTGTTTTGTA
The DNA here is from genome assembly GCF_026914265.1 of Mya arenaria. Classification (NCBI taxonomy): domain Eukaryota; kingdom Metazoa; phylum Mollusca; class Bivalvia; order Myida; family Myidae; genus Mya; species Mya arenaria. Next base: position 33,288,122 of record NC_069136.1, read on the forward strand.
AACTTATTTGGTATAATCTTAACGAGATAAATACAAATAAAAGCAATAAGCAGTTGTATGAACTATTCGGTCTTTAAACGGTATCATTGATATTGTGATAATTTGTAGTAAAATAGGTGATTTAATTGCAGTTAACCGCAAATTCATCAATCAATCTAACTGCATGATATAGATGAATGTCGCATGGTTTATGGTATGTAAATACACGTTACATATAAGGCATTCAAGCGAAATCGCTTCTATAATATTTATGAAATGCAAATTAGTGCAACATTTCTTCTATTGTACATTTTTTTGCATAGTCAATGCTAAAGTTTAAAGAAATTTGCACAATAAAGTGACACAATTCAACACATTTTGACTCAGGTTTAAATTCATATGGACTATCCAACTCGAGTTCATGAATGAAGTATTTCCAACAGATATTTTTATTCAGTATTTTTGTAAAATATACAGAAACAAGCTCAATAGCCAAAAGTTAAAACATAAACCCCGTTTAATGGCACAAAGTTAACGCCAATGGCATAGAACACACAAAAAACACAAACAAGAAACATGGAACAACAGCACAAAACTCAACAAACAACACATAAAAAGCGTATAAACTATATACAAATCTAGGCATGTTTATCAAGGATTGTAAGGTACCACCTTGCAACGGTCGGTAAAATGTAAATTTACTGGGGGGTTTAAACCAGGCCCCAATATCACGAAATGCTTAAGTCAAATCTCAAACTCAAAATGATATGTATTGCATTGCTCGACAAAAACACAGTTGCGGCAACTCTCCGATGAACGAACAAACGCAGTGTGGTGTTATCTCTCTAATCTAATCTATATCATAACAGGCATACCATCTTAATAATATCTGTCATGTGTTCCCGTTCCGGATAGAAAAATCCGACCCGAGGGCACCTGCGTTGCCAGGTAACGAGGCTTGCCGAGTTACCGGCTACGCAGGGTGCCCGTGGGTCGGATTTTTCTATCCGGAACGGACACACATGATAGATATTTTTTCTAGTGTACATTAAATTACATTGTTTGTGAAGAACATACATAAAATAAGCGCATTTTTGTACATATCACCAAAAAGCGCGTGAGATGATGTTTACTGACGTCATGACGCGCAGTAATTTGTATTCACTGCATACGTCAATAAGTTCCTTCGACATCACGTCTTTTAAGGGTTATTTTGTTTTGTTTTTTAAAGTCTATTTTCGTAAAGTTAATGTTAATGGAACCTTTCTATTTAAATCTCATAATTATGATAACATTAAGTGTATTATAAAAGAAATTGAAATTATATTACGTCACAGCGCGTGACTCTTCTGGCATGGGGGGATGCCAGATGAAGTTTTCCAGCACGACTGAATTCAACGGAAATGCCTATCCGGTGTGCTAGAAAGTATTATTCTGTATGCATGTGACTGTTGCAACTTCTGGCTTACGATCTGATTAATTCGTTTTCTCGTAAAAAGGGGGGGGGGGAACTCGACGTGGAATTCAAAGTGACACATCGTTGAATGTGTTTAAACACCACAAGTTTATACTACTTACATATAAAAACGATTTGATAAACAATTGACTTTCCTTTCCTTTTATCGATAAGTTAATTTGCGGATATTCCTGTTGTTAACGTTTTTAGCATTCGCGCATTTGTTTTACCAACCTTTATATCTGTTCTATTCAGAAACTGATCCAACACAATGCTTTTTAAGTACACCCTGGTATTGCTTGTCTGCATAACCCTGATAGACACATCCGATGCATGGTTATTCCGCAGAAGAAATAAGCAGAAGCTTGTGTATTGGGACGGGGATAAGAAATACAAGATGGTAGTAGTAGACGGCGCAGGGAGTGCTGCGAAACCGACGAAGGAACTAGGTTGTAAGGTAATGGCAAGAATACAAGAGACCCTGAATCACACTACACAATATGCAAGCATTAATTAGAGACTCCCCATTTATATTGTTTTAAAATAAACTGATATCCACAAATACATGTACACCATATCTCATATAACCCAATTATATGCTAGACAAGACTTATAATTGGATATGAATATCTTTCAGGATATCGTGGGTTGCGGAGGGATACGGGATGCACCTAGCGGTATAGGAAAGCTGGTGGAACTGACGGAAACAAGCAGCGGAATGGCTGACGAGCCGAAGAAGGACCTAGGTTGTAAGGTAAAGGCAAGAATACAGGATACTTAAGTCACTACACAAATTGGAAGCATTTGTTGGAGACTTTCCATTTCTATTGTTTTAATATAAAACTGATATCCATGCTGTTGTCAGGATTTTCTTCGTAATACTCAAGATCTTACAGATAGTTTAAACATTTGCAAATATTGGATGAACGATAACTTCTTATCAAATTGTTCACTACATTGAACGTTTGATATTTTTTCTTTCCACAAGTATGCCGCAATCTCTCCATACAGCCCGAACAATCGTTTTTAAACACTCGGAACATATTGAACGCTGCACAAATACATGTACACCATATCTCATCGAACCCTATTATATGCTAGACAAGACTTAAAATTGGATATGAATATCTTTCAGGATATCGTGGGTTGCGGAAAGATAGCGAATGTACCTGGCGGCAATGGAAAGTTGGTGGAACTGCTGCCGCAGGCGGGCGGAAGTGCCGGCATGAGAGATGCAATAGCAGCTGCTGGAGCTACTTAAAGTAACTTAAACCTCGATTAAAATGATAATTGTTATGCATTTTAATCATCAATGAGCAGATTGTATTTTGTTAAAGCTAACAACGTTGTTAAGTGGTGTACTTTCAAATCTTTACTGCTTTGTAAGCTTTAATGATACAATTGTGATCGGCCGAATTTCAAACATAATTTAAGTTAATTGCTCAAATGTGTACTTGTTTCATTATATTGGCTCATTATCAAATAGTTTAACAACAGTGTTGTTGACCATATTGTTAACTTCAACAACGTTCTGAACAATCGGCTAAATGTTTGCTATCCAGATATTGTTCCTATAAGTAGCAAACTGCATTCAGAGACTAATGACACCGACATATTAATGAAGTAATTGCTATTTCTGAGTGGTATTCGTTGACGATATAATTATAAAATACAGAGAAGCTTTGGCTCATTTTTTTAAAAAAAAGAATCATTAAATTCATGTCTTTATATTTGAATATTGAACCATTCTTTAAAACTGGACGAATGTTTTTTTTAATTTTTTTCTTGCAGATGTCAGGCATTTCAAATCTACAAACACAATGAATACCGTCTGACAAGAAAGGATTTTAGCTGCCTTCGAAGTTTATGTATATCTTATGAATTATGTTTTTTTCTTTTAACAATAAATTTATTTCTCAAAGAAACAAGACTTCTGATTGGTCAATATACAAGTGGATTTGTATGTATTCTTAAACGATTCACATCTACCTGGGGACGTATTCAATAACAACCTTAGAATTAACTTAGTAAAATAATATCTAATTTTATAGTAGAATCTGAGTATTTTTATTGTACTGTAAAATATATTGTCCATTCGACTGAATGGAATCACTGAGGCACGTGTAGGGATACGTATTAGACTTCATTGGTATATGACGCCTCCAACATGAATTATGCAACGCCATTGAACCTGGACTGGTCACGCGGTGACCCCATATGTTTCCGAGCTCAAAGTTCGTTTTGTAAAACTTTTCTCGGTCTAAATATAAATACTAAAAATTGTTTGGCACCATGTGAATGTGGTCGTGTTTCACTTTGCGTGATATATTATTCAAAAGGTATTAAATACTGGTGTAAAATTCTGCATATGCAAAACCATCGCTACCCTAAACATTGTTCCGTAATGTTAAAACGTCAAGACGATATTGGAAGAATAAATTAGGTAACACAAGTTAGATTTATTCAGAATGGATTTGGCTACATCTGGTTATGGCAAGACGTAGGCGACATTAATACTTTCAACGCGCAATTTAAACTTCGCTTAATCGACTGTATGACTCAGGGATGGCACGATACCGTAAATACATCTTCAAGATGCGATCTCTATAAACATGTTAAATCCTTACTCAATCAAGAAAAATATCTTTCCATAAACTTGTCATATAAATTTGTTCGTGCGCTCGCGCGATTTAAGTGTTCAAGTCACCGGTTTAATATCGAAGTTGGCCGGCATCTTAACATAGAAAGAAATGACAGAATATGTGCGTCCTGCTTAATCAACGAGAACAGGCTTTTGTTAGAAGATGAATTTCATGCGTTTTTCATATGCCCGAGGTTCTCTACTGTAAGAAAACAGTTTTTATATAGCTGGTACACGGGTCGATCTGAACTAAATGCCTTTAACAGACTCCTACAGTCAGATAATAGTTTTGTAATTATACAAGTGGCAATATTTATTTTTTACTTGTTAAAAATGGCGGATTTATATTGAAATTTGTATACAATTTGTATTGAGCAATGACACCACTGTATTGTAATTAACGATGTATATATAAACGTATGTATTTTGGGCCGGAGACCTTTATGTACTGAATAAAATTGAGTTGAGTTGTGTTGAATTTACCAAAATGGCGTCTTATTTTTCGATACCGATGAATGATTGAAACATGTATTGATGAATGTTAACAGCTTGTCGACGTGATAAGGAGGTGACCCGATATAGCATACACGGGGCGCTGGAAACCATTTTCGGGTTCGTGCCTCGCCCTCACTCGATATGGTTTTCTTTGCCCCGTATGTCCCAAAATGGGAAAGCTACTAAACCCTTTACTTATATTAGTACACCTCACGTGATTTGTCAATGTGAAATTCTCATAAACACGACATTAGCCGACCCGTACCCTTTAACATAACGCTTTACACCGTGTTTCCCACGCGTGAGTTACACAAAAACGATTAACTGATTTCTCAAGCGCCTTGGTGTAATAGTCGCTTTTGAAATATAGTTCAAAAGTCGAGTAAGAAGACGCAATAATCTAATACTTGAAATTTAAATTAAACGGAAACAGTTTATTATATAACGTCATACTAGTATCAACGCGGGAACTTTTTCAATCAGTGAAAACAATATTTGTTCAGTATGTTAAACAAAAACATCAGATTAGCATATAATCGTAATGCTTGAAGCGGTTATGTCATCCATCGCCTAGGTTGACATGAACTTGTTCGGGTTAACATTCAGTGTGTGTATACCACGTAATAAATTGCGTCATAAATGCTACATCGGACGGCAAAATTTTTTATTGAAAAAAAAGACTTTAAACAAAGATAACTTCACTTTTTCTTCACCATTTTAAATGAAACATAACGCAGTCTATGCCGCTTACAGAGCTCCTTCTTCGGTATAGCACCAGAATTTGAATGCGGGTTTGGTTTCTTAAAACAATTCGACAAACCTTTTCACAATACGGCCGTCTGACGGAGCACTGTCAAAACATTATTTTGGAAACAGGTTTGTCGAAGTGTTTGATGAAACTAATGACCTCATCAAATTTCGGAAATAAAAGAACTGCGGGGCTCTTAAAGCGGCATAGACTGACCTTTGTTTCATTTAAAATGGTATTGTAAATGAAAATTTATTTTTGATTTAAGTCTTCATTTTGGGCAAATCTTTGCCTTTCAACGTAGCATATATGACGTAATTTATCACGCGGTATACACACACTGACATTGTAAACAATCACCTTCCATGGGATCTGATATTTATATAATATTGAATAGGGTTGAGCTAATTTCGCGTATTTTGATCGGTAATATATACAGTGGATCAACATTCAACTAATAGTATATTCTTTTAGTTGTTTATAAACGAAAGAGGTTTTTTATTCATGAAATTACAGGCAAATGAATATATTTTATAAATATTTACTGCCTTGAGCTCTTGACAATGCATAATGTCAGTCTGAGGTAAATGCTGTTAACCGAGGCGAAGCCTCAAGGCTGTCAATGTCTATTTTACCATACCGAACAAAAAACTTTCATGGGATTTCAATCGAAATTATTGCCCTTGTGTTTTTACTATTTGTTCTATAGAAGTGAGGTATAATATTTGTTATATAAATAATGTGTCGCCTGCAACATAACTCAGTTTTTGTTCAACATATCCATTGAAGTAGTATTATTCCGCATTATCTTCTATTTGTAGATAACGCCAAAGTGAATATGATAAATGTTTTGCTTCATCGATGGTTTCCTGGACCAGGGACAGCCTATCTATTTATAGTTCATTTTATAAATTCACAATAATTATGTAGACATTTAAAGGAGTACTAAGAAAGTTGGGAAAAACTATACGCATCGCCTGTATGCAGGTTGTAAAATGTTACAACATAAAAATAGTTTTATCGTAGAATTCAATGGCCGATAATATAAATAATCTTCATACCTGAGCAATTTTAACGTGATACAAGATACAAGATACAAGAATCTTTATGTACAGAAGGGTATATGATCACAAAAAGAAATTAGCTCACTGAGCTAATTTCAGACATAATAAGCTATTCTCCGACATGTTGAGCTATTCTCCGACATGTTGAGCTATTCTCCGACATGGTGAACTATTCTACGATATGATGTGCCATATTCCGAGATGATGAGCTATTCTCCGACATGATGAGCTATTCTCCGACATGACGGGCCATGTTCCGAGATGATGAGCTATTCCGACATGTTGAGCTTTTCTCCGACATGAAGAGCTATTCTCCGACATGATGAGCTATTCTCCGAGCTATTCTCGGACATGATGAGCTATTCTCCGACATGATGAGCTATTCTCCGACATGACGAGGTATTCTCCGACATGATGTTCCATTTTCCGACATGATGGGCTATTATCCGACATGAAAAGCTATTCTCCGACATGATGAGCTATTCTCCGACATGATGAGCTATTCTCCGAGCTTTTCTCCGACATGATGAGCTATTCTCCGACATGATGAGCTATTCTCCGACATTAAGAGCTATTCTCCGACATGATGTTCCATGTTCCAACATGTTGAGCTATTCTCCGATATGATGTGCCATATTCCGAGATAATGAGCTATTCTCCGACATGATGAGCTATTCTCCGACATGATGAGCTATTCTCCGACATGATGGGCCATGTTTTGAGATGATGAGCTATTCTCCGACATGTTGAGCTTTTCTCCGACATGAAGAGCTATTCTCCGACATGATGAGCTATTCTCCGAGCTATTCTCCGACATGATGAGCTATTCTCCAACATGATGAGCTATTCTCCGACATGACGAGCTATTCTCCGACATGATGTTCCATGTTCCGACATAATGAGCTATTCTCCGACATGAAAAGCTATTCTCCGACATGATGAGCTATTCTCCGACATATAGAGCTATTCTCCGACATGATGAGCTATTCTCCGACATGATGAGCTATTCTCCGACATTAAGGGCTATTCTCCGACATGATGTTCCATGTTCCGACATGTTGAGCTATTCTCAGATATGATATGCCATTTTCCGACATAATGAGCTATTATCCGATATGATGTGCCATGTTCCGAGATGATGAGCTATTCTCTGACATGATGTGCCATATTCCGAGATGACCACTCGCTTGTTGATTATGAGCACAATAAGCTTTTAACATAAATGTTCAAAATAATAATTAAAAAACAACGACAAAAAACAAAAACACATAAACGTCTTCAATCAGATTCATTTTATTTAACAAACCGACAAATAACAAATGAAAATCATGCGCAAAAAGAGCATAAAAGGTGATTGCATCTATTATTTTTGGTAAACTTTGTGAGTATTATAAATTCATAGAATACATAATAACAAAGAAGCAATTTACCAAACATTCTTATGTTCCTTATAACAGGAGCAATCTTAAACCTCTGTTTCTGTTTTGGTTTTAACAGCTAGACGGAGTGTAAATTAAATCAATTTTAGTTTATGGCCAAAGACTTGTGCATTCAAACAGGCCATTTGCAGGGACCGTTTCAAAAGAGATCGTAGTCTATTTTAGTCGTAATTTGAAAATATCTTAGTGTTATAGGTTCATTATTTTGTTAATCATTCGAGTGAACTGAACTTAAGCCAGTACTTAAAATGAGCTTGAGGATATAAAAAAATAAATCTTAAATCTATTTTTTGCCAGTGACGTTAATACAGATTCAAGGTTTATTTTTTGTCTTGGAATGATCCCATCTTTATGGAAACAGTGATATAAGACTGTTGACATATTATCAGATGGCAGGTTTTCATATCTCCGTTCGAAAAATGTTTTACGGCTAAAAGCGTTACTAGCGCTTTAAGAAAAATGCATAAAACATAATATTTTGAATACAAATATGAAACATGCGATCTGAGTCTTTGTCAGCAGTCTTTTATCACTGGTTCCAAGACATTATTTACGCAAAACATCGCGAATTCCAAAACAAAAAAATATAAAAAGTTGTTCAAATGGTAAATCTGTGAGAGTGCAGCTTTAACCTTGTCCCTGTAGTTTTACGATATTGTTGATACTATTAAAATAAAGCATATAAAGATAATCACGATTAACAATTTTTTGTATTTAAAAATATATGAATTAACATACTTAACCTGTTACGTTTAACATTTTTCGAGAAATTATATAGCTCATCACTTGTAGAACTGGGCAATGTTCCATTTAGGGCGTTTTTATTGAAACCGAACCAGTTTCAGTTTTGGTTTCAATGGTTTCAGCATTCAGAATGGTTTTGATAGTTTTGCTTAAAGTAACAAATGCATGGTTTTGTGTAAAGCTTCAACAACATAACGGAACTACTGTAGCTACTGAGCTACACCGTGAATATCTAATATAACCCTTTTCATTTAGCTCATTTGTCCATTGTAAGGCATTGTTATAAAACATATTGAGTTTCAACAAACATGGTTGATCACTTTTCGCCATGTTGTTTTCGAAGTAAACTAGTTTTCGGATGGAACGAGCCAATGAAACTGCACTCGGTAGGGGGTTGCGATAGTTTCAGTTTTCGTTAAAAACCCCGTTTAAAACAATACACATATGCATACCCTAAACAATATACATAAGCATACCCTCAACAATACACATCATCATACCCTCAACAATACACATAAGCATACCTTAAACAGTACACATAAGCATACCCTCAACAATACACATATACATACCCTCAACAATACACACAAGCATACACACATCATCATACCCTCAACAATTCACATCATCATACCCTCAACAATACACATCATCTTACCCTCAACAATACACATCATACCCTCAACAATATACAAAATGATACCCTTAACAATACACATACGCATACTCTTACCATTACACACACATATCCTTAACAATACACATATGCATACCCTAAACAATATACATAAGCATACCCTCAACAATACACATCATCATACCCTCAACAATACACATCATCATACCCTCTACAATACATGCAAGCATAACCTCAACAAAATACACAAGCATACCCTCAACAATACACATACCCATACCCTTAACAATACACATATGCATACCCTAAACAATATACATAAGCATACCCTCAACAATACACATAAAGATACCTTTAACAAAACACATCATCATACCCTCTACATTCACATCATCATACCCTCAACAATACACATAATCATACCCTCAACAATACACAAACGCATACCCTCAACAATTCACATCATACCATCAACAATACACATAAGCATACCCTCAACAATACACATAAAGATACCTTCAACAAAACACATCATCATACCCTCCACATACACATCATCATACCCTCAACAATACACATAATCATACCCTCAACAATACACAAACGCATACCCTCAATAATTCACATCATCATACCCTCAACAATATACATAAGCATACCCCCAACAATACACATACGCATACCCTAAACATAAGCATACCCTCAACAATACACATACACATATCTTCAACACAATACATCATCATTCCCGCAACAATACACATCATCATATCCTCACCAATACACATAAACATACCCTCAACGAAACACATCATCATTCCCTCAACAATACACATAAACATACCCTCAACGAAACACATCATCATTCCCTCAACAATACACATAAACATACCCTCAACAATTCACATCATCATTCCCTCAACAATACACATAAACATACCCTCAACGAAATACATCATCATTCCCTCAACAATGCACATAAGCATTTCCTCATCAATACACACAAGCATAACCTCAACAAAACACATAAGCATACACTCAACAATCCACATAAACATAACCTCAACAATACACATCATCATTCCCTCAACAATACCCATAAGTATACCCTCTACAATACACCAAAAGCATAACCTCAACAATGCACATACGCATACCTTTAACAATATACATAAGTGTACCTGTTACAATACACATAAGCATCCCCTCAACAATACACATACACATATCTTCAACACAACACATCATCATACCCGCCACGTACACATCATCAATCCTCATCAGTACACATAAACATACCCTCAACAATACAAATCATCATACTCTCAACAATTCAAATCATCATACCCTCAACAATACACATACACATACCCTCAACGAAACACATCATCATTCCCTCGACATACACACCATCATACCGTCAACAAAATAGACATAATCATACCCTCAACAATACACATCATCATACCTTCAACAATACACACAAGCATGCCCTCAACAATACACATAAGCATTCCCTCAGCAATACACATAAGCATTCCCTCAGCAATACACATCATCATTCCTTCAACAATACCCATAAGTATACCCTCTACAATACACAAAAAGCATAACCTCAACAATGCACATACGCATACCCTTAACAATATACATAAGCATACCTATTACAATACACATAAGCATCCCCTCAACAATTCACATACGCATACCCTAAACATAAGCATACCCTCAACAATACACATACAAATATCTTCAACACAACACACCATCATACCCGCCACATACACAGCATCACATCCTCAACAATACACACAAGCATAACCTCAACAAAACACATACGCATACCCTTAACAATAAACATAAGCAAACCCTCTACAATACACACAAGCATACCCTTACAATACACATACGCGTAGCCTAAACAATACACATAAACATACCTTCAACAATACACATACGCATACCCTCAACAATACACATCATTATACCCTCAACAATACATATAAAATACCCTAAACGAAACACCATCATTCCCTCAACAATACACATAAGCATTCCCTCAACAATACACATAAGCATTCCCTCAACAAGATATATGCATACCCTCAACAAAACACATCATTATACCCTCAACTTATACATAAGCGGCATTATTTTTTGCGACATTTGACGTTATAGATGCGGCATATAACGTCTGGAGGTTTTGCGACACTTAGCGTTGGTTGCGACATTAAGCGTCAGCCTTGCGACATATAACGTCAGGTGCGACATTTAGCGTCAGCCTTGCGACATATAACGTCAAGTGCGACATTTAGCGTCACCCTTGCGACATATAACGTCAAGTGCGACATTTAGCGTCAGCCTTTCGACATATTACGTCAGGTACGACATTTAGCGACAGCCTTGCGACATATAACGTCAGGTGCGACATTTAGCGTCAGCCTTGCGACATATAACGTCAAATGCGACATTAAATTGCCTTTACGCGCAACACAGACTTTGAGTGCATGGTAAGGTTAGGCAAACAGAATAACAAAGTAAGAGTGGCAACAAACAATGCGTTGGTAAACACAATTAAACAACATTTTACTGCACTTATAACAAACACTTTTGTATCATCATTCTAACCGTTTGAAATATATATTTATCTTAATCTGAAAGCGCGTGTGCGTACGTGTTTGAGCGTATACGTACGTTCATGTGTGTGCGTTGGTTTAGTTTAGTTTATTCTGTTTATCCTCAAAATGCGAGGAGAAGTAGAGCTTATACAAATACACAACTATATACAATACAAAGTTTAGACATAGAAAAAGAAAAGAAAACAAACACACAAACGTTATAGACACATATAAGCATAAGGTTATTTACAATATGTACACAAACAATACATTGGCTCTGACATTTGACAGGAACAGACGCTAATCGTCTGTTTGAATTAAAGTCTGTTTTACCATTGTGTTGTGGTGACAATGGCATTTATTGTCAATTTATATTTCTTGCAAAATTTGACACAACAATAAATCACTGGACTCGACATTCATTAGTGATGTCGAGATCGGTGAATCCCCTTAACATCTCAACAAGTTGATGGTTCCGATTTAATAAAATCAAGCGTCTACATTGTTCTGCAACTAAGAGGTTTATAAGTTTGGACCATAGCCGGTGTAACGTTGTAAACTGACTCCCATAGGATAATAACCCCCGGTCATAATTTTATAAAGAATAATTACCCCTTTCTATAAAATACTGACACCCCATATAAAATAATGACCCCCCCCCCCCCGATTTTATCTATAAAATATTGACACCCACCTAACCTATTACTAACATACTCTTTATCAATTCAAGTCACTGTCGTGTTTATATTGCTTATATTTGTTGTTGTTGTTGTTGTTGTTGTTACTGCTGCTGCTGCGTCTACAGCTGACACAACAGCAGTATAACTTAGAGGCCCCGCTAGGAAATAAGCGTACATCTATTGAAAATGAAGTTTAAAATGGTTTTCATACAATGAGACTTTCCAATTGTGTATGTTTCAGAGTGTTCGTATTCCATTTCGTTGCCTAACAACGGGCTTTTTGTGCAATTGGTGAATATTTAAGAATTCTTTTGCATGAATTGCTTATTCTGTTTGTGCGAAATGATTTCTAAAACCACTTTTCGAATGCTCGTGAAAAGGGAAAAAGAATGAAAATTATAAGTTTGTTAATGATAGTTACATTAGTTTCACTGTATGGGGCGTTTAAACGTAACGAAACGCGCAAATTTTGTAATGCAAAAGCATCAACATACAGACTTTGGTGAGAGATTTGGTCTACGGAATTGATTCAAACCAGCAAAAGCATCAACATACAGACTTTGGTGAGAGATTTGGTCTACGGAATTGATTCAAACCAGCAAAAGCATCACCATACAGACTTTGGTGAGACATCTGGTCTACGGAATTGATTCAAACCAGCAAAAGCATCACCATACAGACTTTGGTGAGAGATTTGGTCTACGGAATTGATTCAAACCAGCAAAAGCATCATCATACAGACTGGTGAGAGATTTGGTCTACGGAATTGATTCAAACCAGCAAAAGCATCAACATACAGACTTTGGTGAGAGATTTGGTCTACGAAACTGATTCAAACCAGCAAAAGCATCAACATACAGACTGGTGAGAGATTTGGTCTACGGAATTGATTCAAACCAGCAAAAGCATCACCATACAGACGTTGGTGAGAGATTTGGTCTACGGAATTGATTCAAACCAGCAAAAGCATCACCATACAGACTGGTGAGAGATTTGGTCTACGGAACTGATTCAAACCAGCAAAAGCATCACCATACAGACTGGTGAGAGATTTGGTCTACGGAACTGATTCAAACCAGCAAAAGCATCACCATAAAGACTGGTGAGAGATTTGGTCTACGGAATTGATTCAAATCCGCAAAAGCATCACCATACAGACTGGTGAGAGATTTGGTCTACGGAACTGATTCAAACCAGCAAAAGCATCACCATACAGACTGGTGAGAGATTTGGTCTACGGAACTGATTTAAACCAGCAAAAGCATCAACATACAGACTTTGGTGAGAGATTTGGTCTACGGAACTGATTCAAACCAGCAAAAGCATCACTATACAGACTTTGGTGAGAGATTTGGTCTACGGAACTGATTCAAACCAGCAAAAGCATCACCATACAGACTGGTGAGAGATTTGGTCTACGGAACTGATTTAAACCAGCAAAAGCATCACCATACAGACTTTGGTGAGAGATTTGGTCTACGGAATTGATTCAAATCCGCAAAAGCATCACCATACAGACTGGTGAGAGATTTGGTCTACGGAATTGATTCAAACCAGCAAATGCATCACCATACAGACTGGTGAGAGATTTGGTCTACGAAATTGATTTAAACCAGCAAAAGCATCACCATACAGACTGGTGGGAGATTTGGTCTACGGAACTGATTTAAACCAGCAAAAGCATCACCATACAGACGTTGGTGAGAGATTTGGTCTACGGAACTGATTAAAACCAGCAAAAGCATCACCATACAGCCGTTGGTGAGAGATTTGGTCTACGGAACTGATTTAAACCAGCAAAAGCATCACCATACAGACTGGTGAGAGATTTGGTCTACGGAACTGATTCAAACCAGCAAAAGCATCACCATACAGACGTTGGTGAGAGATTTGGTCTACGGAACTGATTTAAACCAGCAAAAGCATCACCATACAGACTAGTGGGAGATTTGGTCTACGGAACTGATTCAAACCACTTGTGACTTACAGTGGTTTTGCTTAAATATTTATTTGGTTGGAGTTGCCGAGTGTGTAAGGTGGTTGACTCCTAGCGGCGCGTGTTCGATTTCCAGGCGGGATAGCTGGATATTGTGAAACACGTTTCCCATTCAACTAGAAGAGTTCTGGTAAGCAACCCAGCGCCACTGGATTGAAATCCTGGCATGCTCACCGCCTGAAAACTAGCCAATTCTAGCCAATTCTGGCTATCCAAAAGAGGGCGTTACACTGAATATGAACTAATTTATGAAATAGAAAATAGGGGTCTCACCGTCATTTTTTTTTCACAAACAGCAATTACATTAAGATTTTGTAACGTTGAAACTTGTGTAACATCGAATGATGTTCATGCTACTTCAATGATGCACGCAATGCAAATATTTACTGCTACCGCATTTTGTGAAATATTTCACGGAAAGACCCCGTAAGACTGCGTAAGTCGTTAGTAAAGTGAACCGAAGCTCATATGGTACTACTCTGGTCAGGTGAATCGCGCATTTTTAAAAACATTTAACGCCCAGCATAGTGACATTTTATGAAATTTCCGATTGACAACACTGACTTATATCATTCCCTTGTCAAGAGCATCCGAATGTTGTTTTTGAAGTTAATGCAGGAAAAAAATAGCCATTTTTACTCCAGATACTTCAATTTTTCATTAATTGTACGACACTTTGCTAAACAAAACAGGAATATAAAAGATCTGAATCGTACGAAATGAAGGAGAGGTTTCCTTGTATATGAATACCAAGTGTCAGGGCAATACGATATCTTCACTTTTCAACCATTATTACGTCGATTGACGTCAAAGAAGACGGACACGCCACCTTAATGCACTCTATTCATCGAATTGCGGTAGCATAACAACGCATCTTAAAAAAGCAGCTATACCGGATGAGGCCTATGTTGTTGTTGTTATTGACCAGTTTTATGACGCTCCCGCCTCTTTACGAGGACATTATGCACCAGTCAATTGTAACCCCCCCCCCCTCCCCAGGTCCGGGGAATAGCGGGGACCTTGACTTACGGTTTTTGGCGCTAAGACAAAACCACCGCATTCACCCGGCACTGTGGTGCCACCTGGAAGGTAAAAGCACGGCCCATTTCCCCGGCTATCCCCGGTATACCCCCGGACCTGGGGGCGTGGTTACAACTGACCGGTGCATCATGGTGTGGACATACCAGCTTAACATGATGGAGGAAGACCCCAGGTGCCTCTCCGGGCAATTTTCAGGCGCGCTTGGTTATTAAAGCAGATAAGTCTCAACAAAGGAATATTGTTTCGCTACAATCCTTTGTCAATACATGCAATAGAAACAGATGACCTAATGGAATTGGGATACATAAAGGAATCCCTTTTGCAAATTTAAACCCTTGCAACTTTCAAGGTACACGGTAGAACGTACTTAGAACATAGATCACGAAACCCTTGCTTTAAAGGTGCATGACTTTTTGTTTAGCACATGTTTAAGATCGAAATATTTTCAAGTATTTCAACAGGCTTAAATTTTAAATTTTCCAAGATTCGTTGAGATAGTCCTTTTAACAGCCTCGTTACTTTGTGACATCGCATTATGTTACGCATACATATCAATAATTATTAATTTACCTTCTGTACAATGAAGTGTAAGCATTCTGGAACTTATAGTTACGGTGATTTTGTCCGAAATATCAGAAGAAACATCATTTTGTTATTGCATCCTACATGTTGCACTAATTCCGAAATAGCACGTGCTCGCGGGCTGATGACGATAAATCGTTATTGAAGGTAAAATAGCTCATATTCTGGCGTGCAATATTGTAAAAAAGGCAATTCATACGTGGAACAGCTCAATGTTTTATGCCACCCATAAAGTGATGTCAAATACCCTTAACCTTCTTTATGTCACCTATAGATGTCACTCATATATACCTCCAAAAATAAGCGAATCGGGTGTGGGGTAGCCCGGGGTTTTTATTACCTGTGACGCTCATCGTCGTTACAAATTATTTAAATTCAGTAATTGTTGAAGACACATCCTTCTTTGGATTTGGAGTATTTGTGTCACTTTTCAGGCGTTTTTTTAAGTAAAAAAGGTAAACAATTATATCAATATAAAATATATATAGGCATAAAATATGATGTTGATCGAATTTAAGGGCCATAACTCCCGAACAGGTTCAGCAAATCCGCTTTTTTCTGTCAGCACACCCGGGCATCGGTAGTAGTAATCCCTGAAAGTTTAAATCAATTCCGTCCAATAATAAATGAAGAGTTGCGGTCACAAAAATGTTGTACGTACGCACGCACGGACGGGTGCCATAACCATATTCTCATCCGATACCTATCGGTGGGGATAATCATCTTGTAAGTTTACCTTAGATGGGTTAGGGTCAGGGATTAGGTTAGGGGGTCATTATTCTAAAGGGGGGTCACAGTTCTATGTGAGAGTAATTTTTCTACGTGTCGGGGAGTCTTAATATTATGATAAATTACAATTTATATGAAATAATACCGGGGGTCATTACTCTACACTGGATTCGTTCATTTTCAAAATATGGACTAAAGAATACCTTATGCAGAACAATTTCATTTGTTACTGCATCACGATGATAGCATGTAATGTTTAATTCCTTGTAAATAATTTGCATAATAAACCGAACGTTGAGAAACATTGCTTTTTATAAACTGAGAAGCTTTTCAGAAATCGCTATATCAAGCAAAATTTATAATTGGAGTGAAAAAGAGAGAAATGTAGGAGGTTTTCGTCATCGTGTACTCTACTTTTCCACGATTTTGTCACATGTTCATCAATGGCTGATTTGCAAGTTCTTTTCCAAACGAATTTGTTTGGAAGCCCGGAAGACTTAGAAAATTCTGTTCAGTATGAGGTGAGTTCGTATTTACCTAAAATACTATAAATATAAAATTGTATATCCGAGATAAAATCCTGAGCTTTTTTAGGCTGTGATATAACGATAAAAGTCTGTTGACAAAGACTTTTTTTACATTTCATATTTGGATCAGCGTAACATAATTGACATAAAAATGCTATTTTTTCAAACCAAAGATATTTTGAATTGGTTGGATTCCAAGACAACTGAGTACAAAGTGTGTATGTGATTATTTTGGGACCCCTTGCATTACCGGTTGATTCGTTCCAAGGGGAGCAACTGGTTCGAAGTGACACCGTTCCAGAGTAGTCATTAAACCAATGTGTTTGGATTCTCCAGAACTAACCACTGACAAATCTGAAAGCAGAATTAGAGAGCAGTTGGACCAAATAGTATTAAGAATCGTTTGATAAAAAAGAGATGACAGAAATATATAAGCGAATTGCTAAACCAACAAAGGCTGTATGATTAGTTTAGTTGCCATGTACATACATTTATTTTCACATGAAATAATGTTTAGTGGCTTTATATAGTTTAGTTTTAGTTTATTTCCAAATACATCTAGACAAAAATGCCCATGCGTATACATAATATGATTACGAAACATGTTTCTAAACATAGTCAAGGTCCAATACATTCATATAAGCAACTGATCAACATTATAAATATATCAAATCATGCGACCAAATGATATATCATCAATAAACTTACATTTAAGCGTGAAGTAATTAATGTTAACAAATAAAATTACCCGTAATACAATAAATATCTTTCTCTTAGTTCCATTGCCTTATACACATAAATGGCAAGGTTTCTGTTTACAGTTACATTTTGCGATTTAAATAACTTAATAAATTTAGGTATATTCGGTGCAGTATAATAATATGTTTTTAGGTATTGCTTTCTTAGTTCTTTATACAGTTGACATTCAAGAATAAAATGAAATTCGTCTTCAAGTAAATTACATGCAAGACATTTTCTATCACAGTGTGGTATTGCTACTGGTTTGTGCCATCTACCGGTTTCTATGTCTAATCTATGTGCAGATACTCTTATTCTCGTTAAAGCAGACCTATATTTTACTATATTAACATTTGACAAATAAGATTGAAGTTTAAAATCTGCAAACAATATGTATGATCTAGCTCTAGTAGAATTATTTAACTCGGATATCCATGTTTGTATAAATATATCAGTTATTCGTTGTTTGACTGTAGACATAAATAAGTTAACATCTCCAACACCTTGGTACATCCAAACATGATTAAAGCCTAAGGTTTGGAGTAAATGCCTCACCAAAAAAGCCCATGATTTAAAATTTGGAGTATCATATAAATCACAATACATTTGATCATACACTATCCTATTGTATCTAATAGTCTCCATTTGGATAATTTTCATCCAATATCGTATTACACTTGTACAACGTTTAGCTAACAATGTTGTTCTACCAAGTTCTCCATATACAAAATTGTTTTGAGTCTGTGTTCTAACACATAATAAATCCTTACAAAAACTCAGGTGTACTCTTTCTAATTGTATACTATTTTGTAGTCCCCATACTTCCGAACCATAGCTTAATATTGGAAAAATGAGTTTATCAAACAGGTCTAATCTGTGCTTAATTGACAGAGTAGGATATTTAGTTAAACAACTTTTTAGTTTAAAAATCGCTTTAAGAGCCTGTCCTGATAAAGTATCAAACGTGGTAGAAAATGACCCTCCAGATGTAAAAACAATACCCAGATAAGTAAATTTATTCACTATTTCCAACTCCTGACCATTATATAAAAATCTTAAATTTCTTCTCAGTCTTCCTCCTTTTTTAAAAATCAAAACTTTTGTTTTCACAGAATTTACACATAACTTCCATCTATCACAATAAGCTTCTAATAATACTAACCCTTTCTGTAGTCCTACCTCTGACTCGGAAAAAATAACAATATCATCAGCATACAATAACAAGAACAACTTAAGAACACCCATATCAACGCCACTAAAATCATTTGTAATCAAGTATTCTTCAATATCATTTAAATACATGGAAAATAAGAAAGGAGATAACGATTCCCCTTGACGTACACCAAGAAAACTATCAAAATCCTCACTGATAACATTATCACACTTAACACGTGATTTAACACTTGTATACATAGATCTTACTATATCTAACATTTTGCCTCTTATTCCAAGCTTTATAAGTTTAAACCACATGATGTCTCTCACAACATAATCAAATGCTTTAGTAAAGTCAATAAACGCTGTATATAATTTTTTGTTATTGCTCAACAATCGTGAAATAATACCGTGTAGGACAAATATATTATCAACTGTGCCCATATTCTTTCTAAATCCAGCTTGTGCTTCTATGTATACATGGTATTTTTCAGCCCACTCATTTAATCTCTCATTTAAAACTTTTGTAAACAATTTTCCAAAGGTACTTAACAATGTTATCCCTCTATAATTACTAGTATTGTTGACATCACCCTTTTTGTGAAGGGGTATAATATATCCCTCAGACCACTTTTCTGGGAAATAACTCATATCAAACAATTTATTGAATAAATTACATATAACATTTGTAAATTGTTCATTCATTGAACCATATTTGAAAAATTCATTCAGAAAATAATCAGGTCCAGCAGCCTTTCCATTATTTAGTTTTCTACATGCTTTTTTTATTTCATCTACTTGTATTGGAACATTCAATTCATTAAACATAACATATATTTCACCATTCAAGTACCTTTCATTGAAATATAAAATGTCTTCATCTGGTTGAAAATATTGTGAATCTGGATCATTTATTGACTTAAAGTAATCTAAAAATTCATCTGATGTCAATGAACGTGGTTTCTTTACCACAGAGCCCTTAAGCAATCTCCAATACATCTTTGCATTTTTGAGTCTAGCTGTTTCTAACATTTTGGTTTTATTTTTATCATATAAAAATTTCTTTTTCCTGATAGTATTTTTATAGTCCCTTTATATATGCTATCTACTGTATTATTTGTCTTGTACCTATCTGGTAAAAAATACATAACAACATTGCCAAGATAGACAGCACCAAAAGTAATTTGTTTTTGTGCGTTAGGTCATGGGTTCGAATCCTTGCCGCGTCACCGAATATTACCAACATACATGTTGTTTGCGAGTCTTGGTGACTGCATACTATTTTGGTATCAATTGAAACAAATTATTCTAAAAAAAAAAATTTATTAGTCGCTTTGGATTGAGATATCGTAAACCAGTTATAGTTTATCAAAGGAACAACGTTTGTGGCAATTGAACAATTAATTTTCTGCTGATAATTAAAGGGCTTTTTTACTCCAAGAAACACTGATAAAACGTTATTAGACATTCAAAATTAAGCTCTCTTGTTACATATAAATGACAAAAAATATGCAAAATACACTTTTTTTGCGAAAAGCGTCACAGTACTGTAGTGTTTAATTAATGCCTTTATATTTTCAAAGCTTTTTTGTTCGCAAATGCATATATTTGAAAACAAGTGTTACTTTGAACAATTTTAATTTACACTGAGTTTCGAATAAGATGTATGCACATGGTTCAATATTAACTTATTAAGAGACACCATCCATGTAACACGTAAGGGCTACTTTGTAACAGTTCCCTCCCTTGATAAGAAAAGACGCCGAGAATTCCCCCCATGACCTAAGGGGGAGGACGTAATTTCGTTTCATGCAAACATTAAGTGAGAAAAATGTTTCATGGCAAACAAAATGGCGTATTTGGAATGAAAAATACCGATTCTGGGACCAACTTTTGCCTGGTAAGTTGATCGACATCTTAGTTTGGTATCATAACTTTGAAGATAAAAAAGTTATTGAAAAGACTGTGGCTCAGGAGGCAATGTTTACAAATAAATGTGTTGAATTTATCCTCACTTTCTCGTATTTTCTCAGCAAATATGGCATATCTGTGCATGTTGTAACCGTGCTTGCATGTATATTTTTTTATATTCCTATCTTTCAAACGTCATGGTTATTACTCGACAGTACACGTTTCCTGGCCGATTTGTTGTACCTTAACCCCCCTTTTTGTTTAGTGCAAGCACATTACCCACATTTTGGTGACAATGCAAACAACCTTCTGCATCATTTTAAAATACAAGTGTGTCCAACTGTTCATGCTGAGCTGTAAAATTAACTACATACCTCTGACTAACAACAATTAAATATGCAGTACCTTGGATACAAAATAAATAAATATACAGTACATTGAAACGGACTTACAGCAATAGCCGTCATCTTCAAGACATGAATACATTCATATAAATGATATTAAACAGCGACCAGGTATTGTATACTGCGAGAACAACTGCATAACGGATAAAACAAATGTAAAACATGGATTGCATGCTGAATGTCTCCTAGAAAACTCATACGGTAATAAACCTGCTTGGAAATTCGAACTGGTGGGCAGTGTCCCACTTGGCGGGGACCACCATTTAACGTCCCTCCTGGAGAATGACTAGTATGTTTTAGCGTTGCACAGGGGAGTTGAACCTGCGACTTCTGGATTGACAGCCAAGTGTGTTACCACTAGACCACCGATTCACCACCTAAAATACAGAGCTGTTGTTGTTGTTGAGTTTATAAAGGTCTGTCCGCGCCTGTTGGCTGCATTATGGCTTGACCCCGTCACATCCTGACTGAAACATATTTTTGAAGCCAAAGGGGGAGTTTTATTCCCACCCTTCTGTGGGATATTCGCTAAATGAGTAATTTTGAACCCCAAATGCCGCGGGCCCTACGATGAATGACACCTAGAGTGGTTTCACAGCTAAGCTCCATGGAGCAGTGTTACTCCCGGCTTTTAAACTTGGCGTGACGTCATAATCAGGATCATTCGAGATACTTGTAATGCGTCTATGCGATACTGCATAGACTAGGTGCAACTCCATCAGTGCGTTCAGTAAGGCGAGCGTTTACAAAACGCTCGCAAACGTTTTGTTTTGTATCCCTGTTGCAACGCTACGCATACACGTTAAGCGGGAAACCAAACAGCGAACGTTCGCCGCAAACATCTTTACTGAACGCACTGCATGTTTTGAACATCAAATATAGATTTTTCTTCATGAAAACAAAGAGAGAAAACATATTATTTGGTAAATAAACTAATAAATATCGTATACTTTAAATGGGTTACAAAAAGTATTGAATCTGGGTTGAGAATATGTTGATAGTCGATCATTTAAAACGTGCTGAGTCTGAGACATCAAAACACCAACAAGTCCAAATACAGCGGAACGAAATTAGGTATTTCTAACGAATAGCGAGGCCTACTTTGGATGTCGGATGACGATAAATTATTGAGGATTTATGGGGATTTTCTCAAACTTGTCGAACTATAAACTACAAACCAGCAGAGAAACGTGTTTTCCAAATTATTATGATAATTATGATAAAATGTCATATAATAATAATAATAATAAATACATCAGGATTTTGATATGATTTGCCATATAATTATACAAAAATGCTGGGCAAATCTGTCAACACCTTAACGAATTAGTACAGTATTTAAATCGCACGAGTTTTTCGTGTCCTAGAATAGTGTAGCCAATACAAAATACATGTGTTTTATTTTCATAATAAATGAAAAAAATGAATCCTGGTAAGTTATGTGTTTTGTTCATGTTATTTGTCTTTACTTTATTTATAATGCTTCTCAGTTACTTTGCACTGTAAATATCTAAGCTTGTTGCCAAATTTAAACCTTATTTACAGGGTTTACATGTAATAACAATACCTTGGCTGTACATGATTACCTCGTGGCAGTTCATTTCGATTGAACCTTACCTGTATGAATAGTATTATGCCGTTAAGGCCAAGCAAATATAATTATGTATTTGTTTGCTTTACAGGCACTATTCCTTAACGCAAAAAAGTATTTATAAGAGTCTCTAAAGAAGAGACGATACTAATTTTGCACTCATACCGGGAACACCCATGTCGATGGGCTGATGTAATTGAAGGCCTCAGGCAGAACCTGGAACGACTTTCTGAGCCAGTACTTTATAGAAGTGGTTCAGTGAAACAACTCCGACACCGCCTGTCTGTTAAACTTGCTAAACTGATGGCCACACGTGTAATTATTGCCGATCCTGACATCAGGTATAAACCGGATAACATTGTAAAAAGTATACATTACACTAAACTACAATACCATCAGTTCAGTGACAAAAACACTTCTGGCATTGCGTATACATAATGCATACTTGTTTGTGTTAACGGCAAAATCCATCTCCAGGGTCCGTATTAAATGAACACCTTCGATTTATAATAAACTATATATTAAGGATTGATCGCATTTAACCACGTCTTCAATATATACCAGGGCCCGCACCTGTACCAGGTCCTCCGCCTTTACCACGTCTTGTGACTGTATGAGGCCAGGTCCTGCACCTATACAGGTCCTGCGCCTTTACCACGTCATTCGCCTGTGCCAAGTCCTGCGCCTTTACCACGTCATTCGCCTGTGCCAAGTCCTGCGCCTTTACCACGTCATTCGCCTGTGCCAAGTCCTGCGCCTTTACCACGTCATTCGCCTGTGCCAAGTCCTGCGCCTTTACCACGTCTTGTGCCTTTACCAGCTCCTGCGCCTTTACCACGTCATTCGCCTGTGCCAAGTCCTGCGCCTTTACCACGTCATTCGCCTGTGCCAAGTCCTGCGCCTTTACCACGTCATTCGCCTGTGCCAAGTCCTGCGCCTTTACCACGTCATTCGCTTGTGCCAAGTCCTGCGCCTTTACCACGTCATTCGCCTGTGCCAAGTCCTGCGCCTTTACCACGTCATTCGCCTGTGCCAAGTCCTGCGCCTTTACCACGTCTTGTGCCTTTACCAGCTCCTGCGCCTTTACCACGTCTTGTGCCTTTACCAGGTCCTGCGACTTTACCACGTCATGAGCCTATACCACGTCATGAGCCTGTACCAGGTTCTTTGCCATACAGGTCCTGCGCATTCACCACGTCATGCGCCTGTACCAGGTCCTGGGCCTTTACCACATCTTGTGCCTGTACCAGGTCCTGCGCCTTTACCACATCTCTTGCCTGTACCAGGTCCCGCACCTGTACCAGGTCCTGCACCTTTACCCCTTCATGCGCCTGTACCAGGTTCTGCGACTGTACCTGTGGTCCTGGGCGTATACCAGGTCATGCACAGGGACTGGATCGTAGGGACCGCATAGCGCAGAATTAGACTCCGAGGATGAAGAAGACGGCCAGCGGCCTAAGCGTAAAAGGTGGACTGCCAACCTTATTCGAGCGAATAACGAATTGTATAATGGTTTTATGAGGAACACAGTACCCAGAATCCTCACAGATTTTGATGTTGATCGAAATTAAAAATCAAACGAAAAACGTAACAAACTGTTGTTTTTATTTGAATGTCATGTTGCTTGCGAAACACATACTAAAATTTTTATTGGCCGAACTAACTTTGAAATGTCCCCCGTATAATTTGTATGAAACGTCCGTTATCCGACTTAAACCTCACCATCAGCTCTCAGTTAGAAATACCTATTAGAAGCAGATCATAAAATTTCATCCGCCGTAGACAATTTCAGATCCCGAATGGAAGTGTTATTACTGGTAAGATTCTCTGTTCAATACTCCTAATCGTTAAAATATGATATCTTAAAGTATTTTGAATTATTAATAAAAAATTGAACTCATGTGGAGTTCATCTGTTTTTAACTGTCATATTTAACATTAAGCTACAGTAACGAAACAGTTCCAATCAATGTTAAACATAGTTTTTAGACATCACTTAAAAATACAAATATAAATAAGAGTTGAAAATTAAGTTACTGTATAAACACTTGTGACTGCGAATACCGGTACTTATGCACCAGTCAATTGTAACCACGGCCTCCAGGTCCGGGGAATAGCGGGGACTTTGACTTTCTGTGCAGCCAACCTCAGGTTACCCCGTCCTGCAGGGACGAACTGATGGTAAAATCCACCTTATTCACCCCGGACTGCGGGGCCACCTGAAAGGTAAAAACACTGCCCATTTCCCCGGCTATCCCCGGTATACCCCTGACCTGGGGGGGGGGGGCAGTGGTTACAATTGACTGGTGCATTAAAGCCTCAGTGCCACTTAGAAATGATTAAATGATTAGAGAGGAAACTAAAAGTGAGCATATAATTTTGATAGAGTCTCATATAACATCTGATAAACTCCTGGCCCCAATTTCTCGAAACTTCTTAAGCTTAATAGGCTTAAGCTGCTTATTTCAATAAGCCAAAATACATAGTTATAGTGATTTTTTATAAATGAAAAATGGTTTATTGTAATAATCGTAATGAAAATTCATATCCAAAGTATTAAAACTTTTAAAGGAGTATATAAAACACAAAATATAGAAAGACAAAAATAGTGGGTTTAGCTTAATCCTGTTATAATTGGGGCCAGAGGTTCAGGATAATTAAGTGAAAAAGAAATAACTGGGTCACTGACTCACTTTATGCTAATGCACCAGTCAAATGTTATGACCCTGAATTGACTAATACTTGGGTGTTTTTTCAATAATTTGGTCACATGACGCCGGTACAAATACAACCGCCATTTGCATTTATCAATGTGAGTACTATTTTTTGTCTATTCTGTTTCGTAGTCGTTCTGTTGCTAACTTACAGCATTATTTGAGAGAAAGGGGTGTCACTTTTGGTGAGTCTAGGAAGACTGCATTTAAGGCTGTGTAGTTTCACACAAGAGGTAAGGATAGAGTTTAATCCCGATGGATTATCGGAAGATCACATTGTTCAATGTGTGCAATTTAAGAATGTCATAGCTTGCAGGTGGGTATGCATTTATTTATTGATTACTGATTGATTTAGTGTGAGTTTGTGTAAGTGAATCAGTTTGAGGCCATAACTCTGTGAGTGTTATTACATAGGTTTGAATGTGTGTGAGTGTGTGCATGCAACCTCATATATTCTCTATTTTGGTCGGCGTATCAGACCATCATTCTGCCATGAACGTGAAGGAGTTAAAGGCCATTTGATATTTTCCTCTGTTACTTTGATGATGTTTGATTAAAATTAACTCCACCGTGTTACTGAGTAACATCAAATTTGGGCCTTAGTTATCAAGCTGGCTCTTGGCATATTCTTGAACATACTTCTACCAGATTTCCTTTTTTTGAAAATATTTGCTGCACCTTACACTTTTTGTGGTATTTAGCAGTTTTCTGATAATTTTTGTGACTTTTAGATCTTTATAAGGCTTCTGTCAAGTAACTAGATGTTCAGGTGCACTGTGTGACAATGGCTGCTCAGTAATAGTTGTCTATTTTTTCTGAACATACATTCCAAGTGAATTTGTTTAGTTGCAGTGTCTGTGACGCCAGAGAACCAGCACAGCTCCACGACAGATATACATCTGATACAGGGTTTCCGCCAGGAATTTTATAAGGCATGTCGGGAGGGGAGGGTGCGGGAGTGGTATCCCCTCCCGACGTCGAATTTTTTTATTTTTTCGTAATCAAAATGGCGCAATTCCGTGCATTTTAAACAAGTTTACAGCTATGTTCCTTTGATTTAGAATTACAAAATCAAGTCCGAAAAATATTTGCGAAAAGGTGTAATTGTGTTGTTGTTTTTTCATTTATTATTGGTATTTCTCAGGTATTCCGACAATACAATACCGACGATATCGATCGACTCATGTTTCGTTTAGTGTGGGTATTATTTATATTGACACCGTTGACGTCACAGCAAAATGTGTAAAACACGCTTTCTGCATGCTGAAACACAAAAAAGCCCGGAGCAAAGCGACGGCTCGTGGGTGTATATGAAGCTGCAACAGCTAATAATTTTGAAGCCGGGTCGGCTAAATAATAACTTAAAGGGAATGTAATGTGTATTTTCAGATTTATTTTTCTAAATAAATGAAAAGAACGATAAAATAATCAAAGTTTAATAATAAGAAACACAAAATATAGCTTCACACGACTCAACTACATTCGACAACATAGCATGGCAATCAAACAAGGAGGCGGCGTTTCTCTCTCGCCCACTCGGACACCATCTTCTCTGCCTCCGTCTTCGAGAAGTCCGCTACACTAGGGCCTTCCATAGAAACGCGTAACACTGCGTTTAGCGCTTCATTTTGCAGCCGGTTTCGCTGTGCCGTCTTTACCCGTTTCAGTGTGGAGAAACCGCGCTCGCAATCTGCGGTCGATGTTGGGAGCAGTAGACCCACTGCTGCCAACAGACGAAGGTTGGGCATCGCCTCCTTCCGCGGGCCGGCGACCTTCTCCATTAGCACGGTTGTCGACGTTTTCTGGAGCCCGAGGTCTTGATGGATGGTGTTCTTGAGGACCCTGTACTCGGAGGCGGCCTTGGTGGCATCTGGTAGAACTGCGGTAAACCGCTCAACCAGCATCTGCAAATTGGAAATCATGTTTGAGTTATTTTTTTATTGAACTAAACTTGTGCAACTCTTGTGAAAAAATCGCATCTTTAAGAGGGTGTTTGTTTTCACGTGTTAAAGCAAAATAATGTAAAAATGATATACGCAAACTATATTAATTAACACTACAACTCTGGTAGATTTCCATTCCTCTAATTACCTGTAGTTCATCCTTGCAGTGGTCGTTCCGCTCCGCCTGGTCTTCCGGTACTGTAGTGGGGTTAAACATAGAGAATGCCTCCAGCACGGGGATGTGGGGAAATCTGCTCTCCAGATTGTTGACAACGGCGTCGATGAACTTGTCAAAGACATTACTCTTAAAATCGGAAACGTCGTTCGTGCTAGGTTTCTTGAAGCGAAACGGCTGGTCTGACAGTTGTCCTATTGTAACGCGAAGCTCTCTGAAGTTAAGCTCTGGGTGCTCCTTCATAGACCGGACCGTGGTGATGGCACCCATCACAAGAGTTCCGACCGTGCTGTAGACCGCGTCCTTCGTCTGAAATGTGAATCAAAAAGTGCATCCATGACAGTGAATATATACTACAGGTGCTCAACTATCAATGCATTTTTACTTCATTTATTTGAAGAAAAAACATGTTTATATACTAGCTTTTGTATCAAGGTAAAATATATATTGAATAAATTCTCATTTTAATAAAAACGGATGTTTTCATTGTTCATTGCGCTGATGTTACATACCTGCAGCGCAAGGGACAGGTTCGCCAGTACGGGCAACACATCTGACATCATCAACGGAGCTGCCACGAATCTGTACTGCTGCATGAAAATCGCAAGCCCCTGTGCCACTGCGTCGCATCGCTCTCTTGCCTCAGGCTCCAGACTGGTAAGCAGTGACGGCAGACAGCGTCTGATCGCCTTCACGGCCTTGTTGTGCGACAACCATCGGACATCCTTTGCCTCTGTGACCTTCACCTTCGGCTCTTCCAGGATAGTCTGAGAAAAGAATATAACATATAGGACAACACAGAATGCCTTGGGTAATACCTAGTTTTTAACGATTCCAGTGTTTGCATTAAAAATCAAATTGAAGAAATGTACATTCGTTATTTTGCGCATATTTACCTGAATCTCTAATAGAGATGCTGTTCTGACGCCACTAGCGTGGTAAAACCGGAAAAGCTGTTCCACGATAGCCTTCCACTTAAGGAGGTATGGCACTTTCTCGGCGGCCTGTGAGCTGGCTAACGCAAGACGGTGGGCGACGCAGTGGTTCACCAGGATGTGGGGAACCATGGTTTGGAGTTGTGCAGCAACGCCATTCTTCTTCCCAAGCATGGCGGCGGCGCCATCGCTGCCAAACGCGCACATCTTGTTCAGCGGCAGTTCGGCATCACGCAGGAACTGGACGACAGCAGCCCGGATGGTGTCGGACTTCCCGTTGTGAACTTTCACTAGCGAGCAAAACACGGTTTTACTGGCGCCCTCAAGAAGATATCACACGTAGATGGATAGCTGGCTGTGACTGGCAATGTCTGTCGTTTCATCAATCATCACGGAGTAGAAAGGCGACTGCTGGATCTCGGCCACGATGTCTCTGAAAATGACGTTTCCAAACAGGTACCGTCTTGTTCACGAAGTCGTTGCTCGTGTAGTTGGCGTTGCCTCCGAGCGTCAGCATGTTCAGCACGTCCATCCCCATTCCCCTGATGGTGTCCACGAGTGACTCGAACTTTGTATGATGCGGGATCTCTTCCTTCACCAGCCAGTAAAGTAACGTCATTGCCTTCCGCATTGCGTCACGGTTGACATCTCTCTCCAGTCAGATACACTCATAACTGTTTACCGAGGCATATTTCTAGTTTAGTTTCCATAAGTGAATGGTCATTCTGTGTTATTTTCAGGTACTGGGTGTTATGTATGGGTAGAAATGCAGAGTGGTCAGCTAAGCCACCATAATTTTCCTCAGAGACAAGCGACTCCTGTGGACAGTCACTGCAGTTAGCAGCAAAGCTCTAAATTGTAACTACAAACTTCAGGTAAGTGATAAATCTGGGCTACCATTTTCTTAGCTATCTGTGCTCTCACTATAAGCCCGTACTTGTTTTAAGGGAAACTCACCATTTAAGCATCAAAATTGAAGTTTTGATTCTAGAAAAAAACCTTGTCTGTTTTAGAATACTTAAATTCAGATGTTCTAGAAGCTACATACATGTCCACTACTTATGATGTATAAGAACTAAATTGAATATAAATGTGGTTTCCCAGATTTACACGCTCCTCTAGAAGATACTGCCAAAGGCTAAGATCCAGTGCACTGCGCCAGTTTTCCAGCCGTTTTGAATTCAGTACTCCAGCGAAACAAGAGTTAGGATTAATATCAGACTCCTTGACAAGCGCAGTGAGCTTCTACTTATTTCTTTCCAGGCTAGTAAACACTGCCAGAAGTCTGGTGTTTAAGCTTTCCTTTTGTCATTTTTACAAAAAGAAGTCCGAGTTTCTTAATGAAGATACAACTGTGACAGCTTTGTAGACGAGAAACTCATTGGAGTTTTTCTCTAGAAAGCCAATTTGATGCTTTAAAATCAGATAAGTATAAACGGGATTCTCATTGATTTTAAGAGGCATTGTGGACCTTTTATTCTTTACTGGGGGTAACGGCAGGCTGTATGTGTAAGAGCGTGGGGTGAGGGGAGTGTTAAGTCTACGAATAAGAAAGTAAACACTAGTTTATACAGGGTTGTCAATAAGAACCGGCCGCCGCCAGAAATGGATGGTTCAAATTCGGAAGAAAAAAAAATTGATCGCAAGTATTTTTGGTTATAAATGTTATGTTCCTGACCGTTAAAAATGGCCCTTTGCGCCTATAACGTCTCTTTCGATATTTAGAGCATCGGCTTGACTGGTTAAAAATTTCCGATAATCTTAAACATTATCTTATGATTTGGCTTATTTGTAGACTCCATGGAAATGAATTAATAGCAAATAAACAAGAATCAGATATGAAAATAAATGACCCTACTTTACGAGTATGTAGAATTACGTATCTATGAAGCTTTCGATATAAATATGTCTATGAAGCTATGGATAGATAAGTAAATTTACGTTTCTATGAAGTAAAGGGTTAATTAACCATTCTCCCAAAATTCCCCAGAATGCTGGAAATGAAGCGCTGAATTTCAAAATTTTCCGGGGGGTGGGGGTGGAGGATGCCGACGGATCCCCCTAGCTGACCTCCTACTTTTTTTTCTTTGGTCACCATTTTGAAGCTAATAATTGTATGTCTATATTATATAAATAACACAGTTTAGAGTAAAAGGACTTAATCTGATATTATCAGGGATAAGGAACAAGTATAACACTCACTCTGTATCATGTTTTTTATTTCATGTAAATCTAATAATCATACCTAGAGAAACATCAAATTTAGCCTGATCTCCATTTCTCAGAAAATGTAGCTATCTGAGGGTCTATTCCATCAATGAATATATATATATATATATAAATATATATATATATATATATATATATATATATATATATATATATATATATATATATATATATATATATATATATATATATATATATAAAACACTGTCTTTCAATTTCAATTTTTCATAGCAAAAGAAGAAAAAGAGTGTTTCTTACTCAGATACACACTTATTAATGTGTTGGCATACAATGAAATGCTTCTGAGTCGTTGTATCCTATCCCTTCAGCCGAGGTAGTTCTATAAACAATGTTTCTCCCCATTTAGATAGCATTTGATGATGTGTACATTGCATTCTGTATGTATTTTCAAGTTTACACATGATTTATATCATATTTGCGGACATAAATGTGGCTTTGAATGATAGTTTGCAGGACCTCTATCTTGTAAGGATGGTTTCAGAATTGACCCCAGAGATGTGGCCATGACTGTGTCACATGGACTGTATGATGATATTGTGTGAAGACTAGTAAAAGACCCTTGTCTCTGATCCATGAGTACTACCAGTAATTACTGTCATTTATTGTGTCAACATAGTTTTTTATAAATACTAAATTATTTTAGCTGGATTGAAATGAACGCTGATGGCTTATAGAATCTCTCTCGAGTCAGTTTTGTGGGTAGAAACCTGAAAAGTGGTGTCCATTTTGAGAGGTACAAAGTACCCCTAGTGTGGACAAACAAAACACTGGCACTCTAACCCTATGTTTCAATGAGTATTTTTATAGCTTTTAAGTTTTAGTTACAGCGTCACCAAAACCTTCCACAGACAGTATTTATTCAGAGTGTTAATTACCAATAAGAAATCTTCAGAGTACTTTTTCTTAACAATGTTCATAAGTCGTTTTGATATGTGTCAAGTTTTTGTATGCTGTATAGTTATGTATTATGTTATCTCAGATGCTATACAATAAGGATGCATATGTCAAAAAGTATATGTATATTTTGAACTTTTTAATGATCCCAAAACCAAAATTTCAGTATGATATAATATCTTTGAAGGTGTGTCTCAGTTTTTGATATTTGGGTTGTAAACCAGGATATTGACAAAACTTTGCATATCCAGTAGGAAATTTTCTTGTCTGGTCTGTAATGCACATGGATTATGTTTTCCAATGTAGCTTGAGTACACAATCGCCCATCAGCAGACTGAGATAAAGGGTTTGAAGGAGAAACTGTCGTCACATGATGTCTCCGCCAATCGTGCAATAGCTTCCCTGCAGGGCGAGATGAAAGTCAGAGTGGAACAGGTATGTGTTACAGTAGTAGACTACAGTAGAGGAGGAAAAGTGGAGGGATTGTCTTACATTTGAAGTGCTGGATTTCATATAACATCTGAAGTCATTTCTTAACTAAGGTTCATTTTTTTTTTAATTTTAATAGTAAAATTAAAACAAAAGAACAAAGGTTTTTAAACTAAAAAATAATTATATTAAATCAAATCAATGACAATAAAGAATGTCAGACATATATATATATATAGATATTATATTATACTAACTGAGAAAATGACTTAAGATAGGAAATGACTTACGATGTTTTATGAATATGGCCCCAGGAATCTTTGACCTGACATTGACAGAGTTGTCATTGGAGGTTATGTGAAACTATTATCTTTTGGATAAAGAGTATTTAAAGGCCCATTTATTTTTTGGCATTAGCTGCTGTTTTGATATAATCATGTATAAAACTTTTGTGAAAAGTTTATCAAACATGTCAAGGTGGTACATACATGCCATATTTTCTGGAGACCATTCAGGGAGATTTGTTCAGAAAGGCTGAAAATTCAGGGGGATATTGGTAGTATTCAGGGGGATTTTTTAGCAGGTTTAAGTTGGCGAAATTTCAAAGTATTTTTAAACGCCAAAGTACGAAAAAATGTATCACATATATCTTGCTACGAAAACCTCTAACTTTTTCATAATACAGAATTATTTTATGTCATGATTTATCATATTCTTATGATACACTGTCATGTCATACAGACATACTGTAATACTGTAAATTAAATTTAACTTCCTCCAAAGTCTTTTAAAAAATTCTGCTTAATACTATCAGCTATGATGACGTGCAGACACTAAAAGAATGGAAAGAAAATTATTAATTTCTTCCTTTTCCAAAATAGTCATATATATTTTTATCCATGGCGGATTCGGGAGCTCGGCCGAAAACTTCGCGTTCGAAGAGGCCCTCGTCGCTGGACGAACAAATTTCGGAGTTGGAACGTGAGGAGGATATTTTAAAAAGGGACTTGGAATTGTTGAGCCCCAGACAGAAGCCTATTCCGCAGGACATTGAATCTCTGAAGGAAGAAAGGGCTACCCTCCAACGTTTGGTTGAGGATCGTCGTAAATCTTCTGAGGCCAGGCGATTAAGGCGTGACACTGAAGAACTAAAAGGTCAACTTCCAGCGTTGGAAATTTCAGATACACGTGACCCCATCTCCCCACCCCGACCCATGTTTGGACATAGGGTTGCAGAAAATATTCAGCTGCTGCGTGCTTCAGAATCGCTCAACCGCAAGGTGGATTCAAAAATGCCGCTTGAAGTTTTGAACATTGTGGAAGGTAATGTTAAACCAAAGAAAATTAAATCAGGAAAAACTTCGAAATGTACTGATATACAAGTTAAACGACCCCAATTGTGGCCTCATGCATTTGTACCTAGCCAGTTATGTAAACAGTCCGAGATCGAGTACAATGACTTATCCATGACTCAATTTATTGCGGGGTATTGTTCAATTTTAATCCATTTATTTCATGAAGGCTCGAGGACTTCTTTGGATGAAATAGACCGCAGGATTACACATTTACGATCTATGATGTGCTTTGCACATGTTTATCAATGGAAGTGCATTTTAAACATTCATCAAGAAATATTGCTGGACATTGAAAGAGGCAATCGTACATGGCAGGATAGTTTTGCAGACATTGAAAGCCTGAATCTGCTACTTGACCGGGGACCTGCCGTTCCCGCGACGCGCGCTTCCGGTCAGTCTGGTTTGTCACTTGGATCGTCGGGAAAGCGATCTTGGTTCTGCTCCTTGTATCAGAAGGGTGAGTGCAAGAAATCTTCACTTCACGCAGCTCGTATTGGGTCGGATTTACGAACGGTAAAACATGTGTGTGCTATTTGCTACATGAAGGATCGTGAACTGCGGGAACACCCGGAATGTTCCAGTTGCTGTCCGCACAAGCAGGACTGACTAGATAACTTGTGTCTAAAGTCTGAGTTTTCCAGTGCATTTTCGTCTGATTCGTCTATTAATCATTTGCTAGCGTCTGATGTTTACCATTCTGAGGTCTCTAGTTCGTCGCCGGACCCCAAGCCAAACTTTTTTCATCGTTTTAAGAAGTCGGCTGTAGTAAATATCATGGAAAACTCAGCAGTTGAAAACAG
The DNA here is from genome assembly GCF_026914265.1 of Mya arenaria. NCBI lineage: Eukaryota > Metazoa > Mollusca > Bivalvia > Myida > Myidae > Mya > Mya arenaria. Next base: position 33,322,791 of record NC_069136.1, read on the forward strand.
TGTATCCAAGACTTTTGACGTCTCTGATTCCGTTGATCGTTGTCCTGAATCGGAGGCTTCTACCTTGTGTGATATCACGTCGTTCACATGTGATGCTAAGGCATTAAAGATTGTGCAAATACATGACATAGTGTACAAATCAGGTGTGCCAAATTTTAAAGGTGCAAGGATTTCTTTAAAAACTGGTTGGAATATTGCTTATTTACGTGAAGTTTTATTTGAGTATGACGATTATGAAATATGTGATTTGCTTGAATACGGATTCCCTATTGGCTATTGCAAAACTGATCTACCGGTTTCTGACCCTATCAATCATAAAGGTGCGTTTCGTTTTTCTGATCACATCGATAAACATATTGGCACGGAAATGCAGCATGGGGCTATGATAGGACCATTTAAGGAGAATCCATTATGCTGTGATCTGTGCTTTTCTCCTCTTAACACTGTGGAGAAGGATGAACTTTCTAGAAGAGTTATTGTGGACTTAAGCTGGCCAGATTTGACATCTGTCAATAGTGGAATTTTTAAAGACTTTTATCTCGGCGAAGAGGTTACGTTAACGTACCCGACTGTGGATTCGTTAGTTAACATTGTGCTAGATTGCGGACGCGGTGCTCTTATGTTCAAGTCAGACTTATCTCGTGCATATAGGCAAATATTTGTTGACCCTGGAGATATTCATTTTCTAGCAGTACATTGGCGTGATAAGATATATATTGACTTTGCATTACCTTTTGGATTGCGTTCGGCAGCGTATATTTGCCAACGTGTAACCAACATGATACGTTACATCTTGACGTTACAGCAAGTCACTACGGTCAACTATCTGGACGATTTCGGTGGCGCTGATACTCCTAAACGTGCCGCTCGGTCATTTGCTGTTTTGTCCGAGACATTGGAACGCGTCGGCGCCCAGGAGAACATCAAGAAGGCATGTTTCCCTTCGACAATCATGGTATTTCTTCGGAATCCTGCTGGATTCTGAGCTCATGGAGCTTCGCATCACCAAGGAAAGGTTATACGAGATCCGCAACCTACTTCCGGTTTGGATGCATCTGAAATACGCCTCCAAGTGCCAACTGCAATCTTTGTTAGGGAAATTGCAATTCGTCGGTAAATGTGTTAAGCCTAGTCGTGTGTTTATTTCACGCATACTTATGCTTTTACGTGGTCTCAACTTGAAAACTCATAAAGTGAGATTAAATTCGCAATTCAGAAAGGATATAGTGTGGTGGATAAATTTCATGGAAATATACAATGGTGTTTCTATGATAAAAACCGAAGACTGGTCTGATCCTGATGTTGTGTTTGCAAGTGATGCGTGTTTGTCAGGATGTGGTGCCTTTCATGAGAGCGGAGAGTATTTTCATAGCATGTTCCCTGAATTCGTGTTAAAGATGTGCTCTAACATGACCCAGTTCGAAATGTACTGCATAGTTGTTGCGTTAAAATTGTGGTCGAGTAAATTGATGGGTAGAAAGATTTCTATCTTTTGTGATAATGAAGCAGTGTGTTGTGTGTTGAATTCTGGTAAAACCAAAGATCCAGTGTTACTTCAATGTTTGCGAGAGGTGGCTTTCCTCGCTTGTACTCGCGAGTTCGAGATTCGTGCCATTCACCTGACTTCTGCGGACAACAGACTCGCGGATCTACTAAGCCGTTGGCACATTAATGCACACTATAAGGCTCAGTTTCTTAAAGAAACTTCCACATTAAATACAACGGATATTAACGTGAATGAATCATTGTTCATATTTGAGAATAGATGGTGATGCGTGTATTGCATCTATAGACTTTATTCACTTGTACAGGTGTATGAGGCAACTGTTGATTTTAGTTTGTTTACATTATCAGTATTGCTTATTTCTATTTGAAATCTTGTATTTGTCAAATATAGCTACATTACATTTGATAGACTTAATACATTTCTCGTTTCTAGTTTTATGCATTTAGTTATTTAATTTGTTTGTTTTTTGTTCCTGTGTGAATCCCAAAACGTTTCTTTAATAGTATTTTTTTTGTCATTATCAGATGTTGCTGACGAAGATACAAGTGGCCTTGGTTGTCTCCGTCGTCAGTTAAAAGTTACTCAGAATTCAGCTTTTGCTATTGAAACTTACAAAAATCTTAAAACGCAAATTCGTTCCTTTTTATTGTTTTGTGAATATTATGACCAAAAAGACTGTCCTGTATCTGTAGAAACATTGTGCTTGTACGCTCAATTTTTAAGTAGAAGTATGAAGTCTGTACAATCTATCAAAAATTATATTAATGGTGTACGTTTATATCACATTTTCAGGGGATTTGTATTTCCCGATATTTCTAATATTTCTTTACAGATGACTTTTAGAGGTCTAGCTAAGCTTTTGTTTCATTCTCCGCATCAGGCACCTCCGATTACGCCTGGTATATTGCTAAAAATCAGAGACGTTATTGATTGAAATTCCTTTTTACGCCACAGTTTGGTGTGTTCTTTTATTTGCTTTTTATATGATGTGTAGAAAATCGAGTATTGTGCCCCCTACAAAATTGTCTTTTGATGGCACTAAATATTTATGTCGCAATGATGTGACCTTGTCCGATTTTGGTATTTTTGTTAGCCTTAAATACGCCAAGACAAATCAATTTGGAGACAAGAATGTTGTTTTACCGATGTATAAGAATGACAAATCTCCGCTATGTCCAGTTGCCGCTTATAGTAATATGTGTAATCTAAATCCAGCAAACTCTTTAGATCCTTTGTTTTGTGTCGAAGAGTCTCATTCTTTAGTTCCGCTTGACGCAAGCAAGCTTGACAGAACTTTTAAACGCATCATGAAACTCACTTCGGTGTGTGGATCCTCTGAGTATACCTTACATTCTTTTAGAAGAGGAGGTGCTTCTTTTTACTTTAAGTGTGGAGTTCCTGGTGAACTTGTTCAATTATTTGGCAACTGGAAGTCGGACTGCTATTTACGTTATTTACGTTTTTCTGACGAATCTTTAATTCAGGCCGCTAGACATGTAGCTCTGTCAATTTAATTATTTATTTTTTTGGCCGATTTTTTATTTTGGGTGATTTGGCTGCTATTGTTCTGTATCATATGTGTGAAATAATTATGCAGCCTTTTTTCGGCCAAATAAAATATGTTTTCATATCATGTGTTTTAAATATTCCCGACATAATTTGCAATTTTTGCTTCAAAAATCTTAATTATAAGGGAGTTAACTCTTGTACCTCTAACCCCTTTCATTCCTTTTCGGTAATTCTACGCTTGATTACCTGTATTTGGCGCTCACATATATTGTTAAAATTTAAGTCGCGGGTACGGTCGTCTAATATTTTTACCCTCCCTCCCGCCCTTCATGTACTGTATTAATTTTGTAATTTATTTGTTATTACATGTATTGTGTTTATTCATATTTCCCCGATTAAAGGGTGATTTGACTGCTATTGTTCTGTATCATATGTGTGAAATAATTATGCAGCCTTTTTTCGGCCAAATAAAATATGTTTTCATGTCATGTGTTTTAAATATTCCCGACATAATTTCACAATTAACAGGCATTTATCAAACCTTTTTTAAACAGTCATTTCACCCTTGCGGAGTTGTTTCTTTACATTCAGTTTCACTCACATACAGTACTGTTAAGACCAAACTTTACACCCTTGTGCACTAGGAGTGAACTACTAGTGAACAATTTGTGCACTATTGATAAACTAATGTAGTCTGTAGTTTATTTGATAAGCCAGTATTGATTTTTCTGGTCCACTGAGATTGGTCTTACTATAATGATTTTATATCACTGATAAGATCTTTTCCTCTACCAGTTCATTTCAAAACTTGTGACAAAATCTTTTAGTATTCACTGATGACTTTATGATGAAAAGCCATTGTACTAGGCTTATAAGACAAGGGGTTTCTATATTTGTCAATTTTATTTTATTGTTGATAAAAAAAGAATATTATATTTCTTAAAATAAATACATTAAGTTTATTTGTAAGCCAATATTTTGAAACAGGAGTGTTATATAATATAATTATGTTACTATTATAACATCTGCACAATTATGACAAGGGGATACTATATTTTTCAATTTTATTTTATTGTTGATAAAAAAGAATATTACATTTCTTAAAATAAATACAATAAGTTTATTTGAAAGCCAATATTTTGAAACAGGTGTGTTATATAATATACTTGTGTCACTATTGTAACATCTGAACAATTATGACAATTTTTTGTAATTCAGACATTTGATTTAAGTCATTAAGTGATAACAAAATATTAATTCTGAATGCTTTGTATATACAGTTAACAGCACTATTTCTATCATAATATTTACAACACATAATACTGTTTTGCTCCCTTAACAGACGTAAGCTAGAACAGATAAAATGTCAAATTTCTTCCCAACAACTCATCACAAGTACACATTGTTTTTGTCCATAACACGCACACACTCAGCCCACACCTGATGATGTAAATCATTTTTTCGGGCCAGTAACTAAAGAAAAGGGGACCCGTCATTTACTGGTCATATTTGTCAATTTTTAATTCTAATGCAGATGAAATAAAATAAAACATTCCTGAAATAAATTATTTGTTAGCCAATAAGAGCGTTATAAATATAATTGTGATACTATTGTAACATCCAAACAATTATGATTTTTTTGGGTAATTCTAAATCCTACGTATAAACGTGAACAGCACTATTATATATTCAAACTGTAAATACAAAATCATTGTATCATTTATGATAAAAAAGTAAATGTGATTTAACAAAAGAAACATTGCATGCGGTTGAAAAAAGATCTTGCCTTAATTAAAATAATTTAAAAATAGTAGCTCAAGCTATTTTTCAGAATTTTTTACGTAACTATATTCACGATTTATTTCATTAACTTTCCATAAATAAACATCTTTAAAGCCTAGTTTTAGCATTTGATACCGAATATATCTATTTATCTTTTTCTATAAAAATAGCACAAAGGGAATTGTCCTACCAAATGGCCAACTAACCAGGCATTAAAATTAATTCAATATAAGCAAAATGATAAAATGCTTATTCATACTTTTGTAATGAGATTACCCATTGTAACAGTGTTAGCCCCAATAGGTCGGAGCCAATAAACAATACACAGGAAGTATCAGGAACCCTGCTGTGATAACATTCAAAATGGCAAAAGATGAAATTATCCTATGCATTCAACCATTAACCAGGCATTGCAATGAATATTATTTCATATTAAACTTGCTACTTGATGTTAAAATACATGATATGCATGGTAAATATTAAATATCTCCACTCTTAATAATTTGATTAACAAATGATGAAAAGTGTCATTTAAGATGCAGAATATGATTTACCAAAATTAATAATATTGTTTTAATATTCCAAAAAGGATGAATAAATGTCAAAAACAATGGTTCTTATAAGGGTACCGAATTTAATTTGAAAGAAATGAGCATAAAACACACTATCTCTACCTTATGAGACTATTGTAGACTACAGTAGTGTACAGTAAATCTTTTGCATTCACCAATCATTTAATATTTTTTGCGCTTTCTGCTGTTAAATTCACGGTTACAATCTTGTTATCAGTAGTTAATATTTTCCATTAATGCCTTATTTAGTAGGTAGTTAATGGTTTATCAGTCAAAATTTATGTTTGTTATTCATGTGTATGTATTGATTTTGAATAAAAGTGTCACTTTAAGAAATAGTATTTATATTTTATTATGCAGTTGCAGCACAAAATATAATAAAAAAATAACTATTTTCCATCTTTTATTAAAACATATTTGTTTGCATCTCTTCTCTAAAACAAAATTCGTAAAAAATATATTGAGTTTCCTTCAAAGGCCTAGTTTTAGGAATGGTTGTCATGTTAATTGTCTGCTGTGTATCCCTTATTTATTGCACTAGTGTCATTGCAGGGGCCAATTTCCTGTGTATTTGTTTATTGGATTGGGGCCATTTAGAGTTGACAACATTTAGAGTAGAAAATAGCATTAGCTCATTAATACACAACCACTTCTTGCATAAACATATATGCATAGCAAATGTATTAATTTGACTGATTGGGAGTAAATAATAAACAAAAAAAGTAAAAAGGGTTTTATTCCATTTAAGTTGTAAAATATAAATAATTTCAATGGGATATTATAAATAATACTACTCATATTCTTATTCTAAAGCATCGAAATAGTGCTTATATTATTATTTAAAAAGTAATCAAAATAAAACCATAAGTCAAACACTGACAGATCTAAGATTTGATAGTTAGCAGGAGGCAATAAAGATAAAAATCAATACACAGTGTACTATGGGGGGGGGGGGCTCTTAAAGAAGGCTTAAATTAGCCTTCAATGGATAGTATTTCATTAAATAATGGAGCAGCATAACCAATAATACAAAATGCCTAAAATATACGTTTATCTATTATGTGTATTAAATTAGAAATGCAATTAATAAATCTGGGTACAATGTAGAAAATATACTATAATATTTAATGGTGTACTTATGATGATTGCTGTCAGGCTGTCACCTTAAATCCGAACACATTTGTTAAACAAGAATAAACATAAAATTGAAAGTTTCAGAAGAGTTGGAAGAAAATCTTTGTTAATATATCCTTTGAACGAATCAACAATGGCACAACAATTTCACAGTTTGAGCTTGGAACAATATATAAGGCGTGAACTTTGATAATTAACTATTACAAATAACGAACAACGTGTAATTATCACCTTGTGAAACTTTAAAGAAAGGCTCATGAGCTCCTTTGAATGTTATGTCATAAAAGTATTTGAAGATGAAACCCTTTTATTTAGAACCAAAGTTATATAATTAAAGCTATCAATTAATATGAAAATAATGCAATGCATATTTATAAAGAAAACAAAAACATTTAAATGTCTAAATGTTTGACAAATTAACTTTATTTTATAAAACAACATCAATCCTATAATTCTATATTGTTAAAATGAAAGGTCAAAATAGATTATAATTATTCTATAAAATAGTTAACATTAAAACATCTGTTGAAACTAAACACATCATTCTAAGTTTCACTGTAAGGATAGCATTTATTATAGACTGAAGAAGCCTTATCTGGTCAGCCCCTTGTCTCCATTTAGTCTTTCCCTTGTCTTACCCTAGTGCACTACGAAGTGCACTACGAAGTGAACTGATAGTGAACACGATGTGCACTTACTGTCAAGTTTGGTCTTAACAGTACTGTACTGTGGTTTCACTTTGTCATTATTGCCTGATGTAAAATATCTAAAAAAAATAAAAAAAATATTATTTTTTTAAATTCCGGGGAATTTTTATCTCCCACCGGGGGATGGATTGAAATTTTGGGGGATCACCCCCCCCCCCGCCTGCCGGATATGGCATCTATGGTGGTACATGCGTAAGTTCAGAAATGATATTGTTTTTTATAATATAAAATTATAATGAAAAGAAAAGTAGGAAATAAAGATAAGAAATAAATATTTTGCAGGCAGCATGGATCAAATCCCTGTCCTCTAGGTTGTCTAGTCAGGAACCATATCTGTTACACCACAGTACACAGATACCTTATAAGGATTTTATGTCAGGTTCATGTATCATTAAGAGTAACAAGCTTGGCTGAACATTGGACGAAAGATGTCAACATTTGAATGGTTATTGTTATTGTTTTTATTAGAACTTTTTTTAAACAGCAAAAAGTTCATAACTTTTCTGTCATACATACCAGATTACTCAACAATTCGAAGAAGCCAATTGTGAGAAAGACTCGATGGTTATGAGATATGCACAGGCAGAACACAAAAACCTTGAGTGCCTCAACAGACGGCAACGGGTAAAGGGAAAACTTTGTGAGGTGGATAAAGACCGGGCCAAGGTTGGTGTTTGAATCTGTCATCAACTTATTTTAACAAACCCTGCTAAGTTATATCCATAATTTGAGCAAGTCCTGAAAGCAGTTGACTAGTCAAGGACTTGCATGCTGGTTGTTTATTTTGAACAATGGTGAATTGATACTTTTGGGAGTGTTTCAGTAGAGTTTGTAGGGTTTCTCTTGCATTGATAGTTCTAAAAATGATCAATATTAAAGCAGGATGAAGAAAAGTACAAGGTAAAGGGGTAAAATTATATGAGGAGTTGGGATATATGCCTTGAAAGATCCACTTTTATACAGGACGTTCAAAAGAAAAGCGTCCTATCATAAAATCCCCTATATATATAACCTCCATGTGCCCACTATATGTTACAGATAGTGGAGATTGCCAACCTAAATCGGGAACTCGACAACAGTCGGGAGATGGTCTGCTCTACAGACAATCGTGTCAAGTGGGCGCATGTATTTGATGCTCACAAGGTATGCATTGGCTGATTTATGCTATTGAAAAAACATTTCTATGCAGTAGCATAACTGACTGACAAAAAAGTTGGTCCCAGCGATCACAATTGTTGCCATTTGCGACATTTTCTTTTCTTAAAATGACATTAGCCGCCCACTCAGCGGTCAGCCTCTGCAGTTAATCAAGCTTGTCACTATTGATATCCTATAGAATAAGGGCACGACAAGGTTAATTAATTCGGATTTGTATGGGTTTTGTGGATTAACAGTGACATCCTTTTATAGCAACTGTGCACCAGATGATCAATTTGCAAGAACAAAAGAAAATTGTCGAAAACTGTCATAAACTTGCTATTAATGTGTACAATGCATTGAAACAAACTAACTAAAGTACCACATAGTTTACAATTTATTTAAGTTTGGCAGTTATTTTGTATTTTTTCCATTTAAAAAGATTACTGGGTATTACTGTAGAATTCATTCCTTATGTGTGATTGGCTAGTCGGTGTTATCACGTGATATAACTGTGTTAGGTGTATTATATAGCTTAATTATGTCACCCGATTAGAGTAAGTCGTCATAGATCAGTGGATACGACGCTGGACTGCAATTTTGGCGACACGGTTCGAACGCGGTCTCAGGCACAATTTTTTTACATTTTGGTACTTTTTTTTCACAATTATGATATCAAAGCATAACACATTCTATTAAATTATTGTCCTGAGATTCGTTACAGAAAAAAACTTTTTTTTTGGTGCCAATCTGGTGTACAGTCCATTTAATGATAAAGGCTCTTTGTAGCAAAAGTGTGAAAATTGTTTACCAGAGAAAAAGAAGACAAATTTGATATCTCTTTGATGTGATAAAAACATGTAAGTCAATTAACACAGACCCTTAACACAGAAGTTATCATGTGTATTGCTCTCAAGGATGTCCACTGGTATTTGGGTGATGAGTGAATAACAAACACTTTTAGTGAATTACAATTTCTACATTTTTTATTGCCGTTTTGGACCGAAAATGGAAGAAAAGTATAGTTGAAATAATATTTTTTCAGGAATTATCAGATGTCAAAAAGTGTAGTATCTCATGTTCCTTCGTATTACTTGAAAATTATCCAATTAATGTCAAGTTATATTCCTTTACTTTGAGAAACATGGGCGAACATTGAAATCCATTTGTTGTACTCTTGTTTGACTACTTGGGATGCAGCTGTATTTTAGAGCTTCAAAACTATTTTCTTATGCAAGCAGATACATGTAAAAGAATGAGCATCCAACAAGGGAACTATATCATTAAGAATTCTATGAACACTTTGGTACCTTGGAGACACTTTAATAGTGCAGTATTACTGCTGAAAATCTCTCTTAGGAACGAAATCTCTCCAAGGATCCTAGAAAAAAAATGTCTCCCAAAGCTACAACTATTCTCGAGGAGCAAAGTCTCTTATCTGTTATTTTATTTCCATTGTTTCTATCTGTAACAGGATACCAAATCTCAATTGGACAAGATGAGTGTGAAGCTTAAAGAAGCCAAGGAGGAAACTCGCCGTGATTTTCAGGGCATCATTAAACAGTACCAGGTACATACAAGTGTAGCGTTAGTTAGGATTTTAGCCAGGTTTTTAAAAGGGCAGCTAGGGTGCTGCAGAAAACGGGAAAGGGTGCTTAGGGAGAAAAGGGCATACTGTATTGGGCTATGAAGAATTTGAAAATGTAAGGAATGCCCTGCATATATATATATTGACATATTGCAAGTACTTGAAACAGAAATGTTCAGGCCCTCTTTGAAATGAAGCATGTACATGTACATATGTGATTTGTTTCAAGTAGAATGCTGACAAACATGCGTATGTTTGGGGACATTTGAGTACACCACTTTTTCAAGCATTACCCTTTAAACCGATTGCCTGAGGCAGAAAAAGCTACTTGTACCAACTTTAAACATCTTTCGGTATGACGCAGCCAGGGATCGAACCCACGACCTCCCGCTTGTAGGTGAACGCCTTAACCACTAGGCCAGGGAGACGGTAGGAGAGCAGCTTATAACCAAAGATTGTTTTGCTATATTCAGTCATCATTATATAATTAGAGTTGTGCCATTTTCAATGAGTAGCTTGGCCCACTGTTAACAAAATGATTTTAGCTTGTAAAAGTTGAGTTATTGTCATTTTTCTACAGATTTCCACGGATCCAATAGCTCCAGGGACCGAAAATATAAGAAATGTGTTTAGCCCTTCAGCTGCCAGGTCAATCACATCCCTGTAGAAGCTAGTTTAATTTCTTGAATACTTTTCAGGGTCAGGTTAGAGCTCTACGAGAACTAGAGACAGTCAAGGATCAACTGAAGGACTCCCTGGCCAAGTTATCTGCCCTTCAAGAGAAACTCTCCACCACAGGCCGGGAAGGAACAAGCTAGTCTCACAGGTTACATTATACTCATTTCTTCAGGCCCATTATTTTGTGAAGGTAGGTTTTGGAAGTTATGATTCAGACTTGATAATTGTTATATTGTGTAGTATAAGGTACCTACCAGGCGGCTGTTTCATCAGGATAAGATTTTGCACCCAGAAAATCATTTCAAGGAATCTTGAAGGGATAAGCCTTATACCACTGGAATGCTGGTGAACATAATGTAACATTGTACATGCTGTTGATACATGCAGTCTTCAAGAAATGGAAGGATGTTTAACTTACTGATTCCCTTCAATTGTTTCAGTATAATGATAGTTGTAATTGGTTTCTGTGAACAAGAACACATGGTTGCTGATTTAATCCGAAATATGTTCCGGATATGTTAATAGTTAAGAAGTATTGGGAGACAGACCAGAGCATTGTAAGAATTGAGTCTAAGAGTTACACATGGTTGCTGTTTTAATCAGAAATATGTTCCAAACATGCTTATAGATAAAAAGGATTGGTCGACACACCTAGACCATTGTGAGAAGTGAGTATAAGAAGATTATTGGTGAAATGATTCATGAACTTGAAAATTAACCTTATCTGTTTACAGTTGAGAAGTAAGGGGAGCTGATTCAGAAACAGAAGAAGGAAATCCAAGAGCTAAGAGAGAGGGTGGAGTCTTTGATCCAGTACAAGATTGACTTTATTAGGTATGGGTGATACTATAGGCATTTGCTATTTTTCACAAATCCATCAGAAAGCAAATTTTAAACCTTGTGAATTCACCCACGTTTGCCACCAATTAAAAAATGAAGTTGCAATGTTTTACCCTCATCAAAGTGATTACAATTAAAAAAAATCATTTGAATTTTTAGCTTGACTATTCGAAGAATAAGGAGGGCTATACTACTCGCCCCAGCGTCGGCGTCGGCGTCCGGTTAAAGTTTTAGAGCAAGTTGGGATTTTCACTAATAAGTCCAATACCCTTCATTCAATTGACTTAATACTTCACACAGTTGTTCAGGGCCATCACATGATGAGGTTAGATAACTACATATTATCCTTTACACAGATTATGGTCCCGGATTGACTATGGAAGTTAAGTTAAAGTTTTAGGGCAGGTTGGGATATTTATTAATAACTTCTATACACTTCATTCAATTGACTTAATACTTCACACAATTGTTCAGGACCATCACCCATTGAGGTTACATAACTTCATATTATCCTTAATACAAGTTATGGCCCCTGATTGACTTAAGTTAAAGTTTTAGGGCAAGTTAAAGTAAAGGGCAAGTTGGGATTTTAATAAAAAAAACTTCTTTACCTTTCATTTAATGAACTTAACAAAATTCAAAATTATTTACGACCATCTTACAACAAGAAACATAACTCCATTTTAACCCTAAATACAAATTATGGCCTTTGAATTTTTTTTGAATTTTTTTTTTAATTTCTTTTGAAAGGCATATTTGTATATTCTTATTTGAATGACTTGCGTCATTGTTCGGGCGGGCTGGTGGGAGGGCAGCATCAAAATCACCTTATGTATTGAATAATTTTAGTTAGGTTTGACATAAAGAGACCAAACTTATTACATCGTTATTGTATTTACTTCTAAGTCAAAGCGGCGTAGTCGAGCGTGCTGTCTTACGACATCTCTTGTTAGGTTGGCATTGATGTAGCTTAAAGGCAATGAACTACAACAAAAAATATGCCTTTTTTCAACTTTTAGTGCTCAAGAGATAATAAAATCTTTGGATACAGAGATTGCAGAACTAAAGATTACCAACAAAGAGCTGGTTGCTGTCATGGATGCCTGTCGGCGTCTGGAGACAGATAAACTTGAACTGATGGCAAAACTGAGCTGGAAGAACGCAGAACTGCAGTCGGAGAACACCACTCTTAGTAATAAGGTACTTGCTTCTCTCTAAAGCATCACCAGTTGGACTCTGAGCCTAGGAACCTTCATATTGAAATTTAGATTGTTTAATTGCAGTTAAAGCTTGTTTCGCAATCAAACATTACTATTTACTCAAATCTTGATGGAAGCACAATGTCATGATAATTAATTGAATTGAATATGTAGTGTTTCCAGCTTGATCAATACTGTTACAAGAATAATCAATACCATTCACTGATTGGTCAATACTATTACAAGATTGATCAATACCATTCACTGATTGGTCAATACCATTCACTGATTGGTCAATACCATTCACTGATTGATCAATACAGTTACCAGATTGATCAATACCATTCACTAATTGTTCAATTCCATTCACTGATTTGTCAATACCGTACCTTTCCCTGATTTCTCAATACCTTTCCCTGATTAGTCTATACTTTGATAGTGGCATATCCGTGGTCTAGTTGTGACACTTGACTGTCAATCCAAGGGGGGCAGGTTCGAATTCCTACTGGCACTACTGAACAAAATACTAGTCATCTTCCAGGAGGGATGTTAAATGGGGGTCTCTTGGTCGGTGCTATACACTGGTGCACGTTAAAGAACTAGAGCAGCTCTAACCAGGGTTACATTCTGTAACAATCTTATCAAAGCACCCGCTGAATCAGCCTTTCTCGAGTGCGAGTATAAATAAGCTTAAAGTCTTTCCAATATCCCAGATATATGCAATCAGCCAAACGACCTTATAGAGCACAGTATAATCAGTTTTGAGTCATTTGGTTTACTTCTTTGGATATTATTAGTGAACTCATTATAATATATATTCACCTAAATGTGTACAGTGTTAGTATCAGTTATGTAGAATTGGTGTTTGTCCTAGCGAAACGGTTTCTTACGTCTGTAAGAGGACACTTTTGAAGAAAAACTGAGAAACTGTATCTGACTTATACGATGATAAGTGTATTGCATATATATATAAGTGAGCAAATAAATGCATTAATAAATAAATACAGATTTATGAATAAATAAATTGAAATATTTGTCTGAAAGATAAACATTAGATTATTATCAGGGCTTTTCTAAACACAATGTATCGGCACATGGGAGTACTCAAAATGTTCGTGCACGGTCCGCTTACAACTGTAAGAAGACACTTTTTTCAATAGTTCTGCTTGGGGTTAAGTCGTATTATCAATCAAACTGGCCAAGCACTACAAAAAAAAACCTGCCAAAGAACCTTTGGGAAGACATTATGTGTATTAACAACTGGCTCTCCGATACGATGGCACAGAGGTGCATGTGCGCGCGACAAACTAAGTCAGCGTGCGCATGAGATACTATGTCGTGTGCACGAGCTACGAGATAATTTATTTTTAAAGTCATGTGCACCACATAATTAGCTAATCAGAATACACTTTATATTCATGAATATTGTTTGAGAATGGCAGAATCAGGCCTACATTGTACATAATCATCAAATCTCTCTGACGGCTAACGTAAGTCAATCGTAAATATTTTTACTTGACAAATACTCAAATATCTGACATCTCCCCTATCAACCTGCTTCCGTCTGTTTCCTATGCACATGTACATACATTTTGGATGTGTTGGAAAAGTGTCAACAATATTACTTTTCTGAAACGGTTCAGTGAGGATTATAACGTAAGTAGTGTTTTTTCCCTATAGTAAAGTACACACACATAAACACTGATAAATTGGCCTGGTAATTTTATTTTTTGATAAAATGGACCGCTGTTTTGGGTCTGGACGGCATTTCAGAATGACTAGGCTAAAGGGTACTATGGCCGTCGTTTAATTTGGTCCGCATTCTCACATTTGAAATCAACACCTGTTTACAGTTTTTCCAGCTATAGTCAGTGCCCAGCATTTTGAATCTGCTTGAAAGATTAAATTAAGAGATTAAAATAATAAATACTGTAACAAGTAAACAATAACTGATTATGTAAACATCAGCTTTCCGTACAAGTGCCTGTCACGAAAGTAACAAGTATCAAGTGTATAAGTACATAGAGAATCAGTACCATATATGACAACGGTGAATTAATTCGTCAAAAGTAGGAGACCATAGGCGACAACCAAGCCATTTTGCATAGCTGAAAAACTACAGTAGACGAACAACAACAATTTACAGTAGAGGAATTCAGAAAAAAAAAACTCCACAATTTAACATTTTTTTTTGAATTGACACTGTCTAATTTAAAAATCTGGTATGTGACGTACAAGTCATAAAATCAACAACAAAATTAACTTGACATTCTATAAATAAAACGCCGTCTCAACATTTGCATTCAATTTTACACAGTATTCGGATGGTGAAAAAGTTTGGATAACTGATTGATTTCCAAAGAAAAATATTTGTGTATGCTGTAAAGAGTGTAGTTTATACATGCAAAACTGTCTAGTATGTGATCGTTTTTAAGTATTTTTATTCTTAAGATGTTGCAATTTTTATGTATACAGTATTCATGGAGTCAAGTCCAAATAATGCATCCATAGGCATAGAATATTTTTTCCCAGAGTTAGCATAGACTTACATCCTAACACCTTATTCACATCTACATCAACGTTAATGATTATGTCTGATTTGCAATTCACCGTTTTCTTTCTCAAAATATATGTACTGTGTTGCATTCTTAATCTTAATGTATCTAAGGGACACAATTCTTTATATACTACAGCATATTTCTCTATTGTAGTTATTCATACTGAATACTATGTTTCATATATAGCTATGCCTGTAGTATTGTATTTCACTTGATGCTTGGGTATGAATGAATAAACATGTAACTCCATTTGAGATCTTATGAATCTAACCCATTCCACAGGTTGTTGTAAGAACTAAACTAACAACGCAACATACTGTACCAGCAAACACTGTCTGCTCATACCATTTTTTGTTGGTTAAGCGCAAATATGCTCTATACTATTCCTTGTAAACTGATAATTATGAATGTTAATACAACTTTTATGGGAGTGATCTGGCCATTCTGGGTAGTCTTGTGGATAAGAAACTGGCACATATTCACCAGGTGCTGTTGAGGTCATAGGTTAAAGACGTACATGCACCGGTTAACAGTTACTGTGAAGACTTAAGAAATGAATCCTTCTGATGATGGTAACATTTGGTAAAGGTAAAGGTAAATTTTATTAAAGGTCACATATAATCAACAAACAAAAATCATGTAGGTAAATCCTTTGTGCGACGATACTTACCTGCGTAACCTAAGTTACTTTTACCCCAAGCATTTAGCCGGTACCCATTTACAGTTGGGTGGACTGAAGCAGATTGGAGCCAGGAATTACTAAGCCACTGTTTACTTGCATGAGTGTTTATGTGTAGTGCAAGATCACAGGAATTTAGCTGAGACTGTGGTCTAGTATGATATAAATTTAAGCCTTTTTGAAACCAAATACTGACAGAAACAATTGTTCTAACACCAGACCCTCTGAAGTGGCACAACATAAATGTTTTTATAGTAAACTCGTATATCAAAGTTCTAACATATAAATGTTGCATTTGCTTCTACTTTCTAGCAACCATGGAGCCATTTTTGCAGGAAAGTGGTACAGTCCAAGATGGAGTGGACAAGATGATTGCAGATAAGGTACATTTTTTCTTCATATCTGTTTCTATTTTTGTAATGTTTTACATTACTGCATGGTCACCAAAAACACTTGTATTAATGGATGTGTTTTTTTGCTTCATTATTAAATCCCTGCAAGACCTTTATGCAAGCAGGGTTTAAAGATTGGGTTTTAAAATTCAAACGGTTAAGTTGGCACCATTCTATTTATGTCTTCATTACTCAAAACTTCGGTTTTGATAATTTATTAATTTGCAACATAACGTTTTGCTCCTGAACATGATCATGTTACATCTATTGCATACATGGATGTACAATGTATGTTTATCATGGGGGGGGGGTGTATTTGGACTAAATATTGTTAAAATGTTTCCAAAATCCCCTGCCCCCTATATTAAGAGCTTCCTCTTGTACCAATATAACTCTTTGTTGAAAAATAGCCAGTAGCACAGCTGCCTATGGTGCTCATGCCATTATACCGGGTTTATGTTTAAACTTTTTGCTACTGAGCTTGTTTCTGTAGTTTTTCACATAAGTCAAGACCACAGTTATCTGCCCCCCCATTGACCTAGATCTGGATATTCTTATATATGTTTGACCTTTAACTTTCAAATTAATGTTAGAAAATAGTTCCAAAGGCTTGGAACTAATGAAAGAAAGCCTTACTTCCCAGTCCAAAGTAGAACTGGAGGGATATTTAAAAAATCCACAACATTAATTTGATCAAAGAAAGAGCACGTGGTGTAACTTGCATGTTCACAGATTGGGATTCTGGGTTCATCTCCAAGACTAGTGTTGGCTTTATCGCATCTGTCAGCGTTGAACCCATCATTTGAAACTGGTATGGCAGAGATGTGTTAACCGAGTCTGTTGTAAAGGCCATTATAATGGCTTCAATACTTGTATGTTTGGTTAGTGTTGTGCATTTATTAATTATCCTTTCATATTATTTTAAACAGGCCTGGGTAGAAATGATGAAGAACCAACCAGTCAGCTGGTCCACTGTACGCCCTATCTGAACTTGGTGTGCGCCAACATGCCAACATGTGGTAATTTGTTAGTATTTCAAGATTATATTATGGAATATAAGTATCTATCATGTGTTTCTGGTACGGATAGAAAAATCTGATCCAAGAGCACGCGCATAAGCCAGTAACGGCCACGCAGCATGCCCGAGGCTCGGATTTTTTTATCTGGACCTAAAATATAGTTTTGAATTTTTTCTTACAGATCTAAAATGATCAATTCATGGAAAAATTAAAGTAGAAATTGCACTTATGTACATTTCACCAAAAAGCACGTGCGACGCTGTTTACTGACGTCATAAAGTGCAGTAATTTTAAATTACTATTTGATGTCAAGAAATTCCTCTGAAATTCTAAGATTATTTATTCTCAATTTTAATTAAAAGTCTTGCACATTTATATATTTGTTAGCGCTTTATTTAAATGGCATAATAAGCTTTTTATAAACCATACAATTAAAGAAATAAAAAGTGGCACGTGAATGCGCGTTACTCATCTTACATAGGGGGTGTAAGATGGAATTTTCCAGCACTGGTCACATGACCGGAAACACACGTCTGGTATGCAAGAAAAGAGAAACCATACTGAAGCATAATATGAGTAAGTTTGGTCATATAAGCTCATTGATACTGTTTGTTCCATTTCTAAATGAATTTAATGCCACTAGTCTGGCTGCAGCTTTGAGATGATAACTTTTTCTAAAATAACTGCTGACTTGTATTGGTTTTTCGTGACAGTTTGGTCCGTATTGAAAATCTATTCGCACATTTTCTCTTCTAAACGAAGATTAGATTCATTGCAAATTGTAAAAGCAATTAAACAAAACTTACTACACATATGATGATATGATGCAGAATGTTTTATTAAGTGTGCATATGATTATTAGCTTAAGGACAAGAAAACCATCTACTTCAACAATCTCAGGAACACAAAGATATTCCTATTTAAAAGCTGCACTCTCACAGATTTACCCTTTTGACAACTTTTTAATATTTTGTCTTGGAATGAGCCAATTTTTGCGTAAATATCTGCAAACCACTGATATGGCTTGTTCCAAGCCAAGAAATAGAAACTTTGTTAAAACATTAAATCTGTGAGAGTGCAGCTTTAAAGAAATATTGCTACCTTTCATTAATTCATACACTCAAAATGCCTTAAAACACTAATTTATTGATTATATCTATAGCCAACCTGGTTGCTGAAGCCGCGAGGTATATTCAAGGACAAGAACCTGTGCTGGTCAAAAACGTGGTCTTATGTTGAATTCCATACGTCTCTTGCCAAGGATTCGGAGAAAGGAATACTGTCTCCAAGTAAGAACCAAGCATACATCTTTTAATTGAAAAATGAACATGATGTGTAGCTGTCAAAGATTCCTCATATGGCGCATTTCAAGAACGTCGATTTATTTGGAAACAACTTTTTGTGTCGCTGCTTATAAATAGGCACTGACCACTTCATTGGTATACTTTATTAAAATCATAACTATAGAGTGATGCTGCTATACAAACTTAAAATCATAAAAAATTATTCATATGTTTATGTTACCCTTTTTCAAGGCCTATACTAGAATAAAAAGATATATAGACCACTAGAAACACCATAAATAATACTGATTATTTACTTGTCAACAAGAAAGGGTGGTGTGTTCAACAATTTACTTAAGGCATACATGAATAATGATTGAATGAATGAACAAACGAACGAACGAAAGAGAAAGAATGAATGAACAAATGCAAGAATGTATGAATGAATGAATGAGTGACTGGTCATTCTTCTTGGCAAACATGCATAAGGGAACCTTGTTTGTGACAACACCGTTTACATATGTCACATGCAAAGCACGACTGCAGATTGCTGCATACTCAACAGTCACGTTGTTTCCAGACTGAAATTATATTGAACATTTGACATATATTTTAAACCGCTTAACATACATAGTTTTAATATCCCCTGGTTTCAAATTTAAAGTGAATTTCTACGAAAGATAGTTTTTTGTACTGTCTTTTTAGTTAGTTTATATCTTATACACATTCTTATATGTAATGGAGCATTGTGATCACCATGTTGGCGATGGTGGACCTTTGGGGCGTATGATTTCAAAAAACACTGCTTGTCTACTGGTCTCGGTACTGTTTGATGAAACAGTGTATAAGCATTTGGCGCCATTCCAAATACTATGTTGAGTACAATTTTATTCAAGTAATAGACCATCATTCAACTATGTCTTTTTATCCCCTGCAGAATCGAAGGTTTCGTGAGGGGCATATTGTTTCGGCGTTGTCCGTCATTCCGTCTGTCTGTCCAGTACCATATCTTGGTAAGCATTGATCAGAAAATGTTAAAACTTTGTCAGAATGTTCCCCTTGATTAAATCTCGACCACTTGTAAAAGTGTGTCACATGGGGTCCAAAACTAGGTCACTCGGTCAAATCTTGGTAAAATCTTTAGAACATACTAGAGGCATTATACATGGTCAAATATTCATGAAACATAATCAGAATGTTTTCCTTTATGTGCTCTTGGTCTTAAGTAAAACTGGGTCACATATAACAGAAAATTAGGTCACTAGGTCAAATCTTAGAAAAATCTTGCCCGGAACCATATCATGGTAATGATTTGTCAAGTTATGTTCAAACTTGGTCATGATGTACCCCATGATGAAATATGGACCACTTAAAAAAGTGGGTCACATGGGGTCAAAAACTAGGTCACTTGGTCAAACCTTGAAAATCTCTTGAGCACACTAGAGGAATTATATATGATCAAATATTCATAAAACTTATTCAGAATGTTTTCAATGATCAAATCTTGGACTTATTTAAAACTGGGTCACATATTATCAAAAATTTGGTCAAATCTTAAAAATTTGTTTGTCCCCAATCGTCGGATTATGTTCAAACTTGGTCATGATGTACCCCTTGATGAAATATGGACTGCTTGTAAAAGTAGGGCACATGGGGTCAAAACTAGGTCACTAAGTCAAATCTTAGAAAAATCTTTGAAACACATTAGAGGCATTTTGTATGGTCTAATAATCATGAAACTTGATCAGAATGTTTTCCTTGATGAACTCTTGGACATGTTTTCAACTGGGTCACATCTCATAAAAAATTAGATCACTAGGTAAAATCTTTCAAATATCTTGTCTGAAACTATTTTATGGTGGTGATTGGTCGAATTATGTTCAAACATTATCAGAATGTTCTCTTGGGTTAAATTCCGACTGCGTTTTAAAAGTGGGTCATATGGGTCAAAAACAATGTTAATAGGTTTTGCATTAAAGAATGATTTTTTTTTAACAAAGACAAGAGTTCACAATGGTAGGAATGATATTTCAAGCTCCTCTTTGTAATGCATGCGCAAAGTTTGCATGTCAATCTGTATTTAACGAGTTTTAGTCGTATTTTTTAATTGGTGTTTTCAGTCTAAAATTATAAACTAGTTAAGCACCAGTCAATTGTAACGACGGCCAACCCTGGGTAAAATGAACTGATGGTAAAATCCCTGCCAAATGCCCCCGCATCCAGGGACTCTATTTAAGGCCCATTCCCCAATATATTTTGAGTGAAGACAAAACCACCACATTCACCCGGCACGGTGGGGCCAACTGGAAGGTAAAAACACGGCCCATTTCCCCAGCTATCCCTGGTATATCCCCGGCCCTTGGGGGTGGTGGTTGCAATTGACTGGTGCATTATTCGGGATTCTTCCAACCTAAGGATTTGCCATATCAAATATCGTAGAAAAATCTGTCAGCGTATAATTATTTGGACCAGCGTCTGATTATGTTAGAATTGTACCAAGAACTGGCATATTTGTATATAAGAATACTTATATAAAATGATATTAGATAGTTATACTCTAATAGAAGTTTATTGAAATGTCATTTTATCAAATTTAATTATTTTTTTGTGATTTTTTAAAATAACATCAATGGACTGAGGGGCCTCATTAATTTGTTTTTATTTTAAACAATATCAAAGGACTGAAGGGCCTTTTTTAGTGACCAAGCTCTGTGATGATCACCTTTGTTTCCATCAGCAAAATGGATATTATAAGACCCAAACTACAAAATACCCTAGATACTGTTAGGCAGTTCTTAATCACCATCGGAATCTGTGTCCTCAACAAAATTTTGCTTGTATCATTAAATTAAACAAATGAGAGAGCATGCAACCTGCATCATCAGCAACCAATGTTCTTTTCCATTACTCTTTATACATACCTTGAGTGACAAAATCTCGTTTTATTGATAATGCATGACACAGGAGAGACAACTCTTCTTCCAATGAATTTGCATGTTACACTCAAATAATGTTCAATAACTATACAGTGCAAGTAACCTCCGTGGCTGTGTGGTCTTGACTGCTGCCAAAAAATATTGTACTGAGAAGGTTGGTCTGGTTCAACTCTGGCAATTGCCAGAATATTTTTTTAACCATAAAGCATCTGGTACTTTGTGGAACCAATGAAACTGCCTCATTTATTTTTCATGTTCACAAGATTTTCCTTGTGGAATTGCCCACGGTACACAACGAAGCATAGCGAAGTGTGTATCGGATATCTGACGATGGCAACCTGAGACAATATATAAAACAAATGGTAACATCCAACTCGCTGGTATAAATAATTCTTGAATCACAACTACACGTATGTAGGTATTCTGATATGAGTATCCGAATTTAGGACAGTTGAGGTTGAAAACAAAATAACGTTTTCCTGAAATGTAAGTTTGGAATATATTTTGCGTGTGAGTAGGTTGTTACCTTTTGTTGCATTGCCTGTGGCAGTTTTCATGCCCTGTCACTTGTTTTATTAGAAGACACTTATCGATGCAAGGATACGTAGATTTTTCCCAATAAGAATTCTTCTAAGATCGAGGTCTGAGTCCAGTTATTACAACTCTTTTTCCTTCCTCAAATTCTACTTTTATCCCAATTCAATGAACTTTTTTCATGCAATCTCCTCAGCAGCTATCTCTAACATTTTCACTGGGAAACTCATATTCATATTAACGTCTGTAAAAACAAATGGAAAAATATCTTCATATTGTTTTAAAAGGTTCACAATTTCAAATGCTTGGAACACATGATCAGCATCAAGTGTAAATGTTTGTAACACATATGGTCTCCTCTGACACACAAAAAGTCGCGTTTTTATGAGCTTATATTCCAAACTACTTATACAGTTTGCACTTAAGTCCTTCAAAGCTGTTTCGCATTTCCATATATGGAAATGCTTGACAGCCATCATATTATAACTAATAAACTATGCTTAACAGTTAGCCACATATTTAAATTAAAATTACAGTAAAACAACAGCTCAAAAGTCAGAAAGCACATTTTATTATAATTCTTCAAGTAGACTGTCTCAATAAAATTTATATTTATATTTATCATCCTACATTCCAGTTTCTATCACAAGAGTTGTTACATCTTGAACAGATGGGGCTTCATCTTCAAGGTGAAAACTTTGCAAAAGACAGCACCAACAGTATTGGTGCCAGGACTGAGGAGTTCCAAGAAATGGGTATTACTTCAGCCCACAAATATAAGTGCTGCCCAACACCAGGTTTGTTCTCCTTCGTTTCCTGTTAACTTTATGATTTCAGAACAATAGCCAGCATTCATTATAAACATGAAATCCAAAACCTTCTGCATTTTGTGTTGTGATGTAACATAGGTAAAGCTAGGCAAATCTTTTAGTAAGTTTCTAACTACAGCTTTAAATAGCATTGCTTTTTGTATTAACATTCAACCTTTAATAAAACAAAAAATAATGGATGTTTCGTTGCATTTTAATTCAATAATTGAATGTAATTACAATTATTTACAATTTCCTATAATGTATAAAAAATAAATAAACTCTACATGCTTACATTATTTCACACTATGATCTTTTTTAGACATCATTTTTTTAGATATTTATTTTGCACAAATTCACGACCTATAAACAAACCTTCATAAAAATGAATAACATTTTTTTTTACTATCTCTTGAACAAAATCGCTTTTCTCAATAGCTGAATAAATATTTGATATCATTACTTGTATATAAATACTAATAATCTTAATAATTATTTTTCGCGATTCATGCATCGATCTTTGATTTGCATAACCTGATTCATCTCAGTTGAATGTTTAGAGTTATTTTGTTCCTCATATATCATGTTATCAAATCTTCAGAGCTACATTCACTTATCATGATATCATAACAATTTCCTTTCATATCTTTTTAGAGTGCCGCAACAAGTAAATGGACCTTAACTATCGTCCTCTATGTAAGGGCCAGTCCCCTACACATGTGACCTACTATTGTACAGCTGAGGTTGTTATCAAACGCAGCAGTGGGTATGAAACGCTGAAACTTTATCTTCAACTCATTGTCACAATACCTGAACTGAAAACAATTGGTGACGATCCTGCACTTCACTTCTACCTCACAGAGCTCCTCCCTGTAAGCGCTAGAGGAAAGTTTGAAAATGGAAAACTTGTCAGTGCAAGTGTGAACGACCAATTGATTCTTAACGGAACAACCTGCCTCAATGCTTTGGCTGACACTACATCAAGTTAACATTATATAAGCACTCTTTATGGGATCTGATATTTATATAATAGTGTACCTTTCAACAAAACGTCTGCACTATGTTAACAATAGGTTTCTTAAAATACTAACATCATTTTTACCTGTATTTGTAATGTTAAACCATTGTGCAATTCTGTACCATGTTTTAAATGTAACTTTGCATTACAAATGTTGCATCTTAAACAAGCTGACTTCACAAGCTGACACATCATACCATATCGTGTCTCGGGATCTAAAAATATAACTCTTACACAGCCGTTAGTTACTATCCTTGACCATAATTCAAATTTAATTGCTTATTTTTCATTTCAAACTCACAAACATTACAAATTACATTTCCAAATCATACAACCACAATATATGTACAAATAGTTTACATTACATATAATGATAATTATTTCCATATACTGTTTCAATAACTTTCTCATACCTCTTGTATTCACCTTATCCTGCAATATCAATTTAAAAGTTTTTATTAAGCAAAACCTTTTAATTTGAGTACATGACAATACCATAGTAATGTTTAGTGTGTATCTCAAATTATTTGCAAAAATCCTCCAGTATCATTTTGATGTAAATTTGTTCATCTCACAATTTCTTTTTTGCTTTTCTTGCTTTTTTATTTAATGTGGTATTTATTTTACTTTAGAATACTTGTACAGGTGAAGCATATCTCTATTCCTGCTATTGTTGTTTTTTACCATTACGTCATTTTATACAGAATTGTTCAGTGTCAATTGTGCCAATATCTTACAGTGTGACCATGTATGACTTTACAGAATCATAACTTTATTTAAAAACCTCACCATAATGATTATTTATCATCCTATTGTTTTCTTAAATTGTTCTGCAATTCCAATAATTATTTACAAAACATCTTCCTAAAATCAGAGACATTTGACAGTATTATAAGACTTCTCATTCAAGGTTTTGTCTATTTTGAACACTGATGTTGACCTAATGCTCTGTACATATTACTATGCCTTTGCAAAGTTTCATTCCCATTAACATTTAAATTCATTTCTTATAAAACATCTACCTTTAACTGTTTAGTGACAAAATGTTCATTAGATAGAAGATCTGTATTTATATCACTCTGTCATTTTGCCATCTTACCATTCTTTTGTACCTGTTATACTTAACATTTAAAAATATATCATTCAATGTCTCTTTTATAGGCACTGACTTTTCATACTTATTTACAAACATTATTAAAATTATAATGTTCTTAATGCTTAAAAAATATATCTGTTTCAACTTCTCAACCTACCCTGCTTTTTTTGCTACGACCCTAAACCATTCCATTGTTTTTTTCATTTCTGTGATTTTTGGCTTTTTAAACGTAGAAATAATGGCATTTTGGCTTTTAACCATACCAGCAATGCTATTACTGATAGTATAAAACTTAAAGCATATAATTTATAGTTTTGGGTCTGACAACTTTCAACTTTTAGTAAAAAAAATCCTTTTACAGAAATACTTGTTTTCAACGCAATTTATTCCAACAGTAATAACTGGAACTGAGTCTCTTTTAAGTCCCCCCACCCCCATGTAAAAGATATTTATCACCCTGTAAATGGTTTCATTTAAATACTGTGCACATGCACACTGTGTACATATGACTAGGTTTTTATGCATTTCTGTTCATATTCTTTTCAGTTGTACCTGTTTTATTTCATTTCTTATGTCTTCTTGTATTGACATTCAACAATGTGAATACATCAGTGAAATAATGGCAGCATTTATTTCAGTATTATATTAATTTGTCTGTGTGCATTCTTATTCCATGTATTGGTCATAATGTATATGTCGCACTTACACCAAAATATTCTTTCTATTGTTTATTTTTATTAAATTTTTATTATTTGTTTTCACCTTAACATTTTTAGTACAACTCTACCATTTCCATTCCTTTGCTTCATTATATTTTGATACTCATTTAGTGATTCAACTTTCTAGTCATACAACTATCAACCTGCATCAAATTCTGTTCATCATACTTAAATATTATGCCTTTAAAATGCATATTGCATGTTGATTACATAATGTTTATTACCAAAAAGTGTCATTATATGCAAAACTTGTTTCCTTTGACAAATTTAAACTTCCGTTACTTAAACATTGCCTTCCTAAAGTATCATTGCCTTCCTATTGTGTTATTGCTTTTCTTTAGTTTTAAAATGTTCATACTTCTATTACATGTGACTCAAGTGTAGACAAAAAATCTAATTTCCATTTCAAAACCTTACATATTTCTTTTCAATATCTTAAAAATACTTCTTGTCATTTCTTCTCTTTATACTTAAACAATTCTGTCATTTCGGCAATTACCAATACAAACAATGCAAATATTGATAGTGTATTATGTATGTTTTGTATATCATATGTTCTTAAGTATGTTCAACAGCTTATTATATGATTATTTTTCACTCACTGTTTTCTAAGTCATTACTCTGTGTCCACATACTACTACTAAGTGTAAACTTCTATTTATGTGATTTTATTCTTATTTTTGGACTGGAAGAGCATGTTTATTTCAGAATCATGGTGTTCTTTTTCACACTTAGTACCATGCACACTTTGCACATTTCTTTAAACAGCTTTCTTGTTCCCTATTGCATGGCTATAAATCTTCTACGCCAAACAATTCAATTCAATTCAATTACATTACATTATTACCGGGTAATAGTGATCACACTCATAGATAACCAAATTCTTTTAGTTTATATTAAATGTTTTGTTTTTTCAATTGTGCTTAAATGTGTTACATAAGCAAACATTTTTATGTGCTATGTTTTTTAGTTAAAAACAACGGCTTTGTAACACTTAATTATAACGGTCAACTTGTTTCGCAGATTATAAGCCAAAGGTGTACATTGTTTAAAGCAGATCTCCCAAATTAGTTTTTTGGATAAACCTTTGGTGCTACTCTTGTTTAAAGTCAACATTTCATCAAAGTACTTCAAAGTCACAAATTTGCAAATTTTGCCCAGACTTTACCAAATAATGTTGGCATATTTAACATTTCAGCTATCATATCAGCCACTCCAAAAGAAAACCACCGCTGGTGCCATGTTGCATTTTATACATGTGTGTATATTGATACAGTTCATGAATAAAGTTATTTTATACAACTATGGTCTCTGTCATATTAATACCATCAATTGTCCTGTCATTTTGTACGATTGTTATTGTATTTACAACGGTTTTCATTTCATTTCCAAACAACGGTCCAATACTGTCATCTTTTAAGTAACGTCATTTCACTGCCATCTACAATATATGTTAGCTCTTACTTTATTAACTTCGTTCTGAACCGACATATATACACGCATAACCAATAGTTGTCCCGCGCTTACATCCAATTGCTGCATCTTGCAGCAACTTTTGTACTTGTTGCGCGGGCGCATCGGCGCCCGGCGCATATATTGATTGTTTTAGAAGTGTCCCTGGTGCAATGGGCTTGCGCATGCGGCGTTTTCATTGTTTTGATCGCGCATGCTCCGTTTCTTACCGTCCGCTCTCGGAAGCAGTTCGCCATTAGACTGGTTCCTGTTCGAAGTTGCAATAGAAGATTGGTAATCTTCTAATATGTGAAGCTTTGAAAAATATAAGGCAAATTAAAACCAGAGATTTTTTTAAATAACTCTTTTAGAGAAAAAATATCATAAATGCACAGTTGTTGAGAAAACTTCTCGTTTTTATTTAAATATTTTTACATAAAAGAATAAACCACGAATGCGCAGAATGTATCTTACAATAATCTTAGAAAATCGGTGAACCAGTCTATTATCTGATTACCGGGTCAGATGCAAGCGTCCAGTAGACTAGGGATATCGAGGTCAACACGCTGGCGGTTGGGGAAAGGTATTTTCATTTTCTTTTTACGTAGTGAACTGAAAAACTATTGTTATTTTATATTTATCATTTTAAAAGCAGGTTTCGTGTCTTTCGATTTAAACAGTAGCACGTTTTTTTGCGGTATTCCTACTTTCATTTTGGACAACATTTGAAGGCTTTTCCAAATTGCGTCATTAAAACCAGGAATGATAGCCGTCCAATGAAAACGCTTCTTGCATTTCAGATATAGGCGAGTGTGCGGTCAAGGTCAAAATTGCGAGAGGGTGATTCGAAGTGAAATACCGCAACAAAAACGTTCGATTTGTATATTTAACGCGTCTAACTGAATGAGTCACAATGGTAGGGATGATATTTCAAGCCCTTCTTTGTAATGCATGCGCTAAATTTGCATGTCAGTCTGTATGTAACGAGTTTAAGGTGATGTGTTCGTAGTCATTAAATTTTTGCATCGTTTTCATTATGCACCAGTTATTATTTTAGACTAATGCATCAGTCATTTGAAACCACGCCCCCCCCCCCCCCCGGTCATGGGAATAGCGAGGACCCTGACCATAGGTCCAGCCAATATTGGCTAAAATCACGTTCTGCGGGGATGAACTGATGGTTTAATCTCGCCAAATGCCCCGCACCCCAGGGGCCCTAGGTAATGCCCATTCCCTGCTATATTTAAAGCGAGACATAACCATCCCATTCACCCGGCAATGCAGGGCCACCTGAAAGTTAAAAACATGGTCCATTTCCCCGGCTATCCCTGGTATACCCCCGGACCTTGGGGGTCATGGTTACAATTGACTGGTGCATTAGTTTAAAATAATAAACATGTTTTACGGGATTCTGTCTCAATAAAATGTATATTTATATTTATCATCCTACATTCCAGTTTCTACCACAAGAGTTGTAAATATTGAAAAACTGAGATAAAAACTGCAAAAAATGGCCACCAACAATAATGGGCCAGGACTGAGGAGTTCCAAGAAATGAGGTTTGTTCTCTTTCTTAGTTTCCTGTTAACTTTATGGTTTCAGAACAATGCTTTTGGTATTAACATTCAACCTTTAATAAAACAAAAACATATGGGTGTTTCAATGCATTTCAATAAATAATTGAATGTATTTACAATTATTCACAATTTCATGTAATGTTTAAAAAAAATTAACTCTACAAGCTTACATTATTTCACAATATTAATCTTTTTTTAGACATCATTTTGATATTTATTTCGCTCAAAATACATGACCTATAAATAAGCCTTCCTAAAAATTAATAACATTTTTTCACTTTTTCTAACAAAATTGCTTAACTCAATAGCTGAATAAAGGAATGAAATCATTACTTGTATATAAATACTTAATCTTCATTATTATTCTGCAATTCATGCATCAATGTTTGATTTGTATAACCTGATTCAGAATTGAAATCAAATTGCAAATTACCTGTCAATTCACATTTCGAATAAAGCTGAGTTACAGTTGAGTTACTCCTCATCACAATACCTGAACTGAAAA
Source organism: Mya arenaria (assembly GCF_026914265.1). Classification (NCBI taxonomy): domain Eukaryota; kingdom Metazoa; phylum Mollusca; class Bivalvia; order Myida; family Myidae; genus Mya; species Mya arenaria. The sequence goes on from NC_069136.1 coordinate 33,352,021, forward strand.
CAATCGGTGACGATCCTGCACTTCACTTCTACCTCACAGTGCTCTTCCCTATAAACGCTAGAGGAAAGTTTGAAAATGAAAAACTTGTCATTGCAAGAAAGGACCAATTGATTCTTAACAAAACAACCTGCCTCAATGCTTTAGCTGACACTACATCAAGTCAACACAAGGCAATTTGTTTTTCTCCCAACCTGACCGGTATGTTGAATCTGATCAAAATTGTACACAACCACTGGTCAAGAATATAGAAATACAAGTTGTATGATCAGTAACCTAAAATATTCTTGAATATTTGAACATAATTAAAGAGTATATGTTAAAGTTATACATATTGTGTGTAGTGTAGGTAAGATCAATGCCAAGGTTATTTTGGCTAAAAAAAGGAAAATGAGTCTTGATTCATAACATCGATGAAATAGAAAGCCTTTTCGATAAAATGATACATATATTTTGTGGTGATGTCATAACCTTGTTTCACTGTTTTTGAAGAGAAAACACATGTTATAAATATATTATCACATTTGTGTTTTTTTAGCTCGACTATTTTAAGAATAAGGTGGGCTATACTATTCGCTCTGGTGTCTGTCCGGTTCAAGTTTTAGGGCAAGTTTTAGGGCAAGTTGGGATTTTCACTTATAAGTCCAATACCCTTCATTCAATTGACTTAATACCTCTTATAAGTCCAATACCCTTCATTCAATTGACTTAATACCTCACACAGTTGTTCAGGGCCATCATATAATGGGAATAGATAACTCCTTTATACAAGTTATGGCCCCTGATTGACTATCAAACTTAGGTTAAAGTTTTAGGGCAGGTTGGGATATTTATTAATAACTTCTCTACCATTCGTTCATTTAACTTAATACTTGACACATTTGTTCAGGACCAACACACAATGAGGTTGCATAACTCTGTATTATCCTCAATACAAGTTATAGCCCCTGATTGACTAAAGGTTAAAGGTTTAGGGCAGGTTAAAGTTTTAGAACAAGTTGGGATTTTCACTAATAAGTCCAATACCCTTCATTCAATTGACTTAATACTTTACACAGTTGTTCAGTGCCATCACATAATTAGGTAAGATAACTCCATATCATATTTTATTCACATAATGGCCCCTGATTGACTATGGAACTAGGTTAAAATTTTAGGGCAGGTTGATATATTAATTGATAACTTCTATACCCTTCATTCATAATATCCTTAATACAAGTTATGGCCCCTGATTGACTTAGGTTAAAGTTTTTGGGCAAGTTAAAGTTTTAGGGCAAGTTGGGATTTTCATAAAAAAACTTCTATACCTTCATTCAATACTTAGCAGAATTATGGACGACCATCTTACACTAATGAACATAACTTCATGTTAACCCTAAATACAAATTATTGCCCTTGAATGTTTTTTTTTCTTTTTAACTCTTCTTTTAATTTCTTTTGAAAGGCACATTTTCATATTCCTAACCACATTTTCATAAAGGGAAAACAAGATATTTGAATGACCTGTGTCATTGTTCGGGCGGGCTGGTGTTAGAGCAGCGTCAAAGTCACCTTATGTATCGATTAATTTTAGCTAGGTTTGACATAAAGACACCAAACTTGGTATATGCAAAGAGTTTATGGAGACCTTTTATGGGAATGCGTTTGAGGCCCCTATGATCAAGGTCAAGGTTACTATTAATAGAAAAAGGGTTGGTTTTGAATACTAGTAACTTAAGTAAGGGTCTTCTAATTGGTACCAAATTTGGTATATAGGAAGAGTTTATAGAGACCTTTCCTGAGATTGTGTTTTTGGCCCCGAGAGTTATGGTCTAGGTCAAGGTCAAAATAGAAATATGGTAAGTACTGAATAACTCAAGTAAGGGTTGACATAGTGTGACCAAACTTGGTATATAGGACAAGTTTATGCAGAGCTTTAATGGATGCTTTTTGGCCCCCTAGGGTCGTTGTCACTTTTACTAAAAATAGATTACTGTTTCAGTTAAGGCTGACATACTGTGACCAAACTTGATATATGTAGGAAGAGTTTATAGCGCGGACACGAGTATGTGTAATCTGACATTTTAATATCTCGTGTGACTTTGATCTTTGAGTTATGGACCCTGGTCAATGTCATTGCTTATCGTCTCAATGAGGACAACATTTGTACCAAGCAATATGATAATTCATCAATGCATAAGTAAGTTATAGCACGGACACGAAATGTTACAGCCAGACGGACTGACAGACTGATGAAGTGTTTCTGTAATCCCCTCCCCTCTCCGTGGCGGGGGATTTGAAATTTGATATTTATAAAATACTGTGAAATCATTAATGTTCGTGGGGCATTAATGTTCGTGGTTTTCGTGGGTTGGGTGATCCACGAATTCAAGATCCCACGAAATATAAATCCTTCATTCACTTTTTCAATTGCCTTGTTACGTACATACACTAGTATATTATTTACAGAGGTCGCAGTATACAGTGTTAAAACCTGTCTCACTGTATAACTTACGATCATTATTCTGTTAATATATTATAACTGCCTTTAACAAATAATGAACCAAATCAATTAAATGTGTTTTATGCAGCAAATGACAGTTATAAGCACGTGTTTGAACATGTGCTGTTAATGAAAATATCCAAGTTTACAAGATGTGCGTGATGAGTGTCTGTACTCGAATTTTTTATTTAATGAAATAATTAATCGATTACAAGTACACTGAAGGTTACTAAGCACCGAACGTGACAATATACGCACCTTTTCGGTGTTTTCACAGTTTGCAAAATTCTTAATTGGCATCCCCTATCTGTATTTATGATCAGGGTACATCTTCTTTTATTACCTTTATTCCCAATTAAATCGATAACTGACATGGGTATATGCACTAATTGGCATGTCGTACCACATTAGCGAGTGTCATAAACCGAGTGACGTAGAAGATGGAAATCACGGGCCAGCGCGTGGATATTATGCAGACGATCTAGGACGATCGCATGTTCGATTTTTTTTTTTTCAAAAATGAAAATCCACGAATTCAAGTACCCACGAAACTGTTTTTTTTCGGCAAACCACGAAATTTCATGCCCACGAACATTAATGATTTCACAGTAGTGTACTTCCATTTTTGCCATTGTTGTGTTTTACCATTCTGTCAATATGTTAAGTTACAGTTGTGCCAATATCTTACAGTCACAATATATGACTTTACAGAATCGAAACATTATTTAATAACCTCATCATAATGATTACTTATCTTCCTATTGTTTTCTTAAATGTTCTGCAATTTCAATAATTATTAACAAAACATGTTCCTAAAATCAGAGACATTTGACAGTATTATAAGACTTCTCATTCAATGTTTTGTCTATCTGAACACTGATGTTTGCATATTGCTCTGTAGATATCACTAAGCTTTTGCTAAGTTTAATTCCCATTAATGTTTAAATTAATTTCTCATATGTACATATAATTAACAATGTTCTGTTTTTCAACATCTCACTTCAACAGTTACAAAATGTTAATTTACAAGAAATACTTGTATTTATATCACTATGTCATTTTGCCATGTCACCCTTCTTTACTACCTGTTATGCTTAAAGCTGCACTCTCACAGATTTACCATTTGTACAACTTTTTTTATTGTTTGTCTTGGAAAGCGCAAGTTTTGTGTCAATATCCGCAAACAAATGATTTAAGATTACTGACAAAAGATCAAATCAGATTTTCATATTTCCATTTGAAAATTATTGTCTTATGGCTTAAGCTGTTATTAACAGATTAAGAAAATTGCATAAAACATCAATTTTTGAACTTAAGTATAAAAATCTGCAATCTTTTTTTGTCAGCAGTCTTATATAACTGGTTTCAATGGATTTACGCAAAATATGGCTCGTTCTAAGTCAAAAAATGAAAAAGTTGTCAAAATGTTCAATCTGTGAGAGTGCAGCTTTAACTCTGATGAATATATCATTCAATGTCTCTTTTATAGGCACTGACTCTCCATTTACAAACATTAGAATTCATAATGCTTAAAAAAGTATGCCTGTTTCAACTTCTCAACTTACCCTGCTTTTTTTGCATGACCCTTATCCATTCTATTGTGTGTTGTTGTTTTTCATTTTCGTGATTTATGACTTTTCAAACTTTAAAAAATAATGGCCTTTTGGCTATCAACCATATCAGCAATGCTTATACTGATAATATAAAACTCCAGGCATATCATTTATAGTTTTTGGTTTGACAACTTTCAACTTTTAAGTAAGTAAATCATTTAACAAATATACCTATTTTCAACCCAATTCATTCCAACATAACAACTGAAACTGAGTCTTTTTAAGCCCCCCCCCCCATGTAAAAGATGTAAAAGATATTTATCACCCTATAAATAGTTTCATTCAAATACTGTGCATTTGGATACTAGGTTCATATTACTAGGTTTTCATGCATTTTCATTTATATTATTTTCTTTCATACCTGTTCTATTTCATTGCTTATGAAATAGTGGCAGCATGTATTTTAGTATTATATTAATTTGTCTGTGTGCATTCTTATTCCAAGTATTGGTCATAATGTATGTGTCGCACTTACACCAAATTATAACAAATATTCTTTCTATTGTTTATTACATTTCAGTACAACTCTACCATTCCCATCACACATACTAACTCTGTATATTTTGTTATCATGCTTATTACTCTTTGTTGTATACAAAATGTATATAAAATGTCATATTGCTCATGTTCTTTCGTGTTTGTACATATGTTCACATTTCAGTAATACTCAATGCAGTATTTATTCTTATATTTCAATATCATATTTTAAAGAATTGAGAAGTTTTACAGGCATAATAACATTAACACATTTCCACCAAACTTTGTACAAATGCTTCACTTTTCATGTTTTAAAACATATTCCTCACTTCATTTCATTGTAACCTATAATTTTCAGCACTTTCTTCATAAATCTTTTGTGTCATTATATTTCCATACACATTAAGTGATCAACTTCCTAGTCATACCACTATCAACCTGCATCACATTCTGCTCATCATTCTTATATCTTATGCCTTAAAAGAGCATAATGCATGATGATTACATATTGTTTATTACCTATAAGTGTCAGTATATGCTAAACTTGTTTCCTTTGTTTAAAACATCATGCATGCCTATAAATCATCTACGCCACAGAACAAGGAAAATGACATTAATAATGATGATCAGACTTCTTTCTTTCAGCTCATGTATAACCAACTTCTTTAAGTTTATGTTAAATGTATTTTTTTAATTGTGTTAAAATCTGTTACATAAGCAAACAATTTTATTAATTATAACGGTCAACTTGTTTCGCGGATTATTAGCCAAAAGTAAACATTGTTTTAAGCAGATGTCCTTAATTAGTTTTTCGGATAAACCTTTGGGGCTACTCCTGTTTAAAGTCAACATTTCACCAAAGTACTTCAAATTCTCAACGTTTCGAACTTTGCCCAGAATTTACCAAATCATGTTGGCATATTTAACATTTCAGCTATCATATCATCCACTCCAAAAGAAAACCACCACTGTGGCCATGTTGTCTTTTATAAATGTGTGTATATTGATACAGTTCATGAATAAAGTTATTTGATACAATTATGGTTTCTGTCATAGATATACCATCAGTTGTACAATTGTTATTGTGTTAAGTTTTATTTTCATTTCAAAACAACAGCCCAATTCTGTCATCTTTTAAGTAACTTCATTTCACTGACATCTACAATCAATGTTAGTCCTTACTTTATTTACTTCGTTCTGACCCTACATATAGACTTGAATAACCAATAGTTGGCCCGCGCTAACATCCAATTGCTGCATCTTGCAGCAACTTTTGTACTTGTATTACTACAGATTTAAGATAGAAACGGGCCACAGAACTTCATTACGGCGGATATATCTACAAGCGGTTATTAAGTTTTTGCACTAGGTCAGGCGCGTAGTTGCATATACGCGAGTAAGCGGCTGAGTCCACATGGTTCTGTCAAACACAAATATTCAGCCAAAGTTAGTATTCGTACTTGACATGCTGTTACAGAATTATATAGTGCAATGACAAAACAGACAGAAAAGAAGACTTCTATTAAAGATAGTTTGAGTGTTATTAACATAAACGGGGCTTATTTGTTTGCTATGATATAGAAAGTGAAGGGTTTATTTGTGGTTTTATTATCCTTACACTGTCCATTTTTCCGTGTTTAAAAATGACATCAGAACGCCCAAAATGCACCACATTGCACCATTGTTTGGGACATGCCCCAAGACACCCTTAGCATAATTGTGAATCAACATGAATTAATCAACATGAATAGAGGGCCAGCTACGCCCCTGTAGGTTGCCGGTATATGACTCGTCAGCAAAGGCAAATTTACAAATACTGGAAACTGTGTATTGAAATCAATCTACGGTGATGTTACGAAACGAATAGCGATGTCGTACCAGTGCGAGAGCTAGCCATACTTGTAATGGAACCTTTAAATGAAATATCATGCTCTTTGTAAGCAAGCATTGCATGACACTTATAGTATATTTACATTATCGGGGGAGGGAGATGGGTTCTCCAAAAGAGCCACCCAGTGCATTTGCCTGGACTTTTTCAAGTTACCTTCCGGTGCAAGCTGATTAGCTCAAGAGACCTCGATAACACCACAGTTGTTTGCTGCACGGGGATATAGCATTGTCGAGGTGATGAAATTAAGTTATATTACGCAGGCGCGTAGCTGCCTATACGCGAGTACGCGGCTGAATCCACATGATTTTGGCCAAAAAATAAATCAGCCAAAATTTCAGTTTGCGTACTTGACTACATGATCCTAAAACTGTACATCTTCCAGTACTAAATGAAGTATCTCAGAATGCCCAGATTGCACCATTGTTTTCAAATTTTTCCGAGGGGACATGCCCCCGGACCCCCCCCCCCCCCTAGAACAATTATGAATACACATGAATAGAGGTCTGGCTACTCCCCTGGTACGGTAGCATCACGGATGTATCGTTTCTTAATCCGTACATAGTCTTAAGGCCTGTAAATTTATCGCATACATGCATATATATTAAGGGTGGTTACAAAGAAATGAAATATACCATATGGGTATATCAGTCCTTCTGTGCTTTTTCACCAACCATAGGAATGCTAAATAGTTTTCTTAATGCAATACTTATACAGTCGAGTCCCGTTGGCTCGAACTCCTAAGGACCGGAGAAAATATCTCGAGCCTCGAAAATTCGAGCCAAACGGGATTGCTTACGTTCATCATTAAAGCTGCACTCTCACAGATATACCGTTTCTACAACCTATTTTTTTTTTCTTGGAAAGAACAAATTTTTGCGTAAATTTCTGCAATCCAATGATAAAAGATTGCTGACAAAAGATCGTATTTTTTATATTTCCGTCCCCTGACAAAAAATAAAAAAGTTGTCAAAACGTTCAATCTGTGAGAGTGCAGCTTTAAGAAATCGGTCCTTAACATTCAGATCGAGCAATTCGAGCTAAGCGAGTTCGACCGAACGGGATTCGACTGTATGTGAGGGACACGGGAAGGAGCTTGAAATACTAGTAGTATACTATTTCACGATCTTTTAGTGGTAAGATTTTTTTGCAAATATGCAAAGATACATGATTTATCTACTTATTCAATTAAATGAATACAATAATACGTAAGAATTAAAAACATTTTTTGTATTCCAAAATGGCTGCGATAATATCCGAAGCCTCTTATAGATATTAACCTTTGCACTTATAACTACACATATAGGCAGGTTGTTTATGACCAGTAGATGAACATAACCCTATTGATTTTGAGGTTAGTCAAGGGTCAATGTTATGGTAATATTGAACTGCAAATCCGATTCTGATCAATAACTGAAATACGCTGGGACCCATGGACCTCTGTAAGACCTTATTTTTCCCAGATGATATTCTTTCCACCTGGGGAAAATAGGATCCTATTATTCACAGCTGGGAAAAAAAAAGATCTCATTTGTCACACATTTCGAATATGACCGTCACAGCTCCTTGGAAATTTGTGATCGAAGCCGGTTTTTTATGTACCATGAAATCGCATTCCTCACAGGTCAAAAATTATATGATTTTTTAAACAAAAAAATGAATTTTCACAACTGAGTCACATTTTCACTGATTGCTTTTGTCAGTATTGCAGATATATTTTGTTGGTATACATGTTTGCGTATATATTCTAGTTACAAAGAATCGTTGATTATGTTGATGTTGTTGTCGTTGTTGTTGCTATTAGTTTGCGACATGGCTGCAGTTGTAGGCGCAATGGCGGTTGCTGTAGAGATAGTTGTTTGAATTTTAATTTTGTTTATGTTCTTGCTGTACGGTTATATGTGGTATAAATAGGAATAGTAGGTGTATGCGTAGTAGTGGTAGATAACATTTTGGTTCTTGTTGTGACTTGTGTTGGCATATACAGAGGTGTTTCCAATGCTTTCAACGGCTAATTTCGTGCAAGCAGTGAATACCGCAGTGCAAGCAGAGCTTTGATTAAAGATAGCTCTGTTCCGAGCTTGCCTGATATGACATTAACGATTGTGTAACAATTCACCCGCGGGGACATAATCCGACCAAGACAATTATACAGAAAATTTTAATATTAAGAATAAATGACGTTGCTGTTGTTGTTGTAAGAATATGTTTTATCTATTTTTGTATTAGGCGTAGTATTTAGAATATGTTGTTGTTGTTGTTGTTGTTAGTTTGTTTGTTTTAACGGCGTTGAAGTGGTTATTGTATGTGTTCGGCGTTGGGGGACATATTATAAATGACGTCACATAAACTTTACGAGAAGTTAAGTGTGCGCAAAAATATCCAACTTGTACTCAACAGGCTTAAGGTTAAACTTTCAAATTCAATTTGTTCATGTTCAAAACAGAGGGAAAGAAAGCATAACAATATATTAAAAAAAACTATTTTCAACTAGAAGTTAACCCTCAGTTAAGCCGTGTAGTGATTATGTACCTTCAATATGCGCCCCGCAAACTTTTGTCGAATCAGCCCGATATACGACTACTACTATTACGACAACTACTGCTTCTGCTGCTGCAGCTGCAATTACCGCCGCAGCCGCCATCACTACCTACCCCACCACCTGTTGCTGCTGCTGCCATTACCGCCTCCACCATCGTCACCACCTGCTGCTGCTGCCATTACCGCCTCCACCACCGTCACCACCTGCTGTTGCTGCCATTACCGCCGCCGCCACCACCGCCACCCCCACCACCTGCTGATGCTGCTGATCCTCATACTACTCAGCACAAACTTCAGTATTTGAATGTCCAATGTCCAATGCCGTACCAGCAAAAAAAATATTGTTTGAATGTCCAATGTCCAATGCCTTGCTAGCACAACATTCATTATTTGAATGTCCAATGCCGTACCAGCACAACATTCATTATTTGAAAGTCCAATGCCGTGCCACCACAACATTCATTTTGTTGAAAGTCCTATCTCCAATGCCGTGCCAGCAAACCATTCATTCTTTTTAAGCTTAATGTCCAATGCCGTGCCAGCACAAATTTCAGTATTTGAATGTCCATTGTTCAATGCCGTGCCAGCAAAAAATATTGTTTGAATGTCCAATGTCCAATGCCGTGCTAGCACACTATTCATTGTTTGAATGTCCGATGTCCAAAGCCGTGCCAGCACAACATTCATTGTTTGAATGTCCGATGTCCAATGCCGTGCCAGCACGCCATTCATTATTTGAATGTCCTATGTCCAATGCCGTGCTAGCACACTATTCATTATTTAAATGTCCGATGTCCAATGCCATGCCAGCACGCCATTCATTATTTGAATGTCCGATGTCCAATGCCGTGCCAGCACGCCATTCAGTATTTGAATATCCGATGTCCAATGCCGTGCCAGCACAGCATTCAGTATTTGAATGTCTGATGTCCAATGCCGTGCCAGCACGCCATTCAGTATTTGAATGTCCAATGTTCAATGCCGTGCCAGCACGCCATTCAGTATTTGAATGTCCAATGTTCAATGCCGTGCCAGCAGGCCATTCAGTATTTGAATGTCCAATGTTCAATGCCGTGCCAGCACGTCATTCATTATTTGAATGTCCAATGTTCAAGGCCGTGCCAGCACAACATTCATTATTTGAAAGTCCGATGTCCAATGCCGTGCCAGCACAACATTCATTATTTGAAAGTCCGATGTCCAATGTCGTGCCAGCACGCCATTCATTATTTGAAAGTCCGATGTCCAATGCCGTGCCAGCACGCCATTTATTATTTGACAGTCCGATGTCCAAGGCCGTGCCAGCACGCCATTCATTATTTGAACGTCCGATGTCCAAGGCCGTGCCAGCACACTATTCATTGTTTGAATGTCCGATGTCCAATGTCGTGCCAGTACGCCATTCATTATTTGAATGTCCGATGTCCAATGCCGTGCCAGCACAACATATATTATTTGAAAGTCCGATGTCCAATGTCGTGCCAGTACGCCATTCATTATTTGAAAGTCCGATGTCCAATGCCGTGCCAGCACGCCATTCATTATTTGAAAGTCCGATGTCCAAGGTCGTGCTAGTACGCCATTCATTATTTGAACGTCTGATGTCCAAGGCCGTGCCAGCACACTATTCATTATTTGAATGTCCGATGTCCAATGTCGTGCCAGTACGCCATTCATTATTTGAAAGTCCGATGTCCAATGCCGTGCCAGCACAACATTCATTATTTGAAAGTCCGATGTCCAATGCCGTGCCAGCACGCCATTCATTATTTAAATGTCCGATGTCCAAGGCCGTGCCAGCACAACATTCATTATTTAAATGTCCAATGCCCAATGTCGTGCCAGCACGCCATTCATTATTTGAAAGTCCGATGTCCAAGGCCTTGCCAGCACACTATCCATTGTTTGAATGTCCGATGTCCAATGTCGTGCCAGTACGCCATTCATTATTTGAAAGTCCGATGTCCAAGGCCGTGCCAGCACAACATTCATTATTTAAATGTCCGATGTCCAATGCCGTGCCAGCACAACATTCATTATTTAAATGTCCAATGCCCAATGTCGTGCCAGCACGCCATTCATTATTTGAAAGTCCGATGTCCAATGCCGTGCCAGCACAACATTCATTATTTGAAAGTCCGATGTCCAATGTCGTGCCAGCACAACATTCATTATTTGATAGTCCGATGTCCAATGCCGTGCCAGCACAACATTCATTATTTGAAAGTCCGATGTCCAATGTCGTGCCAGCACAACATTCATTATTTGAAAGTCCGATGTCCAATGCCGTGCCAGTACGCCATTCATTATTTGAAAGTCCGATGTCCAAGGCCGTGCCAGCACAACATTCATTATTTGAAAGTCCGATGTCCAGTGCCGTGCCAGCACAACATTCATTATTTGAAAGTCCGATGTCCAGTGCCGTGCCAGCACAACATTCATTATTTGAAAGTCCGATGTCCAGTGCCGTGCCAGCACAACATTCATTATTTGAAAGTCCGATGTCCAAGGCCGTGCTAGTACGCCATTCATTATTTGAACGTCCGATGTCCAAGGCCGTGCCAGCACACTATTCATTATTTGAATGTCCGATGTCCAATGTCGTGCCAGTACGCCATTCATTATTTGAAAGTCCGATGTCCAATGCCGTGCCAGCACAACATTCATTATTTAAATGTCCGATGTCTTATGCCGAATGTTTAGCTAGCTTTACACAGCTTCGAAGTGAAAAAAACTTCTCGAATTTTTAACAACGAACATTTTAAAAACCCTCTATTTTAAATCATATTAATTTGTATGTCTTTATCATTTGGATCTTTTTCTTGCTTATTTTCACCTTTACAGTGTTCAAATATTGTTAGTTTCCATCAAAACTGCACTTTCACAGATTTGCCATTTTGACAAAAAAAATATGTTTCTTTGTCTCGGAATGTGCCAATTTATGCAAAAATGCATAAAAACCAATTATGTAAGAATGCTGACAAAAAAAATCAGATCGCAGATTTTTATATTTAAGCTCAAAAATTGATTTTTATGCATTTTTTCTTAAACCATTAGTAACGCTTTTAGCCATAAAACATATATTTTTCGAATGGAATGGAAATATGCGATCTTATCTTTTGTCAGCAGTCTTATATCACCGGTTTGCAGATATTAACGCAGAAATTGGTTCATTCCAAGACAAAAAAAACAAACAAACAACACAGTTGTCAAAACGGTAAATCTGTGAGTGTGCAGCTGTAATATCAACGTATCCCTTAGTTTATTTTTTTCACTAAGATGCTTTATGAATACGGCCGCTAAGTGCGAGTTGTTTTACGAAGCAAGCTGAATATTCACGACCGAATAATGGATAGCTTACCTTAATCAAGACATTAATAATGCCTTAACACATTTAAGGATAGTAACATATGACAGCTTTTCTCTCGCCAGTTGTCATAACAGCTCGATTTAAGGCATTTTCAAGTTTTATTAAGTCATGTTTTGCCGTATATAACATAACATGACAAAATTAACATTGCAATGAATAAATTATATAAAAAGGCATTAAAAAAATAAACTTTAAAAAAAATAATATCATAATATTAAGGGAAGCACATTATAGATAAAAGTTTATGGTTTTTTTATAATATATTTAATTCTCGAATGTATGCTTCAGTTGGCTCATGTCAAACATCTATGACAAAATGAGCATTCCAATTAACATATTATACCTATAAAGAGGCTTAAGTCTCTTTTCATCTTAACGTAAAACATATGTGAGTTTGGTTTGTGGTCACCAAGCCGGACAAGTGGGTTTCCTCCAGGTCTCCGGTTTCCCCCACAACACAAGACCACACTCGTAAAATCGTGCCAACGAGAGTGTATAATATAACGTTGTAAAAACTTTCTTCACAATCGTTGTAAAATAAATAAGTTCAAACTATTCTATAAAACAAATTACACTTTGGGCTTTATTAAACCAGAGATATTGAATGTTTTAAGGATTGAAAATCATTTCGGGGGCATTTATGCGATCTATGGCCCGCTAAAAATGGCAATTCCCGTGAAGCGCGTAATGCGAAAATGAACGTCACTTCATTAGTACAGAAAAGTACTATAGAGTGTAAATATTGAATGATGAACAAAAGAGTTAAGCATATAAACTAGGTTAGTTCATTAAGCTGTGTCCTCAATGTCCTAAATTTTTGTTTTCATCTTTCCAAGAAAACTAAACAACTATACAATTTGCGGTTAACCTTACAAAGAATGGTTATGATGAGGTTTTGTTTCACAAATTAATAATCTAAAACAACAAGAATAGTTTTGATGAATAGTTTCTTCAAAACTACAAAATCCCCTTATCAAATATAATGTATATATAGATAATACTCATAAATCTCTTTTAACGTTCAACATTAAAAACTCGTACTGTCATGGAGTAATTTGTAAAATTAATTGTCTATTTACAACTTAACCTTGACAAATTTATTGCTCTCTTTTCTAATAATGCATAAAACATAACTAACAAAAACTTGGATTGAGTAGTAGTTTAAAGCGGTACATTTCATTTCAAAAAGCAAACATTGATAAAAATGTCCGTATGCTGGCAGACAAAAACGACACGACCCACGCTCTGGTGGCGTGCAGTACGTCAGAGAACATGCATCAGTGGCACGCATGACATGTGATCAATCCAGGAGAGAGAGAGTATACATCAGTGGCACACGTAACATGTGATCCGTCCAGGAGAGAGAGCAAACATCAGTGGCACGCGTGACATGTGATCTGTCCAGGAGAGAGAGCATACATCAGTGGCACGCGTGACATGTGATCTGTCCAGGAGAGAGAGCATACATCAGTGGCACACGTGATAAGTGATCCGTCCAGGAGAAAACATACATTAGTGACACACGTGACATGTCATATGTCCAGAAGAGAGCATACATCAGTGGCACACGTGACATGTCATATGTCCAGGAGAGAGCATACATCAGTGACACACGTGACATGTGATCTGTCTAGGAAAGAGAGCATACATCAGTGGCACACGTGAAATGTGATCTGTCCAGGAAAGAGAGCATACATCAGTGGCACCCGTGACATATGATCCGACCAGGAGAGAAAGCATACATCAGTGGCACCCGTGAAATGTGGTCTGTCCAGGAAAGAGAGCATACATTAGTGGCACACGTGACATGTTTTAGTCCAGGAGAGAGCAAACATCAGTGACACACGTGACGTGTTATATGTCTAGGAGAGAGCATACATCAGTTGCACACGTGACATGTTATGTGTCCAGGAGAGAGCATACATCAGTAAGACACGTGACATGCGATCTGTCAAGGAGTGAGCATACATCGATTGCACACGTGACATGTTATATGTTCAGGAGAGAGCATACATCAGTGGCACACGTGACATGTTATATGTCCAGGAGAGAGCATACATCAGTGGCACACGTGGCATGTTATATGTCCAGGAGAGAGCATACATCAGTGGCACACGTGACATGTTATATGTCCAGGAGAGAGCATACATCAGTGGCACACGTGGCATGATCTGTCAAGGAGAGAGCCTACATCGATGGTATACGTGACATGTTATATGTTCAGGAGAGAGCATACATCAGTGGCACACGTGACATGTAATCTGTGCAGGAGAGAGTATACATCAGTGGCACACGTGACATGTTATATATCCAGGAGTGAGCATACATCATTAAGACACGTTACATGCGATCTGTCAAGGAGAGAGCATACATCGATGACACACGTGACATGTTATATGTTCAGGAGAGAGCATACATCAGTGGCACACGTGACATGTTATATGTCCAGGAGAGAGCATTCATCAGTGGCACACGTGGCATGTGATCTGTCCAGGAGAGAGCATACAACAGTGACACACGTGACATGTTATATGTCCAGGAGAGAGCATACATCAGTGGCACACGTGGCATGTGATCTGTCAAGGAGAGAGCCTACCTCGATGGTATACGTGACATGTGATATGTTTAGGAGAGAGCATACATCAGTGTCACACGTGACATGTGATCTGTGCAGGAGAGAGTATACATCAATGGCACAAGTGACATGTTATATGTCCAGGAGAGAGCATACATCAGTGGCATACGTGACATGTGATCTGTGCAGGAGAGAGAGCATAAATCAGTAGCACACGTGACATGTGATCTCTCCAGGGGAGAGAGAGAGAGCATACGACAGTGGTATGGTTGACATGTTATCTGTCCAGGAGGAGCATACATCGGTGGCACACGTGACATATGATCTGTCCAGGAGGGAGCATACATCAGTGACACACGTCACACGTGACTGTCCAGAAACAACATACAATCATGGCACACGTGTCATGTGATCTGTCCAGAATATAGCATAATACAACAGTGGTATGGTTGGTATATGATCTGTCTAGGAGATAACATACATCAGTGACATGGGTGACATTGCATTTGTCCAAGAGAGCGCATACACTAAGCAACAGTTAATGTGAACGATATCTTTTTGAAATGAGGCCCAGACCACCCTCATTCGTAAAGACGCCCATATGTATTCCGGGCGTGTTGAAGTCATCACGCTGTTTTATGGGGCGCCAGGGCTCCATTTCAATAAAGATCACACGTTTAAGAATGGTGCAAACTGCGTTTCGATAACAATACCTTAGGGACATTTATCGCATAGATTCTGCCTGTAGCTTAACTGGTGTACCCGAAAACTCAGCAGCGTAGGATTTACAACTGAGATAACTTATTGAATCAGGACTCTGATGTCTTGTTGTCGAACTAGCGCATATAGAAAAGGCATTTTTGCTCCCATTTGCGACAAATAATAGCGCATCAATACCACATATACAGTATTTATCGTTATGGCATGTGGTTTTACTGGCAGGGAGCCAACACTATAAAGATATATCATGTTACACTTATCAACATGACAAATGGGATCCGGCTGAGCGAGGCAATATCCTGGTAGTTGTGGTTTATTTTCTGAAATACTTCTCTGAAATCGAAAACGTCTACAAGGAGGGCATGGAAACGAGAAATCCCCCAAAAACCACAAACAATGGGTTTTTATTTTATGAGTTGGAAATCCAACTTGACAATCTTAATACTATTTAAGCAGCCGATTACGAAGTTTATTCAGTCTTAAACCTCTTAAAGGGTCGAGAAGGTAAGTTATTTTGCTTGTTTGTTTCAGTGTAAGATCACATTATATTTCAACCATTGAGCACAAATATCTATATTTCACGATTGGTGTAGCCACGATGATTTGTTTTTCATGTGGTGGAATATAGTGCGATCTTATACTATAACAGACATTTTTCTTTTTATTACATGCTTTTAGGGTAATAAACTGACATTATATTGTTTTTCCATTTTCACACTTTTAGTTTGGTAAAAATTGCGACCAATTCGTAAGATTGTGACTTAGACCATATTTCTTTGTAAACTCATAAGATATATTACAGTATAGTTTTCAAGGAAAAGAATAAAAAGCAAGAGTATGAATCGTTCGGTAGTAAGACTGGATTTTTGATCTTGTGACGTTTTGTCGACTAGTTAACTTAAGTGCATATACTCTCAATTTCTTTTAATAAATCTTATGGGACAATAACATTAAGACATTTGTTTATGTAGTAGTAATTGCAAATGAACATTTCGTCGAAGGTACTCAAGCGCAAACGCTCCTACAAGTTTATTTAAGTACAAAATGGTGATACATTTATTGCACTGTATATTTCATAACAAGATCAGCGCTAAAGTTGAAAGAAACTTGCAAAATAAAGCGATAAAAAATGAAACCCATTTTGAAAAGTGTAACTCCATATCTAGAGTAAAAATGGAAACACTACCAGTATATAATCTGTATCAATTAGTATTGAAAAGATCTAAAAAAAAATGCAATAAATTACAACCCCAATTAACTTGTTGGGAGAACATTGGCGAGTTCGAACTTGAATTTTGTAATTTTGTTAAACGTTATTCTATTCCATTAGTACGGTGCCAATATACTGGCATTCCATTAGTACGGTGCCAATATACTGGCATTCCATTAGTACGGTGCCAATATACTGGCATTCCGTTAGTACGGTGCCAATATACTGGCATGCCATTAGTACGGTGCCAATATACTGGCATTCAATTAGTACGGTGCCAATATACTGGCATTCCATTAGTACGGTGCCAATATACTGGCATTCCATTAGTACGGTGCCAATATACTGGCATTCCATTAGTACGGTGCCAATATACTGGCATTCCATTAGTACGGTGCCAATATACTGGCATCCAGTACTTATTTTAATTTCGTGATTACGAAATACATGTATTAAATCGTATTTTCGAATTACATTTCGGAAAAGTTTAAACATGAAATATTTTGCTATTTTTGTTGCTGTAATATCTAGAAATGTGAAATGATTTAGAAAATAAACAAATGTGAGTATAGGGATAAAAACAAAATATACAAAAAACAAACAAAATATAAATATACATATTTAAGTTTATAATGGCCAAACCTTTAAACAGTGTATAACATGACTATACCACTTCAAAAACTGAACGTGTGTGCCTTTAACGAGGTATCTATATTTTTTCATTTTTTTCGAACATATAAGAACTTTTTAGTATTAAAATTTATCAGAAGCATACACTTTCATTTAATTTATATCGGAAGCATTGTGTCTTAAACTTGGCGAATGATCTAATGCACCAGTCAATTGCAACCACGCCCCCAGGTCCGGGGAATAGCGGGGACTTTGACTTTCGGGCCATCCAATCCCACGTAAAATCACCGCCCTGAGGCGACAAACTGCTGGTAAAATCCCCGCCAAATGTCCCGCACCCCAGGGACATCCTAGGTAAGGCCCATTCCTCGCTATTTTCGGATTGAAAACAAAACCACCGCATTCACTCGGCACTGCTGGGACACCTGGGAGGTAAACACATGGCCCATGGTTGTTAACTCTTCAAACGAATAATAAAATGTTGCTGACAAAAGATCAGATCGCCGATATTCATATTTCTGTTCGAAAATGAATGTTTAATGGCCTACTAACGGTTTAAGAAAAATGCATAAAACATAAAAAAATTAATTTAAATATAAAAATCTGCGATCTAATTTTTTGACAGCAGTCTTATATAACTGGCTTCCATGCATATTCGCAAAAATTGTCTCGTTCCAAGATAAAAAATAAAAAAGTTATCAAAACGTTCAATCTGTGAGAGTACAGCTTTAACAAAGTTTTGAATAATCGAGCCCATCGAGCCCATGGCTTTATTTATTGACTTCTGGGCTTGTTCCTGTACTTCTCATTGTATTAGGAAACAATCGTAAGATTCAAAATGTCACGTCTTTGATTTCTTTTAAAGATGCACTCTTACTCCCAAATAATATTAACCACAATTAATACAATTATTGTTTTAACATAACATAAAAGAGGATGAATAAATGTCGAAAACAATGTTTTTTATGAAGGATACCGAGTTAAATTTGAAAGAAAGGCGCATAAACCACGGTTTCCTACCTTATGAGACAATAGTCAGTAAATCCTTTAGCATTCGCCAATCATTTAATGTTTTTGCGCTTTCAGCGATTAAATGCAAGATTATAATCTTGTTAGCAATAATTAATATTTTCCATAAATGAATTATTAAGTAAGCAGTTAAAGGTTTATCAGTCAAAATTTATGTTTGTTATACATGTGTTTGTACTGATTTTGAATAAGAGTGTCACTTTAACATACGTTTAAAGAAAATGAGTAAATATTAAACATTTAATAATGAAACAGAGAAGAGAAAAATTAATTGAGCAGGTGCTATTAATTAGCAAAATATATCAGGAATTTAGTATGCATCAAATATTAAATAGCATAATATTTAAAACAACAACTCTATTATGACGCCAAATTGACTTATTATCCTGTATTAAATGTATTTTACATTCGCGCATTTCTTTTTAAAGCTTTTATATCGTTTCTCTTCAGAAACTGAGAAAGATCCAACACAATGCTTTTCAAGTGCACCCTGGTATTGCTTGTTTGCATACTCCTGATTGACCCATCAGATGCGTGGGGCAGAAGACTTAAGAAGAAACTGAAGAAAATTATCAAGAAAGTGAAAGAACCGGTGAAGAAAATTGGCTGTAAGGTAAAACCAAGATTACAAAAGACCAAAAAGTTACTACATTTACAAACATTCATTGGAGGCTGCCTGCTCAAAACTTATCTCCTAAAAGATACACCGACTAATGTTTTAAGGCTGTAAGGTAAAGCCAAGAACACAAATGACCAAGGGCGTTTTTGTTGATACCGAACCAGTTTCAGTTTTGGTTTTAAGGGTTACGGCGGTTTGTAAACCTGTTTCGATTTGAAGTAACAAATGCATGGTTTTGTGTACAGGTTCACAAACATGATGGAGGTTCTGTATGTAGCCAGTATTCCTAAATTCCTTCAAATAAATAACATACCGCAAATGATCGTTAGCCCGTTTCAACAAAATGGTGTTTCAACACATGTGTTGGACCACTGTCCGCCATTTTTTTTTCAAAGTGAGCTAGTTTTCTGATTGAACGAGCCGCCGAAACGCCTCCGGAAGGGATTTTCAGTAGTTTCAAAAAAACAGTTTCGGTTTTCGTAAAACAAACGTTGAAACCGGTTTTCATTTTATTTGAAACTGTCACAAAACTATACAGCTCGTGAAACTAATTAAACTAATTACGAACCAAAACAAGTTTATTAGCAACATAAACGCCCCAAAGTTACTACACCGTAAACAAGCCTTTATTGGATACCGCCTGTTCAAAATTAATCACCCAAAATATACATCAACCATACAGCTAGTTTGTTAAAAATAAACTCATATTAATCAATGTTTTTGTCGAGATTATCTTTGTAATACTTAAAGATGCACTCTTATTCCCAACTACGATGTACCACAACTCATACATAATGATTGTTTTAATTTACCGAAAAGGATGAATACATATTGAAAACAATGAATCCTATGATCAGAAGAATACCGTGTTTAATTTGAAAGAAAGATGCAGAAAACACGGTATTTCTACCTTATGAGACGACAGTTGATCACTGTAGATATTTTAGGACCCACCAGTCATTTAATATTTGTGCGTTTTCATCTGTTAAATACACGGCTAAAATCTTGTTATCAGTAACTAATATTCTTCCTTAAATGAAATTATTTAGTAAGAGGTTTAAGGTTTTTACTCAAAATTAATGTTTGTTATACATGTTTATGTATTGAATTTGAATACGAGTATCACTTTAAGAGATGGAAAACTTCTTATAACATGTTCACTACATTGAATGTTTAATATTTTCTGTTCACAAGTATGGCGTCACCTGTTCATACAGCCAGGACAATCAAACTTCAAAACAGTATGAAAGCTTCACAAAGTCACGGGCTGGTATTCAATATTGGTCTTAAGAACGATGTAGCTAATCGGATTATTTGCTATTTATAACTGACCAATAGAGTCAATGCAGTCAATGATTTAGAGCATAAGATTGGCTTAAGTCGCATATTGAATACCAACCACACCATGTGTCATCACAGTATTGCCAGGCAAACCTGAAGAAAGGATTGTAATATCTTTCAGGCTCTGTTCGCAGTAGCTTGTCCAGCCAATCCAATCGCAAAAGTTGCTTGTACAGTCGGGGAGAGAAAGATTTGCAAACGAAGTGTAAGTGTTTCAGCGTAGGTAAATATAAAAATGGTGTAAGACTTTTTATGGTTACACATGGCGCTGGTATCGCGATTGTTGCTGCTTGAGTCGTGACGAGATATGTGACGTGCAAAGCGTGAGAAGAAACTCACACATTGAGTAAGTGAATATGACGGGAAGTTGTGAGTGCGAGCGAGTGTGCGCGCGCGTGCGTGCGTCAGTGTGGTGGGGAAGGAGAGGGCTATTTGAGGACTTCAATGCAATGCAAAACGAAGCAATTGAGCGATTATGCATACGGTTTCCTGTATGAGCCATGTCAGTAAATTGTAGTAAGAATTCAGGGTCTATGTGTGACCGCCACTCAAGGACTCGACTCTGAATCACTGTTCTATTTGACCTCTGAGAAAGGACACCGGTTCAGTAAATGGACTTGTTATCATATAAACTGTGTAGTTGCTTTACAATTGAGTATACACCAATAAATGAAATTGAATCACGTACAGAAACCATACAAACATAGGCGGGAAAATAACCAATCAACTTTTATTATGTTGTTAATTCCAGGTTGATATGAGTGTAAACATAGAGCCGTTTTCTGACGACATGAGCGATTATGACGTCAACGGTGACAAACGCGTGAACTACGAGGAGTTTGTGTCAGCGGTAACGAACACCGTCAACCTGGCCGAGCCGGCGGAGCTGCGCAGACCTTTCACGTTTGCTGATGTCAATGGTGAGTGTGTACTGAACAGAACAGAACAGAACAGAGCTGGTATCCATAAAACATCTTAAGTCATTTCGTAACTGAAGTCAATTTCTTTATTTTTTTTAAAAGTTTTTATTTTTTTGTCTTGAAACGAGCCATTTTTTGCAAAAATCCATGGAAACCAGTTATATAAGACTGCTGACACAAAATACATCGCAGATTTTTATGTTGCAGTTAAAAAATAATGTTTTATGCAGTTGTCTTAATCCGTTAGTAACGGTTTAAGCCATAAAACATTAAATTTCGAACGGAAATATGCTAATCTGCGATCTGATCTTTTGTCAGGAATCTTATATCATTGGTTTGCAGATATTAATGCAAAAAAATTGCTCTTTCCAAGAAATGCTGACAAAAGATCAGATCACAGATTTGCATATTTCCGATCGAAAATCAATGTTTTATGGCATAAAAAATTAATTTTTGAGCTTTAATATAAAAGTCTGCGATCTAATTTTTGTCAGCAGTCTTATATCACTAGTTTCCATGCATTGTCGCAAAAATTGGCTCGTTCCAAGACAAAAACTAAAAAAAAGTTGTCAAAACATTCAATCTGTGAGAGTGCAGCTTTAAGTTCTCATTTCACAAAAACAATTCTATTTCTCTTTCCATTCTATACGTGATGGTGAATTGCTGCACCTTTCTTGTTTATCGACTATATGGAGCGATTGCACACATATAGTTCTATTTCTCATTCCATTCTATAGGTGACGGTGAATTGGACACACAGGAGTTCATTGCTGCCCCGTTCTTGTTTGCACGTAAGTGACACAATATTGACCATTTGCTTGACGGGATTCTCCGAGTGTTTGTGCTACTGTTTTAAAGTCGTTTGTATTGTTACAACCAGATTATTCATCATGAAAGCTAACGTATTTTTATACAATTTAGCCACCAATGAGCCGATTGTTCAGAACTTTGTTAATGTGAACAACGTTGTTTATGTCACCATTGTTAACTTTCAAGTCTTTACTGCTTGTATTCAATATAAGTCTTCATTGGATCTTAGAACGATGTAGCTAACCGGATCACTTGTTATTAATAAGTATCCAATTGAGTGAATAAAGTCAATAATGAATGACCATAAGATTAAATTAATATATTAAGAATATTAAATACCGCCCCCCTAGACGTTTAATGGATACATTTGTACATATGCAGACTTGCTTAAACGGTTTGAGACAAGTGTTTCAGCTGTATTTGTTTTGTATGATTTATTAAAAACGCTGGCGTTGACAACGTTGTTAACCATTTACGTTTTGATATCTATATATTTATAAAAAAAGAAACTTTTTTCATCTCTGTTTTTTTTGTATATAATTTTTCTTGTACTATGCCATGTATCCTTTTGACTATATTAATTATTTTCTGATTCATATCGTGTTTTGTCAAAAACTGTTATTTACAAGTCTGTCTGTCTGTCTGTATGTATGTCTGTCTGATAACTCTAACAAAGTTCTGAACAATCGACACAATGTCTGGGATCCAGAAATAGTTTCTATAGGTATCAAATTGTATTTGAGAACACTAACACTTACATAATTTAATGAAGTAGTTTCTTTTTATGAGTGATATTCGCTGGTGTGAGGATTCATAAATATACAAGTTTTTGATCATTTTTTTTTATTTAGAATCAATACATTCACGTACTTCATATTTGTTCATGAACATTGAACCATACTTTAAAACAGAACGAGCCTTTTAAACATGAAATATTTTTTGTTTACTTTCAGATGTCGAGCGTTCAAATAATACAAACACAATAAGCACCACCTAAGAGAGGGTTTTAGCCGACTTGGCAGTATATGTATAAATATATGTATAATATTTACGTTCAGAAATGTAATGACTCTTGACATTAAATGTATTTTCTGAAAAAAATTACTTCTGATTGAACGATATGCAAGTGACGTTTTATGTATTGTTTATACGATTCACAGCTAACTGGTATTATCGATAAATCCTCAACTTACAAGAACGATTGGAGCGCTTAGCTTCTCTTACTCGAGTTCAACCATAACCATAACTTTCTTTTCTAAAACAACAGAACAAATAACTTGTCAAAATTTTATTTTGTTCTATTTACATTTAAAGTTTGGATTTAATGGCGAGGCTCCATGTTATTTACACAAACACGAATTCACAAGCATAAAGAGCGAACGAAGCAATCTGGTCACCTGCCAACTTGGCGTATTACTGGCGACCGCCCCAAAGGGCAAAGCAGCAGTTTGAATAGCCCCCAATGGGCTTTACGAGTTTGATTATGAAATAAACTTAAGTATTTGAACGTGAATTCCGTCAAGGTGTACTATGGCCGGAACTCACAAGTTAGCATTTTAACTTTAAGTCTACTGTCTGTATTTATATGATTCAAATAGATTAATAAAACATCATAATTTAAGTGCTGCCGAACGCTAATCACAACTCATTAAGCATTCTATACATAACAAACACAAAATGTCACGATTTTAATAGGAGCCACGCCGCTGGTAAATTCACGAGTTGTCCATCCGATGAGGGTTTGGGTCCCACGAGCGAAGAATGTGCACCTGTGTTTGCGTAGTGGTCAGCGACTTCGCAAGTTCGTCGTGGGGGCCTTAAACGACCATGGATGTTTTAGCTCTGCTGAAAACAGATATGCAAAACGGGCGCAGACAAATGCATCACATGCCGCTATTCATGAACATAACTATAAACAAATCAAGAGCTAAGAAGCAAAAGGCACGTGAATTTTTCTTAAATAGCAAACCTAGCTCTTAAAAAACTAACCTTTCGGTTCGACTGCCTGAACGAAAGTGAATCGGTGTGGTTTCGCGCTCGATTTAGCGCATGCGCTGAATCTCTTTTTAAGTTTTAACCAATGAAAAGCTTTAACGAAATGGCGGGCGTGGGAATCTTTTGATTTCGTAATACTGTAAGGCGCCCTCGAGCGGATCTATTGAATGATTAGATGTGTATTACTAATGTAAACATCAAGGTGCTGAAACGGGTTGATTATTCTCGATAACAACAGCTATTTTATAGTTAATAACTGGTATTAAGTTTTTTTCGCTTGATTTAATCGGTTATATGTATGCTACATTGGCAATTAGTTTTAATTATTTACTTGAAGCTTTTTTTGAACTTATTCAAATAAAAATGTATTCCTTGCAATATCTAAGTGTCTATTGAATTTTGTAAATGTGTTTTGTTAATACAATTTTTTTGAAAACTTAAAACTAAATTCACAAAAAAATAAATAAATGTCTTTGATAAGGCTTTAAGATTTTTGATTTTTTAAGTGAAGTTCTTCCATATCCCTGCTTGGCTTTGTCTTACATCGATAACAATTTAATATCATCTGATCATTTTTTTCTGATTATCATGCCGACTTTATCACATTTCTTGTTGACCCACGTTGGTAACCCTTGTCCTGGAGATGGGTCATTGTTGGCTCGGCATTTTATAATTATTATTTTACAATGGAGAAAACATTTGTTAGACTTATCACCCTTATTGGACACAGGTTGTACATATTTGTAATGTTCCATTAGAATTTTGAATACAAGTTTTTCTATTTGTATATAAAATGCATATCTCCTTAAGGAGTAAATAAAGATATTGTATTGTATTGTATTGTGTTGTGTTGTGTTGTATTGTATTGTATTGTATTGTATTGTATTGTATTGTATTGTATTGTATTGTATTGTATTGTATTGTATTGTATTGTATTGTATTGTATTGTATTGTGTTGTGTTGTGTTGTGTTGTGTTGTGTTGTGTTGTATTGTATTGTATTGTATACGCGATATGTAATAATACTAAATACTGTGTTTAACATTATTATCACGATATCGATTATGCTATCATGCTATAAACAAGATGGAAACTAAACTTGGCCTTTGTTTGATAATAACCTTTGAGAAAAGAAATGGACTAGCAGGGGCGTAGTTAGCCCTCTATTCACGTAGATTCATAATTGTGCTGGCGGGGGGGGGGAGGCATGCCTAGTCGGAAAATTTGAAAACTATGGGGCAATCTAGTGCATTCTGGGCGTTCTGAGTTGCTTTATTTACTACTAGAAAATGGGCAGTTTTAGGATAATGTTAGGGTATGATAATTATCGGGGATATGAACGCAATTGGGCTGGTCAAAGTACGCGTGGAGTCCTTCGGACTTAACACACTTAGACTAGCCAAATTGTGTTCATACCCCGATAATGACATCAACCCCGCAATTCATTCCTTAAATGAACTACGTTTAAACGAATTTGTGATTATTGAATTTACAACTAATTTACGACTAAAATCCTTTATTCAAACGACCCTGGAATTGTTGGCTACTGGGTGACGGCTAATACAAACTCCTCAGCCACATTGGATCTGCCAACCCCACTATCCTCATGACGGTGAATACAAACTCCTCAGCTCCATCGGATCTGCCAACCCCACTGTCCTCATGACGGTGAATACAAACTCCTCAGCTCCATCGGATCTCCCAACCCCACTGTCCTAATACAAACTCCCCAGGTACATCGGATCTGACGAGTCCACTGTCCTCATGACGGTGAATACACACTCCTCGGCTCCATCGGATCTGCCAAGTCCACTGTCCTCATGGCGGTGAATAAAGTCCTCAGCTCCATCGGATCTGCCAAGTCCAATGTCCTCATGACTGTGAATAAACTCCTCAGCTCCATCGGATCTGCCAACCCCACTGTCCTCATGACGGTGAATACAAACTCCTCAGCTCCATCGGATCTCCCAACCCCACTGTCCTCGTGACGGTGAATACAAACTCCTCAGCTCCATTGAATCTCCCAACACCACTGTCCTCATGACGGTGAATACAAACTCCTCAGCTCTATTGGATCTACCAACACCACTGTCCTCATGACGGTAAATATAAACTCCTCAGCTCCATTGAATCTCCCAACACCACTGTCCTCATGACGGTGAATACAAACTCCTCAGCTCTATTGGATCTACCAACACCACTGTCCTCATGACGGTAAATATAAACTCCTCAGCTCCATTGAATCTCCCAACACCACTGTCCTCATGACGGTGAATACAAACTCCTCAGCTCTATTGGATCTGCCAAGACCACTATCCTCATGACGGTGAATACAAACTCCTCAGCTCCATTGAATCTCCCAACACCACTGTCCTTATGACGGTGAATACAAACTCCTCAGCTCTATTGGATCTCCCAACCCCACTGTCCTCATGACGGTGAATACAAACTCCTCAGCCTCATTGGATCTCCCAACCCCACTGTCCTCATGACGGTGAATACAAACTCCTCAGCCTCATTGGATCTCCCAACCCCACTGTCCTCATGACGGTGAATACAAACTCCTCAGCTCCATCGGATCTGCCAACCCCACTGTCCTCATGACGGTGAATACAAACTCCTCAGCTCCATCGGATCTGCCAAACCCACTGTCCTCATGACGGTGAATACAAACTCCTCAGCTCCATTGGATCTCCCAACCCCACTGTCCTCATGACGGTGAATACAAACTCCTCATATTCAATACGCTTATCATCATTCATATCGTAGTCCCTGAACATTGCCTTCCGACGTAGCATTTATGACGCAATTTATCACGTGGTATACACACACTGCTAAAGTCGTCTGAAAACGCCAGCAATTCCTCGCCGTTTTAAACCTTCAAAAGAGGAAGACGCATTCAATATTATGGCCAGAAAATAACTATTACCCCTGCTTGTCGCTCTAATGACAAATCCCAATTCCATTCACGCGTAGAAACGGTTCTTTATGACACAGCCAACGATGGCGTTGATACGAGACGACACTTATTTTTTTTTATCATACTATAATGATAGGCTCCTTCATTTTAATGTACACATTCGCACACTTTTAAAAGCACAGCTACAGTTTCGAAAAAATAATCTGCATAAACGTGCAAAAAATGTGAACTCTGTTTGCAAAAAACTTCCCACACAATCGGTACAAGTCAATGAGTCACATACATGCAACCAATTGGGAATCCTGAACCTGCAATGTATTGGCATATAGCTATGGCCCTAATGCACCAGTCAAGTGTACCCCCCCCCCCCCCCCTCAGGTCCGGGGATATACCGGGGATGGTCATTATCGCTCCGAATGGTCATTATCTAGGTATCCCGGGGTGCGGGGCATTTAGCGGGGATTTTACCGGCAGTTTGTCCCCGCATTTTACCCGGGATTGGCTGAACCAAATGTCAAAGTCCGTGCTAATACCCGGACCTGGGGGGCCGTGGTTACAATTGACGCATAATTTCTAGAAATATCTTAAAACAATCATATTTTAAATTATCATATTTCATTTAGCCAAGTTTCTTACTTTAACTTGATTTTACAAAAAAATAATAATTTATTGTGCTTAACATCTAGATAATTGCCATTTAAAGTCTTAAAACTCTTCAAAATTGATAAAATATTGTCAATATGTAATCGGAAATCCTCGGTCATTTTCCATCGAAAACAACCTCGGATGTATGTCGGTCCATTAGTTGAAGAAGTTCATAAAATTAATTATAATAATATTAACGAATTGTAGTGTTTTAACGTGTAATTTGTTTTACTAATTTCAAATTGATCCCATTGAAGTGTTTTATTGCATAAATGAGAGTAAAGTCCTTAGGTTTAACTGCTAAATTGAAATTACTACGCGATCTACTTGCAGCGTAGTTAAATGTAAAAATTCTGACATTGTTAACCTTCCATGTACATCCGAGGTTGTTTTCGATCTAAAATGGCCGATTACATGTTGTAAATGTGTATACATACACTTCTCTTGCACCTAATCTTCTGAACGCGGCAGGTTACCTGTAAGTTTTAGGTTACCGACGGGCACGGGGCAGAATAAGCTAAACAGGACCTGAAACACACATGTGATACAAAAAACAACAACAAATTGCACAACATTGTGCGTTCTTTTTATTTTGCTGATAGAAAACCGCGGACAATGAAGGTGAGCAGTTGATTAATTGCTACGAAAAGACCAGAATTGGACTTACAATTGTTTTAAATGTCATATTTCTTTATGATGATTACAAATGTGTCGGTGCGTAATTTTTGCATCATTATTTAAGTGCATAAATGAAAGCGAATACACATAAAACTATTTATTTTGAAATACTTAACGTTGATTTATTTGAAAATTATGCAATACTTGTGGTTTTCAACATCTCAGTGCTTCTGATTTATTACCGCTATTATACGCTTTTCAAATAAAGAATTCAAAGATGCACTCTTACTCCAAAATAAGATGTACAACAATTAATACAATTGTTTTAATTACCAAAATATAATTAATACATATCGTAAACAATGTTTTTTATGAAGGATACCGTGTTTGATTTGAAAGAAAATTGCAGAAAACACGGTATTTCTACCTAATGTGATGAAAGTTGATCACTGTAAATATTTTAGGACTCACCTTTCATTTAATATTTGTGCGTTTTCTGCTATTAAGTATAAGGTTACAATCTTGTTATCAGTACATAATATTTTCAATAAATACATTTTGTAAGTATTTAAAGGTTTATCACTCAATGTATTTTTTTAAATGTGTATGTATTGATGTTTAGTAAATCTTAAAAAAGTTATCGAACCAAAACAATACAAAAGGATGATCGATATCATTGTTACTAAGCACCTACATGTATTCAACTGTTTTAACTGGTACCCCTTCATTAAATGCATAATTGCCTTAAGCATTTTTTTCGTAGCGTCGGATTTTTTTATGTTATTAATACTTGAACAAAATGCCAGAAGGTGAGTCAGTACCATGACATATTGACGTTAGATATTCTTATACATATTTATAGCTTGTAATGTCTGCCACCTACAACTTATTTCTAAGACGTTAGATATTCTTATACATGTTTATAACTTGTAAGGTCTGCCACCTACAACTTATTTCTAAGACGTTGGATATTCTTATACATGTTTATAGCTTGTAAGGACTGCCACCTACAACTTATTTCTAAGACGTTAGATATTCTTATACATGTTTATAGCTTGTAAGGTCTGCCACCTACAACTTATTTCTAAGACGTTGGATATTCTTATACATGTTTATAACTTGTAAGGTCTGCCACCTACAACTTATTTCTAAGACGTTGGATATTCTTATACATGTTTATAACTTGTAAGGTCTGCCACCTACAACTTATTTCTAAGACGTTAGATATTCTTATACATGTTTATAACTTGTAAGGACTGCCACCTACAACTTATTTCTAAGACGTTAGATATTCTTATACATGTTTATAACTTGTAAGGTCTGCCACCTACAACTTATTTCTAAGACGTTGGATATTCTTATACATGTTTATAACTTGTAAGGTCTGCCACCTACAACTTATTTCTAAGACGTTGGATATTCTTATACATGTTTATAACTTGTAAGGACTGCCACCTACAACTTATTTCTAAGACGTTAGATATTCTTATACATGTTTATAACTTGTAAGGTCTGCCACCTTCAACTTATTTCTAAGACGTTGGATATTCTTATGCATGTTTATAACTTGTAAGGTCTGCCACCTACAACTTATTTCTAAGACGTTAGATATTCTTATACATGTTTATAACTTGTAAGGTCTGCCACCTACAACTTATTTCTAAGACGTTAGATATTCTTATACATGTTTATAACTTGTAAGGTCTGCCACCTACAACTTATTTCTAAGACGTTAGATATTCTTATACATGTTTATAACTTGTAAGGTCTGCCACCTACAACTTATTTCTAAGACGTTAGATATTCTTATACATGTTTATAACTTGTAAGGACTGCCACCTACAACTTATTTCTAAGACGTTAGATATTCTTATACATGTTTATAACTTGTAAGGTCTGCCACCTACAACTTATTTCTAAGACGTTGGATATTCTTATACATGTTTATAACTTGTAAGGTCTGCCACCTACAACTTATTTCTAAGACGTTAGATATTCTTATACATGTTTATAACTTGTAAGGACTGCCACCTACAACTTATTTCTAAGACGTTGGATATTCTTATACATGTTTATAACTTGTAAGGTCTGCCACCTACAACTTTTTTCTAAGACGTTAGATATTCTTATACATGTTTATAGCTTGTAAGGTCTGCCACCTACAACTTATTTCTAAGACGTTAGATATTCTTATACATGTTTATCTGTATCTGTATCTGTTCAGTTACGTAGAAGGACCACTTCTGGCATATTTCTACGGGGGGAGGGGTTCTAGAAGCGCTGTGGGAGAGCTTTTTTAAAGCCCTCGACTGTAGATGCGCACACAACACTGTCTTCCAGGTGGTCCAGTTTCCACAAAAAAATGAATGTTTATATTGTTCAGTGTGAGCAAATGGAATGTTATATGAACGTGTGTTGTTTGAAACACGTCTATCTATTAATTAGAAGTTAAATAATCCGTGTATGCCTTTACTTTTATGCAGCGCTTTTTTGATTGTTTAGTCAGGTAAAGATCAGGGTCCACTGCCGGCACCATACCCCTTGCTATCTTGTAGAGCATCACCAGTCTGTTGGATACACGGCGGTCCTGTAGGGGGCTAAGTTCCAGTGTGTTAAGCATTTCTGTCACACAGACTTCTTCCTTGGTCTTGTAGTTGTTTAGGATGAAGCGTGCTCATAGGCGTTGATTTTTCCTAGTTTATCTATATCTTTCTTCAAGTATGGGTCCCATATAATTGAGCCATATTCTAATTGAGATCTTACGAGTGCAATAAAGGCAGTTTTCCGGCATTCTAGTGGACAATGTTTCAAGTTACGGCGAAGGAATCCAAGTGTAGAGTTAACCTTTTTGCAGATGATTGCTATGTGGTTAGACCATGTTAAGTCATTTGAAATAAGTAATCCAAGGTAATGGTTAGAGTCCACGTGTTTCAGTATAGTATTATCGAGTTCATAAAAGTGGGATGATTTACTTTTGACACTTAGAATATAGCATTTTTTAGCATTAAATTTCATGCCCCATGTGGAGGCCCACTTTTCTAGTTCCGATAAATCTTTTTGGAGTTTAATGTGGTCTGAAGTGTTCTTTATCTGCCGATACAACAAACAATCATCCGCAAAGAGTCGAACCTGTGATTTGACGCTCAAGGGCAGGTCATTTATATGGCAGAGAAACATCAGCGGTCTTAGGACTGTTCCTTGTGGTACTCCTGAGTCTACGTGTATGCTCCTTGAGTTTTCACCTTCCACCAATACATTCATGGACCGGTCTTTCAAGAAGGATGACAACCAGGCCAGGAGATGGCCTTTTACCCCGTAATGCGACATCCTCTGCAGTAGGCGATCATGGGGCACAGTATCGAATGCCTTCCTAAAATCAAGTATAGCTATGTCCATTTGATGTTTGTTTTCAAAGGAGTTCAGGAGGTCATGTAAGGTGACCATTAACTGCGTTTCAGTAGAGAATCCAGATCTAAAGCCATGGTTTAGTGATGTTAATACATTATGTTTTCCAAAGTGTTTCAGTAGGTGGCTACAGTTAACATGTTCTAATAGTTTGCATGTTACTGATGTTAGGCTCACTGGTCGATAGTTCTCAGCTGTATGTTTGTCGCCCTTCTTGAACACAGGGGTTATGTTTGCGTTTCTCCAGTCCAAGGGAAGCTCACCGCTGTTTAAAGAGTGTTGAAATATCATGCTCAAGCCTGTCGACAGTTCATTTGCACAGTTCTTTAATACTATATTTGGTATGTTGTCTGGTCCTACTGCTTTTGATGTATGAATATTTTCAAGTTGTTTCTTTACTCCTTCCGATGTAATCAAGAGGTGAGACACGTTGGGTTAGGAGTTTCTATTTAAAAGTTCGGGTGAAGCTGTTACATTGCTTTTAGTGAATACTGATTGGAACTGATCAATTCAAATTTCTGCCTTCCCTTTGGCGTCGGATAACAATTTACCTTTCTTTTTCATGTTTATAGCTTGCAAGGTCTGCCATATACAACTTATTCCTAAGACGTTAGACATTCTTATACATGTTTACAACTTAATCCTTACACGTTAGATATGATATTCTTATACATGTTTACAACTTTATCCTAACACGTTAGATATTCTTATACATGTTTATAGCTTGTAAGGTCTGCGCTTACAACATATCCTAAGACGTTTGATATTCTTATGCGCATTTTTGGCCCTACAAGGTCGACCATAAAACTATTGTTTACCTAACCTTAAGCGATAACCACAAACCATAAATTAACATCTAACGATATAAACATTTGAGTTAATAAAATATAAATGAATTATATTACAGAATTTACTTATTGAGATTATAGGGTTATGGATGACGTAGCTGTTATCTACAATGATGTCAAAGCCCACCTTTAACATACAACGTGCAGTATAAGTGAATAGCGATGTAAAATCCCCATGCAAGTTATTGAACAGTAACGCCCAATTGCTCTGAACTGTTCCTATATGAGTGTCAATGTTTAAAAGAAAACAAAGAACGCTCTTAAACATGGTACAAATAGTATTTATAGTAACATACACAAAAAGGTTATAAGATACAAAAGACTTACTCCACATGCAACCCTTTTTACCGCACCACCAACCTTCCTGGCAACCTTCTTGATGCCTGAACCAAGTCTTTTCATACTCTTCCCGATATGTCTTCCCAGTTTCTTTTAAGTGCTTTTTTAACAAACCTACATTCCGTGGGGTTCAGAAGGACGAACAGCAATATTTATGCGAAAAGCTACAGAAAAACAAGGATACTAACTAAAGGTACTTAAAGTCCATATCGGTTTCTTTTCTGTAATAAAAAGTGCACACTTTCGTTATAAAATATGAACATCAAAGCTTCTTATGGTCTGTATATGTCATGAATAAACATCACAAATGCCAGTTGGATTGGAAGGTTTTGGTTTATATTTATCAATTGGAATAACAATGTTATGAAGCGAGAACACGTGACATTAAAACAAAGCGTAAACCAGCCATGATTTGCCTTATGCACCAGTCAATTGTAATCACGGCCCTCCCAGGACTAGGGAATAGCGGGGATTTTGACTTTCGGTCCAGTCAAGCCCGGGTAAAATCCCCGTTCTGCGGGGACGAACTGCTGGTAAAATCCCCGCCAAATGCCCCCGCACCCTTGGGACCCTAGGTAAGGAACATTCACCGCTATTTTTGGCGTGAAGACAAAACCACCGCATTCACCCGGCGCTGCGGGGCCACCTGCAAGGTAAAAACACGGCCATTTTCCCCGCTATCCCCGGTCTACTCCCGAACCTGTGGGGGCCGTGGTTACAATTGACTGGTGCATTATTTTCACCAATTGAGGACTACATAATTAGATATATCTTTGAACATGCCGAATTTGCAAATACTCATATGCTAACCGGCTAACATTTGTGGTAATTTATTTAAAAATATCCAAGGAAATACTGTCCTAATATGGTTATTGATGAACTGATTTCATGGACATTCGAAAACCGAACAAAAAAAATGCTTTTTTCATCTCATGAACTCAGTAATGATATTGAAACTTATGCGAGCGTGTGTTAGAATCTTTCATATCTGGAATACAATTGTATGTATAACCATTACTTACTGAAGTTTGTAACGTGAGGACTAAGTCTGCAATTCAACGTGGACTGTTAAAACTTTCTTGATTGAGTAACCCCAAATCCACATGCAAACAGTTGATGCCTTATACTTTCGGTTCAGATGGAGGGGTGCATGTCAAAAGATTGCGCCCCTAAGTTACGCCCCCTCCAACGTCAATTCCTGGATCCGCCCCTGACGATCTCATGATAGGACGCTTTCCCCACTTTCTGAATCAGAAAACACGAACCTTATTACCTCCAAATCCAATACTGAAAACCTATACTTAAAATCAAAGTAAAATCATGAAGTATTATTATTCAAATCTAAAAAAAGTAAAACTGAATATTCAAAACAACAATAACATCCTTCAATGATAACTTTAGATCAACAACAAAAACAAAAGCTACAGAAACTTAAAAAGAGTGGTTTTGTGGTATTTTCGGCAATCATAAAACACAGTCACTTTTCTTTTGATCACTTTTTCGATTTTTTTTCTGAGAATTAATCATATTTATTTAAAAAGTAAGAGCTTAAATGGCCAGTTTAGGCAAAGTGTATTTGATTTTGCAAGTAATATTTCCATTTGATTTGTGATATTCAAATATAATTTAATTGAAATTTCTGACCTTACGATATGTTGCCGTACGCTCCTTGAAAAGTTTACCCATAAATGCATACATGTAATCAGTGGAGTTTTATGGGTGCATTACCTTCCACTCAAGCAGTCGTGAGCTCGAGGGAAATTAGTAGCCTCTCAAAAAAAGACTATCAAACCTTGTTTTGTTGTGGAAATTTAAAGTTTTAAAAAAACGCCAAAGCATTGCGATTCACTTAGTACTGTTTCAATGTTCTTTGTGTGGAATCAACAAGAACAAATTACTGGTGTAAGAAAGGAAGCTTCCCCAGTAGTGTCCCGAACTTAGATTACAACGTGCTCTTAATTTGATTTACCTTTGATATGGGAACAGAAATACAAACATGTACTTTATTGCAACGCTGTATAAAATTTCTTTCTTGATTTCCTTCAAAAGAATGTGTTCCCCTTAAATTCGGACATGACCAGTCTAAACTTGATTCTTTCTTCCTCTTCTTCCTCTTCTTCCAATCCACTTATCTAATTTGTTTCTAATACCTTTGTGCCAATTCAAAAAAAAGGAGAATGTTACTGAAAATATCTTTTTCCTGCCTCAGATGCTTGCATTCATTAGCACATCAAACATATTGTTTTCTTTTACAACAGACGCAACTATTACAACCTTTGAACAACTTTGCATTGTATTTAATTTTGGTAAAATGTTGTCTACACGTTTGCTTCTATAAACTGAAAGATAAGGAGAGAGGTATAGATATTAGCTCTAAGCTATCTCCTCAATCCTTATTTATTATGTATGTAATGTACGTATTTGCTAAATGTACTTATATAGAATCAATACTGTATAAGCCAAAATAATGTTTTTCGTTCGCGCGCGCGGGGTTCGATTCAATAACGATCGTTAGACTTAAGATAGTAAGAATTCTCGTAACCTCGTTTTCGGTGTAAACTGCATTTCAATAAAACTATCAAAAGAACGTAAATCGCATGTATTCCGCTCTCTTAAGCCGCGTTATGCTTACGACTAAGGGCGTTTTTGTTGGTAATAAACTGGTTTCGGTTTTATATCGGGTTTTACGAACTGTGTATTTGTTGTAACAGTTTCAAATAAACGTTTTTTAACGAAAACCGGAACCGGTTTTTGAAACTATCGAAACCCCTACCGGAGGCGGTTTCATCGGTTCGTTCCATCCGAAAACTAGTTTACTTCGAAAACAACATGGCGGATAGTGATCAACTTCGTTTGTTGAAACTCAATCTTTGTTATAACAATGCCTAACAATGGGCAAATGAGCTAAATGAAAAGGGTTACATTAGTAATTGTGTAGCTCAGTAGCTACAGTAGCACAAAATATGTAGTCTGGCATTTTGGCGCCATCACGCATATGTATGTGGTATTGTCGTACAAGCGCATATAGAAATGTCGTTTTATCGCCCTTATTTTGTCAAGGTCAAGCATGATGATATATTTGCGAAAAACATCACAAAGTCAGATTAATTGTTATGCCGTGTTGTTGTGCACGTAAACACGCCAAAACGGGGAGAAATTTAATACAATACTGAGCAAAATGGTAAATGTGGTCAGGCCTAGCGAGGCAGCAATAACCTTGTATATCGGTTTTTAGTTGAGTTTTATTTCCTTTTCATTGAGTCCTTTTTATAAACATGGTCTTGAAACGAGATACAAAATAAACAAACACAAAAAACTAAGGTCAACCAATTAACTGGAAATTAGTTTTCTCTATTTAAGCAGCCGATTACAAGTTTGCTCAGTCTTGGAGCACTTAAGGAATAGAGAAGGTAGGTTGTTTTGCAGCATATAGGATAAATGTTTGTTTCAGTGAAAGATGGCAATATCTTTCCCAAATGAGCACTAAAAGCTGTATAACACGAATGAAGTATTTATTTGTGGAGTTAACGCTTAAATAGTTTATTATATTGAATTGCAAGGGACAATTAATTGAGACATCTCGGCAAAGTGCGCTAATATGTATACGAACATAACGCTTTTTCGGAAATAACGTTGTTGCAAAAGTAATACAGCTCTGTTCGCCGACGTTGACAATGAAATGGAAGTGAGAACGGGCTTAGATTTTAAAACAGTGGCAAATATCACGTTGTTGTTTTCACTGTTTGAAACTGTTAAATATCATTAATGATTTTAGCTGAAAAATCTTTATCAACCACAAGAAAGCATATACTAAATATCTTATTGCAATTACGGTATTATCATTGAAACTGAAGCATCGACGAGAAGTCTTTTCAGAATCGTTTTTTTTTTTTTTGCATTCAATGATTCTTTGTTGCATTTGGTTCTCATTTTAAAACAGCTTGTTAGATTGATCACTTTGAAAAAGTAATGTTGAATCTTCATCCGTTTGTGATTCTAAACTTTAAAGCAATATTTGAACAAGGATGTTTTATATGGTATTAATTCCGTGTATAAAGAATTGTACAATGACGGTAATCAGTGTGTGTATACCACGTGATAAATTGCGTCATAAATGCTACGTCGGAAGGCAATAATTTGCTTTGAATGATGACATTAAACAAAGATAACTTTCCTATTTATTCACCATTTTAAATGAAACATATCGCAGTCTGCACGACTTATGGAGCCCCGCCTTTAGACTTTTACCAGAGTTCGATTGTGAGTTTAGTTTCTTAAAACACTTCGACAAACCATTTCACAGTACGGCCGTCTGACGGAGCACTGTCAAAACATTATTTTGGAAACAGGTTTGTCGAAGTGTTTGATGAAACTAATCACCTTATCAAACTCCGGTAATAAAACGAGGACGTGGCTCTTTAAGCGACATAGACTGCCCATTGTTTCGTTTAAAATGGTGAACATCAATTTTAAACTGTTTGATAAGCATGTTTCACCGATCTATAGAATGTGTAAAACATTGCCAGAAAAAGCTGCGAGAAATACGTTCTTGCTTCTCAAAACACAACCTCAACAACACGAAGTTTGCAGACCGCAAGAAGCTAGCAAAGCTTAGGTTGATAATTATTTTTTTCGGCCATTTTAAGATCACATCTGTTTTATTGTTTATTGGACCTATCTCGGCCGAAAGCAATTTGAGCGAGCTGGTGAAATAAAAACAATACAATAAAAACAATTACAATAATTTGGATTGCTGTATGTAGTTATCTATTTGTTTTGTTTCGTGAAAAAATCATCATGTTTGTCGATTATATAATTTGTAGGATGTCGTATCTGTTTAATTAAGATTACCATCTTTTTTCGAAAAATTATGAGCCATATAATGCCGTCTATTGTTCCAAAGTAGAACTATAAATTCTTAATCTATATTAATTACGAAACGACTCCTGATAATAACGCAAAAATGGTACTGTTTTATTTTAAATATATGTAAAATGTAACACCTGAAATTGAATACTTATTAATAGGTATGATTTAATCTAAACAATTCCGGTCAGAATTTTTTAATACCGCATGTGTTTAAGAATGTAGTTAATTAGTTTATTTATGTCGCATCTGTGTATGTTTGAATTGAAACTCTTAAGTGTGTATTCAAATTTAAGCAATCATTTGCTGTTGCGATATTTTGATCGACTATGCAATAAAGGTAATTGTTATTGTTGTTGTTGTTGTTGTAAAAATCGTGCAAAATTCAACTTTATTATTCTTTTAAGTGTTATTTTAAGGAAATACTCCACGAAGTTGTATTTTTTTATAACTTGGTTGAGTAGTTAAATTACTTTACCTATTTATGTTTCAAGTTTTACTTTATTTTTCTTTGTTTCAAGTTGATGTATGCTTCGGTGTTTTGATAATTATTGATAAATGTTTGGAATATGTTTGAAGAATTAAATGATCATATAAACTACATCTAACGAAGTCCCATCATATATGGAGAAAATAAAAGATCTATCTATCTATCGATTTAAGTTTCAAGTTTTATTGGTTATCAGCATCTTGCCCTCACACATTTACAAATGAGGTTAAACTTATAAATAGCCAAACCACAAACGTATATACAATACTAATAATGTAATACACAATCACATTATGTTGAAATATCGAAGAATCACATTAATGAGCATCGTACTAATCTACAATACATCTTAACATATTATATAAAAAACGCTTTATCTCTTTCATAATAACAACTAAAAAAAGGAAAACAAGATTTGGAGCAGCTAATGTTTGGATTTCTCGCGGAATTTCATAGCATCTGAAATAAGTCTGGCAACATTGTTAGTAACATTTGAATTATTTAAATAACCTTTAAACTGGAGAGCAAGTTCTTAAACTTAAGTACTAAACTTGGCCAGTTGCAGTTTACAATGTTTCCTATGTAAATATCTGTATGTGTATGTAGAACAGCAAAGAAGAAAAAGATATGACGATTCAACACTATTCTGTGTTTATAAATTACATTTCCATTATTAGAAAATATATCATCCATTCATTTTTGTTCACACTGGTCTCTCAGTCGTTGCAAGAGGTTAGGTACATACTAACGACGAGCATAAAGCTATTTTGATGCAAACGCGAATTGTTAGTTCGTTTTAAATTTCTCGTACAATGTCCTGAAATTTTGACTACTGGATTTATCCCTGTAGTTTTCGTTGTATAAGGAAACAATCGTTGAAGTCAAAGTGACACATCGTTGCCTTGTTTTTTTACATACACATAACACGGAAATAAACTGTTTTGATCAGGAAAATTTCAAGAGAAAATTGATATAATGAAAAAATAAGGGATCTAGTATATATTGAATAACATCACACGGTAAATATACGACATCACTATTTCGATTGTGCGGATATTTTTGTAATTAATGTAGACAAGTTGACATAAGCGCATATTTCCTTTTAGTTCTTTATAATGTTTATTTTCAGAAATTGAGAAAGATCCAACACAATGCTTTTCAAATACACCCTGATATTAGTTATCTGCATAATCCTGATTGACCCATCTGATGCAAAGAAGGAGAAGAAGAAGTCTAAGAAGAAGGAGAAGACGAAGACGAAGACAAAGGAAAAGCGCAGCGTAACGGATGTCGAGCCGCCGAAACTAGGCTGTAAGGTAAACAAGATCACAAGAGACCTAAGTAACAACTTAATTTGCAAGTATTTATTGGAGACTTCCCTTTCAAGACTAATCACATGAAGGATACACTGACCACATTACTAGTGGTTAGAATGAACCTATTATTCATCAATGTTGTGGTTGGAATTTTCTTTATAATACTCAAGATCTTATAGATAGTTTACACATTTTCAAACTTTGGATAATGAACTACTTATCAACATGTTCACTACATTGAACGTTTGATATTTCCATTTTTACAAGTATGTCGTAATCTGTGCATACAGCAAGGACACTTATGTTTTAAACCTCAAAACAGCACGAACGCTATCACTAAAATCATTGAACCCTTTCATTGCTAAGAAACAAACCTTATAATAGGATTGGAATGCATTCCAGGCTCAGTTCTCAGTAGTGTGTCCAGTTGACATGACGGCGGCCGACGTAGCGATAGCGGGTGGAACTGCCCGCACGGGGGCTGTAGTGGCTGCATTTGCAGCTGCTGGAGTTGCTGTGCGAAAGAACGCGTGCAAAGTAGAGGAGAAAAACACTTGCAAACGTATTGTAAGTATTTTGGTATGGGCAAATGTTAAAGTTGCGTGATTACTAACGACGTTGGAATCAAATGGTACCTTCTGGAATTGTGACGGGATAGGCCACGTGAATAGTGTGGGGGTAGAGGTCTAGCAACAATATTTCAAGTAAATCGGTATGGGTAATGTAAAGGTTGTGTACAACTTTGTCTTGATAAGAATATGCGCTGGTTGCGAAGATGGAAGCTGCTGAAATTGTGGTCAGGTATGCCACTAAGTTTAAAAATGGAGCAAACACAGTGTACGTGAATCTTACGACACAGTAAAATATGTTCATTGTTAGTTGAAACTTTGGTTT
Source organism: Mya arenaria (assembly GCF_026914265.1). NCBI lineage: Eukaryota > Metazoa > Mollusca > Bivalvia > Myida > Myidae > Mya > Mya arenaria. The sequence goes on from NC_069136.1 coordinate 33,392,578, forward strand.
TCAGCGTTGTTGCCGCAGGTGTTCAAAGCGGGAAACCGCTGGAGTGGGAGGGGTTTGTACTGGATGTGTTGGGGGAATTTTGTGGGAATTTAATGTAAGGTAAAGCGAAGTAACTGTGCTATTATAGATATGGTCTTATATAGGAGCATTCTCTAGTAAATCGTAGTAAGAGGTCTTGTTCTATGGGTATCGGCCCCTCACAAAAAATGTTTCGGACTCGATTCCGATTAAAGGATGTTTTAATAGGCCTCTTAGAAAGGACTCAATTACTTGTTTCCACTAAGTGAAGGGAATTGAGTGTGATTCATCTTTTAACTTTTCAGCTTTTTACCATGGTCACAAAAAAACTTGCGGCAAAAATGAAGAACCAAACAACTTTTCTTTTTTAAGGTCAACAATACTGGTTGAGAAGCAGTTTCCGACGGAAAGCAGTTTCCGACAAATCGCTTTTTCGCTTACTTTTTTTAGATCTTCATAAAGAAGGTACTGCAATTCAACTATATGGTAACTAGGCAATCAAAAGTTGAAATTCTTACCGAGACACGTAAGAAACTTTTATTATTATTTAATGTTTAATGTTTATTTTTCATTTTTTACACAAACTTGCACGTGGGGGATCGGCACGCGCATCGTATTGCGCATGCGTGTAAACCTAATTTGCATATCTATGAAAAGCTACAAGGTTTTCCTAAATTGACTTATACAATCGACGATCATTGTGTACATATTTGTGAACACTGATGTCATGCATGTTTCGCACCCATATTCACTTAAATGTATACAAACACAAGTTTCTATCAGAGATGAATCAAAATATCATTGTTATTCAGTGTCTGCCTAATTTTGAGTATGAATTGATTGTCGTAAATTTTAAGGTTTAAAATTTTCGTTAATGCTGAAAAATTAATGAATATTTCTCTTAATACAGTCTTATATTAAGTATATTAAATAAACGAATAATAAAAACACATAATAGGCACCTTAAATCTGCCCCGCACTCGATTTGTCGGAAACTGCTTCTCATCACAAACTAATCTGAACAGTGTAAGTTCCCTCTTTGCGCCCCTATTAGATACACTATATGTGACGTCACACATGTGAAAAATATATCGATAATAGCAGCTTGAGCTGTAGTTATCTAAAATGTGAACCAATTTTATAGGTATTTAAACACGTATAAATAAGTCAATAAAAATGTATAAAAACTGTCGGAAACTGCTTCTCAGCCAGTAATGAAAATTTAGTGCCGTTTCCTGACGATATAAGCGATTATGACGTCAACGGGGACAAACGCGTGAACTACGAAGAGTTTGTGTTCGCAGTTACGAGGACGGTCAACCTGGCCGAGCCAACGGAGCTGCGCAGACCTTTCACGTTTGCTGATGTCAATGGTGAGTGTTTTACACACATGCGATATTGGGTTTACTAATGACTTCACTGGAAATGAACCAAAACTATTCTAGAAAAAATACGAGAAATACTTTGTAATCCTTGTTTCACAAAACAAGACCATTGAACAGCATTGTCTCTTGGGGTTATCCAAGCTCTTTCTATTGTTTAATTATTGAATAGCTGTATAAACCGATCTTGCTGTTCAGGCAGAATCTTTCAGCATGAGAGGACAAGTATTTAATAACGACAACAAACAGTTCTCTGCAAAAATCAAAACTAGGGCCCTATTAAAGTCCTATCTTAAAATATTACAACTTAAGTTAAAAAAATTTTTTTATATATTTGTATTTTTGTAAACAAAAGATCTGTTTGTTTTGTTTTTGCACGATCCGTCTCTCTTTCGATGTCGTTAAAGCCATATCGTTGTAACTCTTAACAGGGATTAACAGGGATTTTGTTTGACTTTTCAGTTTATGGGCTTCTTCCTGTAGTTTTCAATGTAATATTGAAATGGAGATATGCATTTAAAACTAAAACAACAATACAAACTACAGACACAAGTCGACTAGTTAAAACATTAAACTTTCTTTAAGTGCGATGTAATTTTTGAAAAGTAAGTTATTAATATTCTCAAGAATGTCTGAAAAGATATCTTTCACTCTGTACTTTGTTTTATTGCATTTAAAAGCTCCCTACATTCTAACGTATGATCTTATTATCGACTTAATGGAGAAATCTCACAACTATAATTCTATTTCTCATTCCATTCTATAGGTGACGGTGAATTGGACACACAGGAGTTTATTACTGCCCCGTTCTTGTTTGCGCGTAAGTGTCACAGTTTTAAACATTTTCTACCGAATATGTTTGACGGGATTATTAAAGAGTTGCTTGTACTGTTCTAATTAACAATCATTTGTATTGTTTCAACAAGATTAAACATCATGATGGCTAAACAAAATTTTCAATTTATAATTTTTTTTTGTCATGCATTTTAACAATCAATGGCCGATTTTTCAGAATTTTGTTTAAGCTAACAACGTTGCTTATATCATCATTGTTTACTATCAAATCTTTACTGCTGTTGAAGTTAAATGGATACGATACAGTACATTTGTTCTCTGCAGTTTTTCTAACACGAGTTGAGGCAACTGTTTCAGGTGTACTTGTTTTGTAGGATTGAATGAAAACGCTAGCGTTGACCACGTTGTTTACCATTTACGTTTTGATTTCGATATTCATCAATATTTTTGAAACATTTTTCTTCTCTGTTATGTTTTTGTCTATTTTTTGTCCTTGTTATATGCAATGTATCCTTTTGACTATATTAATTATTTTCTGATTCATATCGTGTTTTGTAAAGAAACAGTTATTAACATGTTTACGACAATAAACAATTGTTAACTGTCTGTCTGTCCGTCCGTCCGTCCGTCCGTCCGTCCGTCCGTTTGTTTGTCTGTCTGTCTGTTAACTCTAACAAAGTTCTGAACAATCGACACAACGTTTGCGATCCAGAAATAGTTTCTATAAGTATCAAATTGTATTTGAGAACAATAACACTTACATATAACATATTACATAGAAGTAATTTATTTCTATTAGTGATATTCGTTGGTCTGAGGATTTTAAAACATACAGAAGTTTTGGCTATTTTTTTTTATTTAGAATCAATAAATTCAAGTACATTTGTTCATGGACAATGAACCATACTTTATAATAAAACGAGCTTTTAAACACGAACTATTTTTGTTACTTTCAGATGTCGAGCATTCAAAATCAACAAACACAATGAGCACCATCATCCGAGAATAGAGGAATTTAGCCGACTTGGCATAATATGTATATAATATATGTATAATATTTACGTTCAGAAATGTAATGTCTCCTAACAGTAATTGTATTTTCTAAAATAATCATGACTTTCTAATTGATCGATATGCAAGTGACGTTTTATGTATTGTTTATACGATTCACAGCCTAATGGTTAAGGCATTTTCGCTTGATTTAATCGAATATATGTATGCTACACCGGCAATTACTTTCAATTATTTACTTAAGCAATTTTTATCTTTGCATTTATTTAATAAAGAAAACAATGTATTCCTTGCAATATTTTAATGTCTATTGAATTTTGTAAATGTGTATTGTTCATACTATTTTTTGAAAACTTAATACTAAATCAACAAATGTGTTTGATAAGGATTTAAGAGTTTTACTTAAATTTCTTCCTTGTCCATAAATGGCTTTTTCTTACATCGATGAGAATTTAATATCATCTTCTTATTTATTCCTGATTATCATGCCATCTTTATCGCAATGTTTGTGTTGACCCACGTTGGCAACCGTTGTCCTCGAGATGGGTCATTGTTAGAGATTGGTATATAAACCCCTTCTTTAACTCGTACATATATAACAACACATATTACCATAATATTCTGGAATAGATGTCCACGATTTCGTCCCCTGGGTGGAGGCTTCATCGGGGGAAGCCGTGGTCGAAATAAAACTTATTTTGAAAAAATATTTAAGGGGTTTATTGACAACATATATTTTATGGAAACAAATTAAAAACTGTAAAACTAAATACTGTTTAAAATATTATTATTGCGTTATCTATCATGCCATCATGCTATAAACAACATGAAGACTAAACTCGACTTTTGTTTGATTATTACCTTTGAGGATAAACCCGGACTAGGAAAGTCTTTGTTTTTACATTATATACAGTGGATCTTTATTCAACTGATAATCCTTTATAACACACAGAGGGCTATTTTCATAACAACACAGGTAAATACATGTATTCAGTGTGTCGTCTGCAACATAACTCAGTCAATAAGGTCATTGAAATAGTACTAGCCTTCATCATCTACCTTTTGTAAACGTACATAAGCCAATGGTAAACAGCCGGTTAAGTTTACTTTCCGGTCAAAGTTATCAAAATGTGAAATGATTGGTCAATATTCATCAAAAATAACTACTTGCCGATCGAATCGTTTGAATGAGTCAACTAGCCAAAAGAAAACCTGGGAGGGGTGTGTAAGATTATTCATATTCATTGTAGGTACGCAGGTTGTAAAATGTTCCACCCTAAAAAAAGGATCGTAGAAGTAAATGGCCGATCATTGACCATGCTCAACACACCTTAGCATTTTTAATATGAACATTCGGTCGTTGATTATGAGCGCAATTAGCTTTTAACATGAATGTTAGAAAGCACACAACAAAATATAGTTGTCAATCAGTTTCATTTTATTTGGAAAAAAACAAGAAAAAAAAATAACAAAAACAATTCTTTCGCAAAATTAACACAACGGGAAAAGCATCCACTGATTTTGTTGCGGTAAACATTGAGAGCGATATAAATACCTAGAATAAATGATATCATATAAGCTATTTCTCTAACAATCTTAAGTCTCCTATAACAGGATAAACCTTAGCACACTATATCTGTTTTGGTACTAAGAGTTTAAAGCCGTAGCCTCATGCCTTTAGACAGGGCACTTGCCAAGGGGCCATTTTAATAAAGATCGTAGTCGATTTTAGTCGTAAATTGAAATTATCTTAGTGTCATAGTTTCATTATTAGTACGATTGATATTAATTATAACTCTCTGATTAAACTTTGTATGACCAATCGTCAGCTTACGATTAAAGTCCGCGAAAATGAACGGTTCCTTCAGCTCCATCGGATCTTCCAACCCCACTGTCCTCACGACGGTGAATACAAACTCCTCAGCTCCATTGGATCTGCCAACCCCACTGTCCACATGACGGTGAATACAAACTCCTCAGCTCCATTGGATCTGCCAACCCCACTGTCCTCATGACGGTGAATACAAACTCCTCAGCTCCATCGGATCTGCCAACCCCACTGTCCTCATGACGGTGAATACAACTCCTCAGCTCCATCGGATCTGCCAACCCCACTGTCCTCATGACGGTGAATACAAACTCCTCAGCTCCATTGGATCTGCCAACCCCACTGTCCTCATGACGGTGAATACAAACTCCTCAGCTCCATTGGATCTGCCAACCCCACTGTCCTCATGACGGTGAATACAAACTCCTCAGCTCCATTAGATCTGCCAACCCCACTGTCCACATGACGGTGAATACAAACTCCTCAGCTCCATAGGATCTGCCAACCCCACTGTCCTCACGGCGGTCAATACAAACTCCTCAGCTCCATTGGATCTGCCAACACCACTGTCCTCATGACGGTGAATACAAACTCCTCAGCTCCATTGGATCTGCCAATGTCAGTACAAACTCCTCTGCTCCAATCGGATCTGCCAACCCCACTGTCCTCATGGCGGTCAATACAAACTCCTCAGCTCCATCGGATCTGCCAACCCCACTGTCTTCATGACGGTGAATACAGAATACAAACTCCTCAGCTCCATTGGATCTGCCAATGTCAATACAAACTCCTCAGCTCCATTGGATCTGCCAATGTCAATACAAACTCCTCAGCTCCATTGGATCTGCCAATGTCAATACAAACTCCTCAGCTCAATTAGATCTGCCAATTCACTGCCCTCATGACGGTGAATACAAACTCCTCAGCTCCATCGGATCTGTCAACCCCACTGTCCTCATGACGATGATTACAAACTCCTCAGCTCCATCGGATCTGCCAACCCCACTGACCTCATGACGGCCAATACAAACTCCTCAGCTCCATTGGATCTGCCAACGTCAATACATACTCATCAGCTCCATTGGATCAGCCAACCCCACTGTCCTCATGACGGTGAATACAAACTCCTCAGCTCAATTGGATCTGCAAACTCCACTGTCCTCATGACGGTGAGTACAAACTCCTCAGCTCCATTGGATCTGCCAACCCCACTGTCCTCATGACGGTGAATGCAAACTCCTCAGCTCTATTGAATCTGCAAACTCCACTGTCCTCATGACGGTGAGTACAAACTCTTCAGCTCCATCGGATCTGCCAACCCCACTGTCCTCATGACGGTGAATCTAAACTCCTCAGCTCCATCGGATCTGCCAACCCCACTGTTCTCATGACGGTGAATACAAACCCCTCAGCTCCATTGGATCTGTCAACGTCAATACAAACTTCTCAGCTCCATCGGATCAGCCAACTCCACTGTCCTCATGACGTTGAATACAAACTCCTCAGCTTCATCGGATCTGCCAACCCCACTGTCCTCATGGCAGTGAATAAAAACTCCTCAGCTCCATCGGATCTGCTAACCCCACTGTCCTCAAGACGGTGAATACAAACTCCTCAGCTCCATTGGATCTGCCAACCCCACTGTCCTCATGACGGTGAATACAAACTCCTCAGCTCCATTGGATCAGCCAACCCCACTGTCCTCATGACGGTGAATACAAACTCCTCAGCTCCATCGGATATGCCAATGTCAATACAAACTCCTCAGCTCCAATCGGATCTGCCAACCCCACTGTCCTCATGACGGTGATTACAAATTCCTCAGCTCCATTGGATCTGCCAACCCCACTGTCCTCATGACGGTAAATACAAACTCCTCAGCTCCATTGGATCTGCCAATGTCAATACAAACTCCTCAGCTCCATTGGATCTGCCAATGTCAATACAAACTCCTCAGCTCCATTGGATCTGCCAATGTCAATACAAACTCCTCAGCTCAATTAGATCTGCCAACCCACTGCCCTCATGACGGTGAATACAAACTCCTCAGCTCCATCGGATCTGCCAACCCCACTGTCCTCATGACGATGATTACAAACTCCTCAGCTCCATCGGATCTGCCAACCCCACTGACCTCATGACGGCCAATACAAACTCCTCAGCTCCATTGGATCTGCCAACGTCAATACATACTCATCAGCTCCATTGGATCAGCCAACCCCACTGTCCTCATGACGGTGAATACAAACTCCTCAGCTCAATTAAATCTGCAAACTCCACTGTCCTCATGACGGTGAGTACAAACTCCTCAGCTCCATCGGATCTGCCAACCCCATTGTCCTCATGACGGTGAATGCAAACCCCTCAGCTCTATTGGATCTTCAAACTCCACTGTCCTCATGACGGTGAGTACAAACTCTTCAGCTCCATCGGATCTGCCAACCCCACTGTCCTCATGACGGTGAATCTAAACTCCTCAGCTCCATCGGATCTGCCAACCCCACTGTTCTCATGACGGTGAATACAAACTCCTCAGCTCCATTGGATCTGTCAACGTCAATACAAACTTCTCAGCTCCATCGGATCAGCCAACTCCACTGTCCTCATGACGTTGAATACAACTCCTCAGCTCCATCGGATCTGCCAACCCCACTGTCCTCATGACAGTGAATAAAAACTCCTCAGCTCCATCGGATCTGCTAACCCCACTGTCCTCAAGACGGTGAATACAAACTCCTCAGCTCCATTGGATCTGCCAACCCCACTGTCCTCATGACGGTGAATACAAACTCCTCAGCTCCATTGGATCAGCCAACCCCACTGTCCTCATGACGGTGAATACAGACTCCTCAGCTCCATCGGATCTGCCAATGTCAATACAAACTCCTCAGCTCCAATCGGATCTGCCAACCCCACTGTCCTTATGACGGTGATTACAAACTCCTCAGCTCCATTGGATCTGCCAACGTCAATACATACTCCTCAGCTCCATTGGATCTGCCAACCCCACTGTCCTCATGACGGTAAATACAAACTCCTCAGCTCCATTGGATCTGCCAACGTCAATACATACTCCTCAGCTCCATTGGATCTGCCAACCCCACTGTCCTCATGACGGTGAATACCATTTCCTCATATTCGACACGCTTGACATCATTCATATTGTAGTCCCTATATAATGCCTTCCTACGTAACATTTATTACGCGATTTATCACGTGGTATACACACACTGCTTAAGTCGTCTGATAACGCCAGTAATTCCTAGCCGTTTTAAACCTTCGAGAGAGGAAGACACATTTAATATTATGGCCAGAAAATAACTATTACCCCTACTTGACGCTCTAATGACAAATCCCAATTCAATTCACGCGTAGAAACGGTTCGTTTTGACAAGGGCAGTGCCGACGATGGCGTTCTTACGAGACGACCATTCTTTTTTCATCATACTTTAAGGACAGTGTTTTCATTTTATGTACACATTCACACACTTTTAAAATCACAGCTATAATTTCGAAAACAATATGCATATACGTGCAAAAATGTGAAACACAAGGTACAAAGTCGCATTGCTAGATAATTGAGTTATTTATATGCAACCAAGTGTGAATCCTGACCTTGCAATATATTGTCATGTAGCTATGGTCCCAATTTCTAGAAATATCGTAAAGCTGCACTCTCACAGATGGAACGTTTTGACAACTTTTTGTTTTTTGTTTTGGAACGGGCCAATTTTTGCAAAAACCCATAGAAACCATTTCTACAAGACTGCTGACAAAAACTTAGATCGCAGATTATTATATTTAAGTTCAAAAAGTGATGTTTTATGCATTTTTCTTAAACCGTTAGTAACGCTTTAAGCCATAAAACATCAGTTTTCAAACGGAAATATAAAAATCTACGATATGAGTTTTGTCAGCAATCTTATATCATTAGTTTGCAGACATTTACGCCAAAAATTGCTCTTTTCAAGATGTACGTGAAGTTAGCGGCCTAGCGGCCTAGCGGCCTAGCGGCGTGAAGTTAGCGGCCTAGCGGCCTAGCGGCGTGAAGTTAGCGGCCTGGCGGCCTAGCGGCGTGAAGTTGGCGGCCTAGCGGCCTGGCGGCCTAATTATTTTTTCTATTTCCAAGCAATTGTTAATGCGTTTTTTTAAAACAATGATAAATCAAGGTTTTTTATTCATATAGTTACATTGCGGCCTTAAATTGTTATATATTCAGAATATTTTTCTTTACCTTTTATTCTAAAACAATTTTAAATTAACTGTTTTATGCACAAATTATCACTCTGAAGCGTTTTTCAAACTTTTTTCAAAAAAGTCGATCAAGCACTTCAGCGACCTAGCGGCATAGAAGCCTGAAAATAGCGGCCTAGCGGCCTAGCGGCCTAAATTGAATCCTATTTCAAAGCATGTATACATGCATTTTCTTCTAAAACAATAACATTTTAACTGTTTTTATGCACAAATTAGCACATTGAAGCGATTATCAACAGTTTTTTTCCAAAAACGTCGATAAAGCAGTCAGCTATTTCAAAGCATTAAACATGCCTGTTCTTCTTAATCAATGATATATTAACTGTTTATATGCACAAATTATCACTCTGAAGCGTTTTTCAACTTTTTTTCAAAAAAGTCAATCGAGCACTTCAGCGGACTAGCGGCCTAGCGGCGTGAAGTTAGCGGCCTGGCGGCCTAGCGGCCTAGCGGCCTAAAATGGTATCCTATTTCAAAGCATGTATACATGCATTTTCTTCTAAAACAATGACATATTAACTGTTTTTATGCACAAATTAACACTTTGAAGCTATTAGCGATTATCAATAAAAAAAAAATTAAAAGCGTCGATAAAGCAGTCAGCTATTTCAAAGCATTAAACATGCCTGATCTTCTAAAACAATGATATATTTACTGTTTTATGCACAAATTATCACTCTAAAGCTTTTTTTTTATTTTTTTTCAAAAAAGTTGATCGAGCACTTCAGCGGCCTAGCGGCCTAGCGGCCTAGCGGCGTGAAGTTAGCGGCCTGGCGGCCTAGCGGCCTAGCGGCCTAAAATGGTTTCCTATTTCAAAGCATGTATACATGCATTTTCTTCTAAAACAATGACATATTAACTGCTTGAATGCACAAATTAACACTTTGAAGCTATTAGCGATAATCAACATCTTTTTTTTCCAAAAAAGTCGATTAAGCAGTCAGCTATTTCAAAGCATTAAACATGCCTGATCTTCTTAATCAATGATATATTTACTGTTTATATGCACAAATTATCACTCTGAAGCGTTTTTCAACTTTTTTTCAAAAAAGTCGATCGAGCACTTCAGCGGCCTAGCGGCCTGGCGGCCTAGCGGCCTAGCGGCGTGAAGTTAGCGGCCTGGCGGCCTAGCGGCCTAGCGGCCTAAAATGGTTTCCTATTTCAAAGCATGTATACATGCATTTTCTTCTAAAACAATGACATATTAACTGTTTGAATGCACAAATTAACACTTTGAAGCTATTAGCGATAATCAACATATTTTTTTTCTTCAAAAAAGTCGATTAAGCAGTCAGCATACATGCCTATCCTTCTCAAAAACATGTTGATAATCGCCTCAGAGTGATAGTCTGTGCATAAAAACAGTTAACATATCATTTTTTTAGAAGAAAATGCATGTAGTCATGCTTTGAAATAAGATAGCATTTTAGGCCGCCAGGCCGCTAGGCCGCTAACTTCACGCCGCTAGGCCGCTAGGCCGCTGAAGTGCTTGATCGACTTTTTTTGAAAAAAAAGTTGAAAAACGCTTCAGAGTTATAATTTGTGCATATAAACAGTAAATATATCATTGTTTTAGAAGATCAGGCATGTTTAATGCTTTGAAATAGCTGACTGCTTTATCGAGTCCTTGAACGTATTCTTTTATGAAAAGGGCGCTCAACAAATCTGGTCTAATAATATAATCGACGCTTTAAAAAAAAAAAATGTTGATAATCGCTAATTGCTTCAAAGTGTTAAGTTGTGCATAAAAACAGTTAATATGTCATTGTTTTAGAAGAAAATGCATGTATACATGCTTTGAAATAGGATACCATTTTAGGCCGCTAGGCCGCCAGGCCGCTAACTTCACGCCGCTAGGCCGCCAGGCCACTAGGCCGCTGAAGTGCTCGATCGACTTTTTTGAAAAAAAGTTGAAAAACGCTTCAGAGTGATAATTTGTGCATATAAACAGTAAATATATCATTGATTAAGAAGATCAGGCATGTTTAATGCTTTGAAATAGCTGACTGCTTAATCGACTTTTTTGAAAAAAAAAAGATGTTGATTATCGCTAATAGCTTCGAAGTGTTAATTTGTGCATTCAAACAGTTAATATGTCATTGTTTTAGAAGAAAATGCATGTATACATGCTTTGAAATAGGAAACTATTTTAGGCCGCTAGGCCGCTAGGCCGCCAGGCCGCTAACTTCACGCCGCTAGGCCGCTAGGCCGCTGAAGTGCTCGATCAACTTTTTTGAAAAAAAATAAAAACGCTTTAGAGTGATAATTTGTGCATGAAACAGTAAATATATCATTGTTTTAGAAGATCAGGCATGTTGAATGCTTTGAAATAGCTGACTGCTTTATCGACGCTTTTAAAAAAAAAATATTGATAATCGCTAATAGCTTCAAAGTGTTAATTTGTGCATAAAAACAGTTAATATGTCATTGTTTTAGAAGAAAATGCATGTATACATGCTTTGAAATAGGATACCATTTTAGGCCGCTAGGCCGCTAGGCCGCCAGGCCGCTAACTTCACGCCGCTAGGTCGCTAACTTCACGCCGCTAGGCCGCTAGGCCGCTAGGCCGCTGAAGTGCTCGATCGACTTTTTTGAAAAAAAGTTGAAAAACGCTTCAGAGTGATAATTTGTGCATATAAACAGTTAATATATCATTGATTAAGAAGAACAGGCATGTTTAATGCTTTGAAATAGCTGACTGCTTTATCGACGTTTTTGGAAAAAAACTGTTGATAATCGCTTCAATGTGCTAATTTGTGCATAAAAACAGTTAAAATGTTATTGTTTTAGAAGAAAATGCATGTATACATGCTTTGAAATAGGATTCAATTTAGGCCGCTAGGCCGCTAGGCCGCTAGGCCGCTAATTTCAGGCTTCTATGCCGCTAAGTCGCTGAAGTGCTTGATCGACTTTTTTGAATAAAGTTTGAAAAACGCTTCAGAGTGATAATTTGTGCATAAAACAGTTAATTTAAAATTGTTTTAGAATAAAAGGTAAAGAAAAATATTCTGAATATATAACAATTTTAGGCCGCTATGTAACTATATGAATAAAAAACCTTGATTTATCATTGTTTTAAAAAAAACGCATTAACAATTGCTTGGAAATAGAAAAAATAATTAGGCCGCCAGGCCGCTAGGCCGCCAACTTCACGCCGCTAGGCCGCTAGGCCGCCAGGCCGCTAACTTCACGCCGCTAGGCCGCTAGGCCGCTAACTTCACGCCGCTAGGCCGCTAGGCCGCTAACTTCACGCCGCTAGGCCGCTAGGCCGCTAGGCCGCTAACTTCACGTACATCTTTTATGGACAAAAAAATTAAAAAAGTTGTAAAAATGGTAAATCTGTGAGAGTGCAGCTTTAAAACAAGTATATTTATCTTATTTCATTGAGACAATTTGTTTTTACTTTAACTTGATTTTACAAATTAAAAAATAATTTATTGTGCTTAATTAACATCAAGATAATTTCCATTAAAACTGTCAAAACTCTTTATAGTGAGAATATTACACAAACTATCCAAAATCTAAAATAGTTATCTTAATCCTGTTACTAGGGACTTATTTATAAGAGAAAGAAAATTTGAGATATTGGGGCCTCAGTTGAAACTTATTATTTGAAACATGGTTATGACAAATAGGTATTCGGAAATCCTCGACCATTTTCCATCGAAAACGACCTCGGATGTATGCCGGTACATCAGTTGAAGAAGTTCGTAAATTTAATTATGATACTATTAATAAATTGTAGTGTTTTAACCTGTAATTTGCTTGCATCTTTACTCTTCTGAATGCGGCATGTTGTATTAAAAGCTGTAGGTTTAAGGTTACCGACGGGCCCAGGGCGGGCTAAGCTAAACAGGATCTGAAACATAAACATGTGATACAAAAAACAAACAAAGTGCACGATATTGTGCGTTTTTTGTTTAATTTTACTGATAGCAAAACCGCGGACAATGAAGGTGGGCAGTTGATTAATTGCGACGAAAGACCTGAATTGGCCTTACAATTGTTTTAAATGTCATATTTCTTTATGATGATTACAAATGTGTCGGTGCGTAATTTTTGCATCATTAATTAAATGCATAAATGAAAGCGAATACACAAAAAAACTATTCATTTTGAAATACTTAACGTAGGAGTATTTGAAAATTATGCAATATTTGTGGCTTTCAACATCTCAGCGCTTTTGATATATTACCGCTATTATAGGCTTTGCAAATGCAGACTTAAAATATGCACGCTTACTTCGAAATAAGATGTACCACAATTAATACAATTGTTTTATTTTACCAAAAAAAAAAAGAATTTATAAATATCGAAGAAAATGGTGTTCATGAAGGATACCGTGTTTAATTTGAAAGAAAGGTGCAGAAAACACGGTATTTCTACCTTATGAGATAATAGTTGATCACTGTAAATCTTTTAGGACCCACCAGTCATTTAATATTTGTGCGTTTTCAGCTATTAAATTCAAGGTTACAATCTTGTTATTAGTAATTAATATTTTCCATAAATGCATTATTTCGTAAGACGTTAAGGTTTATTTATAAAAAAATATTTTTGCAAGAACACGTGACATAAAAATAAAGCGAAATCCAGCCATTATTTGCACCAATTAAGGACTATATCATTATATATCTCTGAAAATGCCGAGTTTGCAAAGCGGCAAACGTTTGTGGTACTTTTAATTCATTTAAAAATGTCCAAGGAAATGTTGTCCTAATGTGGTAATTGATAAACTGATTTCATGAACATTCAAAAACCGAACCAAAAAATTGAAACTTATGCAAGTGTGTGTTAGAATCTTTCGTATCTGGAATACGATTATAACCATGACTTATGTAACACTAAAACTATGGTCTCTAATGATTTTATATCATTAAATTTAAGCTGGTCAGCAGTGTAGTAAAACTGTGACACTTTTTACTTCAGCATTTCTCAAAAGTAGGGTGATGTAAAGAAAAAAACATCTTACATAAATTTACACAAAGGAATGACCTAAAGTTTACCCTGTCTGGCCGGTATAGACGTCTAGCTCCCGGACGAGCTGTCTCCACACCCAAACACGGCAATAGTATATCAGAAGCGCCCACTCTGGACCGGGCGCGCTTCATGATTTAGCAACACCAAATTCGCCACGGTTTTGCGGGCTCTAGGCCTTGGAGAACAATGATTGAAATACTTCATTTTGTTTCTATTGGATTTGAAACTTTAAGAAAACGTTTTATATAAAGCTATAAGACAGTTAAATTATTGCCTTAAATTTTTTAACACTAAGTTTATTTGAAACTGGACATCATTGAATTATTTTACTAAAATACCACTATACGATCATCGATGCTAGATGAATCGGTATATATGTTCACCTTGATAAATGTATATAAACATACGAACTTAAATTAGTGTGTTGTTTTCATTTCAAGCATACTAAAAATAAGGACACATACACGCAAGGTGCTACACTTGCTGAAGTTTATGTTGTGAGTAGAGTACTTCGAGGACTAAGTCTGCAATTCAACGCGTATACTTAGATGATAACCTTAACTTACAGCAATTAAATAGCGTAGATATTTAACACGCTTAATCGACAATACTTGTATTTTGATAGTTAATTAAACGTCATAATTTGGTTCCCCGCCTGCAGAAGACATTAAAGAACATGTCATTCTTAATTATTAAGATTGTACCTGCTATGTTGTAATTTTTACTTTATGAAATACATATCGGGTGCTCTATGAATTAGCGGTGAATGAACAAAATGTCTATATAACAGCTACCACACACAGGCTTCACAAATAGAGAAGATCAAATATCGTTTTAATCTCTTTTTTACCTTGCTTGTGTGTTTTTAAAACTAGGTTAATTTGCTGAGATTTAATGAAAACACCGCACAGGTTTTATGTCGGCAACGATTTTGGTTAAACTTTGTTCATATTAATAAATTTCTTTATATTTTATGAACAAACAACACTGTTATAGCAACTGACATATACTCATTTAAATAGAAGTCTAAATAATTCAATGTACAATTTCTTTTCGGCGCATTTTCGGGCTCATCTTTAATTTTTTCTTTACAATAAATCTTTAATTTATTGATGTTTTATCTCTGTAATAAATATTTTGTTCACATTGCACATATTCCTTTCTGTCTGACACTACAAAACGTGAGCGAGACTATATAAAAGGACTATAAAACTAGACTTCTGATCCCACACGGTTTGCATGACCTGTTGTTACGTTTTCCGGCACATCTTTAATTTTTTCTTTACAATAATGCTTTAATTTATTGATGTTTTATCTCTGTAATAAACATTTTGTTCACATTGCACATATTCATTTCTATGTCTGACACTACAAAACTTGAGCGAGTCCCTTTAAAAGAACTCTAAAACTAGAACTCTGAACTCACACGGTTTGCATGACTTGTTGTTGCGTTAAATGAAGCTCAGTCGGTAGCAAACAAATACATTGCCAAAAACAAAACAAACCTGTTTACCTAGATTGCAACTTATTGTGTCGGACTCTGAAATGCAATTTTTCTAATCTGTATGTCATGGAACGCAGAATCGTTGAAGAAACGTTGCAGATCCGTGTTAAAGACATATGCGGTTCGTGAACTGAAGCCGATACGATTACCGGCTGAGTTAGAATGCTACGCGGATTTCGATATGTCGCAGTCAACCGCATTTAAATTTTTCATTACTGCAGTTGTTTACGAAAGACATACATCGGGGATTCAGAATGCAATTTTACACGTACACCAATATTACGTGCATTTCCAGCCATTGAAATTGCCTATTATTCTTAGAAAACACACGCTTTATTGTTAAGATTTGAAGTTTTACAACTAAAAATACATAACGTCATTATTTTGTTCCCTACCTGCTGAAAATAGGTAACGACTTACGACAACATACAAACATCCTAATGGCTAAAAGGGTTTGTTCGCTTCGCTCGCTCCCCCGTTCTTAATTATAAAGATTTGACCTAATATGATCTTACTATTACATAGACGATCTCGT
The DNA here is from genome assembly GCF_026914265.1 of Mya arenaria. Lineage (NCBI taxonomy): Eukaryota > Metazoa > Mollusca > Bivalvia > Myida > Myidae > Mya > Mya arenaria. The sequence goes on from NC_069136.1 coordinate 33,408,885, forward strand.
GATAGGACGCTTTCACCACTTTCTGAATCAGAAAACACGAACCTTATTACCTCCAAATTCATTACTGAAAACCTTTACTAAGAAATACCCGTAATGAACTACTTTTCTACTGTCGTCACACAATTGCCTCCCTTGAAGACCGTCGTTTGCAGCACAATGGAATCATAGCCATATGGTATTATTTGAAATCCAAATAAATCATTTCTCTTTTCAAATAGCACCAAAAACTGTTTTCACTCTCTATTCATGAAACAATGCAACAATCTCCTCAGATCTACATGTATTTAGAACGAATTCACTTCTAATTGACATCCAACATATTATGATTCACTGCGCGCATATCTATGACACCCACAAACTTTCTATTCGCGAATCGTTTTACCCTGCAAAAAAGAGATCCCGTGAAAATACATTTTAACTTGATTTTGTTAAGCTGAGGTCGGAAAAATGGCATCTACCATGGCCGCTCCTCTAAGATAGGCTCATCTCTACACTCGCACCGGATGTTCTGCGAAAACTTTGTTAACCTTGTTTCCGCATAACACCCTAGGCTCGGGTTTGGATTAACATATCTTACACGAAATGCCATGCAAGATACTAATTATCATCTTTCGAGGATAGTTCATTTTTATTGTAGTCAATTTCTTTGTCAGGGGCTCTAACTACTTCCTGATTTCTTCTGGGTAAAGATATTTTGACCCTTTCCGAAGCAGGGGATCTAATTGCATTGTGGGCTGTTTTATGATTAACCTTTTGGGATGGCGATTTTGTTAATGAATGTAAGCGTTTCCTGGCTGTTGACTTTCTTTTACTTTGAAACGTACCTGGGACGGTTTTGGCTGAGATGTATTTTGCCTTCCATTTGAAGATTTACTTCATCCATTTAATTTATCCATCTTTTGTCATATTGATGTAAATTCATACCATGAAATAAATATCATTTGGAATAATAGATTTGGGTTGTATACATTCCCGTCACAATTGAGAGAGCAATTCAAACTATAAAAAAAGAATAAAATAAGCATGTTATGATAAGTTTGTAAAGCATACCTATTAAAAATAGTTAGCTTTATTTATGTGAGAAGAAGTTTACGTTAACAACAGCATATACATATATAACATTCACGTTTACAACAGCATGTCTTAAAATTTCAATATTTATTGAAAAACCTAAAAGACATTATGCGAACAATTCGTTTTTTGAAAGTATTATGAGCAAAACTAACTTTTAAACGCATGTTTGATTTCTTAACTATTAATAATGACTAAGAAATGTGTAAAAAACAAAGAATCACGGCGAACACAGCGTTGTACTGTTCTACAAAATTCCGTCGAGTTGAAATTTTGGCCAAGGATTGCATCGTTAAAATACAGGCAAATCCAAAATATTTATAGGTGAAAAAGCAGAAAATAGGATAGTCTTTTATCGGATAAGGAATATTCATATCTTTTCTCCCCAAAAAGTAATTTAGGAATTATTGTCACTTTCTTGCTTGTTTTCATCGGTTTTGAACCGCGTAGACCCATGTAAGAACCCCGTTGAAGTCACGTGATTCCTCACCCTGATATTTCTTTCACCGACTGGTGCCGTCAAATTGCCGCTGTTAACGAGTGAAAGTGACCTGAACAAGTGACCTGTTGATGAGAATTTCATAATACACGGTAGTTTCTATTTCAATAGACGTTAAACAATAGGAAACGCATGTGAACTCAAACGGCTGTGTAAATGTTTATATTTTCCAAACCCGTGGTAATGTTAAGTCATAAATGTTGATCTTTTCCAAACCTGTTGTAATGTCAATGTTAAAAAAGGTATTTCATGTTTAAATACAAACTTGGAAACGAGTAAAGTGAGGAAGAGGACCATGCAAAGGTAAAATGTAATGAAAGTACGGCCTTTCTTTAGGATTTCGTAAAGGACCACATTATTCCTATTGAATGTTCGCGTTTTTTATCAGATTTGATCTTGTGATTGTGTTCCTACTTGGCCAAGTTGCGAACTCAACGAATATTTTCAATCAGGGAACATTCTTACTAAATTTTAATAAAAGAAGGATTAAGTAGTAGTCGTTATGAACTTTGCAAAGATAGCGGAAAATTACTCCACGTCAACCCCAAAATTCAGTCTTTACGGATGGTTAAGGATAAGGTAGGATCTTTAGAATAGGCGCAGAGTACCCGAATTTTAATTCAAGATACTACGGTGATTTTTGTTTTTCTTAGGTTTGCTGAGTTTTAGCCTTAAACTCGATACAGATTGTATTTATTTTCGTACTTTATCCGAACAAGTCTGTAATCCGAGTATTTCAGCGCAATAAGCAGGTATATAGGTAAATTTCAAGTGATATGTCGGTGTTTAACAGATGTTATGGACATATTTCAATGCGAGTATATTGTCTGAACAAAATATTTATGAGTACACTGTCCGAACGATTTCATGTTTACAACATTTTCATTAATACTTATATAATATTATGTCATTGGTAGATTGTTGCACCACTACAAGTGTGTCCATCGTTAAATCGATTTTGAGGTAAGATTATGTAAGTTTGCGTTATATTAGCCGTTAATTATGATGTTTTTATAGTAAATGCCTTTACCTTTCTAAACAAATTTATATGTGCAACAAGAACGAGGAACATTTTTTCTGATATTACATGTACTGGGTGAGTACCTAAATTGGAACACTTTCGGCAATATTTGTAAAATAGTTTTAGTTAGACTTGCACCACAACTACAAAATTTTCCATCAGCATACTAGGATTCAAGACCAATTGGTTGATCTAAATGGCATTTTTCAAGATACTATCAATCTGCATGAAAAGTGCTTTTTTAACCACACAATCAAGGACTGCCATTTTCATCCTCTGAGTACCTAAATATGGAACAGTTTTAATTTGTTAATTATTTTATGTATTCTTTTAAAATTATTGCTCCATTTTTTGTTTAAGTAAATTAATACTTTATGTTATTTCCAGCTTGTCCTTTTTTGTCATTTTTGTCAGTAAAACTTGATGGTTTCAGTAAAATACAGGCTGTTCCAATATGCTGTAATTGTGGCAAGCATGAGGTCTTGCCCCCGCATGCCATGTTTTGATATTTGAACATGTAAAACTTTAAATGATCGCAGTATTTGAAATACTTACCGGAGAATCCTGTACCTTGGAACTTGTATCTGAAGCAAGCGTCTTTATTGATTAAAATCGTAAATAAACTGACCTCGATCGGAAAAACACTTTTATAACTGGTGTTCCATATTAAGGTACTGTTCCGATTTAGGTACTTGCTCAGTACAATGTGTTGTATATGTGCTATACTATACACACAATAAGAATTTAGTACAAAACATTCTCTATATTCGATATTTACTTGGGACATCTATGCCAAATACTAATTCTAGTTTGTTTCTATATTACAACTGTATTCAAATGTAATTTAACTGATACGATGTTTAATTAGAAATAGGCCCACCCTCTATGATAAGCAAACTCATTTATGTTGCCATTTAATGATTCTACCTTGCGAGAGTAAGTCCATGCCATCTATTAAAATGATATGCAATTTAGTTCGTCTGTTTATGGCAGAACAGTATGGCTAACTTTGTCTGCTTAAAAACAGGTAATGAATTTCAACTAAACTTTGGTACACATGTTGCAAGAAACGATATAAACAAATGCAACAACAACATCATAAACAACAACAACAACAACAACAACAACAACATGTTTTTACTTAAATAATGTTTGATATGTGTCCCCTTTTAGGCTTTGAAACAGCAAACGAGGAATGGTGTTCGCTATTGTTAAAACAAAACAGTATGTACAATGCATTACACTTTATTTCAGAATGCACCGGAAGAAGTCAACACTCGCTTCAGGCCACATCAAACCTGGGACTGAGCGAAATGCCACAGTGAAGATCAGACATATTTAAGAAGCTTAGCCGATCTTGATACCTTACAATTAGATTTTGACACTGTTTTTTATAGTAACTTATTGCCTCTTCTATTTGAAATATGCACCGGAAGAAGTCAACACTCGCTTCAGACCACACCAAACCTGGGACTTGGCGAAATGCCACTGAAAGATGCTTGCAAACAAATTTAAACCTTAAAACAAAAAGGAACATTCTGTTTTCTCCAGCAAAATGTCACACTATTGTTTGTATTCAAGAGATGACACCAGTACTAACTCCTTTGATATCACCCTTACATTCCCCGCTCTGTAAGGTATCTCCATCCAAACATCGTTCCAAGAAAAGCAGTGCTTTTGGAATACCTGTCAGTGGCATTTCAACAGAAGATCAGATAGATTTAAGAAGCTTACCCGATTTTGATACCTTACAATTAGATTTTGACACCGTTTTTGATTGTGATGTGGCTTGTCTGGGAAATGATGAGGACTCAAGCAAATGTTGACCATTACTGAAACCGAAATTATATTAAAAGAAAAGTGAAAGTAAGAGCTATATATATATTATTTCACGTATGACAATTATTCATATCTTCATATAGACATTGCCTGTATCGAATCTGTATTATGTGACATGTTGAATTCACGTTATATAAATGTATTTATATTCTATGACTATGTACCTTGTTGGTATACGTCGAATAAAATTATGTTCTGTTCTGTTCTGTATATTTGCATTATGTGTCTCTGAAATGTTAAGCTAAGAGTTAAAATAGAAGGTATTTATGTTTGATGTATTCATTTATATTCCTTAGTGTTAACCTTGACTTAATAATCAGAGACGAATTATCTCAATTGTGTAAACATTAAATACCGTATTGCACATTAACAGTTTCTTTTCTAGTGACTCATAGAAAATAGGATAAAATCACATGGTGAACAAAATAATCAAAACACAAATGATCCTGTAAAATCAAATACATAATTGCACATTTACTGTTAATGGCACAGTGTGTTTGAAAAAAACATATTTTGAAGACAAAGCGTATGACATGTGTGTTTTTGCGATTGCTTTGCTACAGTGCACTTAATTTTATGGTTTTTTCAGATCGTGACAAAATATTTGCTCTTTTGTTGTACAAATAGATTTTGTTCTTACCAATAGTATTGTAAATCATTAACAGCAGCAACAACAACAACAACAACAACAAATATCGTTATTACACTCATGTCATACATACATGACAACATGAGGACAATTAAGTTTAGTCAGCAGTGTCAATAAAAGCTTAATTATACTAATACGAAGAAGAATGATTTTGTCTCGAGTGGCGGAAATAAAATGGTTTTGTATTATTATTATTTTTTATGGTCGTACATGTATCGAATATATATCTTATCATGGAAAAGAGGGAGACAGTTATTTTAAATATCTTTACAAAATATGAGGGATAAAAGGGATATTCAATATAGTGCCAAATTTCAAAGGCTGTGCCTTGTACAAGCATATCGTATAAATAAATTACAAACGTTATTGGGGAACTCAGTATAATTAATTCAATTAAAAAAAAAACAACTAGAGAAATTACACTGGCTGACATGCGTTGCGTATTAAATGTTTTACAAATAAGGCTACTCTTGTCACAGTGTGTGTATACCACGTGATATATTGCGTCATAAATGCTACGTCGGAAGGCACTTTTTTGCCTCGAATGAAGACTTTAAACGAAGATAACCACTATTTCTTCACCGTTTTAAATGAAACATAGCGCAGTCTACACCGCTTACGGAGCCCCGCATTCGGTATTTACCAGAGTTTAATTGAGAGTTTAGTTTCTTGAAACACTTCGACAAACCCTTTCACAGTACGGCCGTCTGACGGAGCACTGTCAAAACATTTTTTTGTAAACAGGTTTGTCGAAGTGTTTGGTGAACCCAAACAACTTATTAAACTTCGGTAATACAACGAATGCGGGGCTCTTGAAGCGGCATAGACTGCCCTTTGTTTTATTTAAAATGGTGTAGAAATAGAAAAGTTATCTTTGATTTAAATCTTTATTTTAAGCAAAATGCTGCCTTCTGACGTAGCATATATGACGTAATTTATCACGTGGTATACACACACTGTGTCAATAGTTTAACATTTGTGCAAGTTAACAGTTCCTTTTATTTAATTGTATTTGGCCTATTGAAATAATAGGTTGGTGGTATTTTTTTCTGACATTTGAAAAGGATGGGCAAACTAGTAAGTAGTGGTATTCATCACCAACAAGTCGCATTATGCCACATTGTTAAGAACGCAGAAAAGCATATCCGTCTACGTTCGGGCCTAAGTTTGCATTTTAGATCAATTTCCATACGAATAGTGTTCATATTCGAAATTGCAGTCTAAGCATATTCATATCCATGCGGGCCTCAGTACAAATGTAGAGTTAGTTTAAGTAGGTGTATTGTTCATGGTAGAATAAGCATGTCTATCCTGGACACTTACTGTTGTTATATAAACTGTTGACACTCACCGTTGTAAGTAAATCTTGAACGGACCTTTGGCGGACTAGTGTCATCATTATGTACGGAGCATCGTACAAGGGGGAGGTATTATATTCTGTTATCATACTTTTATTGGTTTATAATTCAATGTTGACACAATTTGTGTAAAAAGGGTTTATATCAAGCTTTAAATATATATATATCTTAAATTTAGGCTTTTAATCGGTATCATTATTTGATCTCATAGGTAGAGTTCGATATCTTATTTATTACTTTTTGTACTCGACTGTCTTTCGTCTGCGCTCAGATTATACTTTGGCATTCAAATTTTATTTAAGATGTGATGTACTCAATAGTATTTTTAGCTATTGATACCTGTATCAAGGTTACAAATGTGGTAGAATTCTAAATCTTCTATTTAAGGACACATCACACAGTTTTTTTAAGCCGACATATTTTTTTTTTTCATTTATCGCAGCAATGTACTGCACAGTAAGACAAGTAAAAACAAGTTATAATATAATGCTCATATTTTAGATATGCACATTTTAAAAATGATCACTATTGGCAAGAATAATAGCAAGAAAATGAATGTTCTCAAAAGTATTAAAATTCACTTTATTATATTAGAACACATTTATACAATTACACAATTTTGTGTCCAGGCGCATTTTCAGTTTGTCTTCATCAATACATAAGCAAATTAAAGGGATTTTTTAAACATTGTAAAATCTCTAAATAATGGAATATTCAAGGTGCAAAATATGTAACATAATTAAACAGTTTTAGTTCTATTTTTTCAGCTGACAGTTTTATTTTATTTATTTTTTCTAATTTTGTATTTATATCCTAGCTATAGCCGGTTGCTATTGTGAAGAAAAGTGTGCACATTGGGTTAAAATTTTGAAACTTTATACACTTGTATATAATTAAAAAAAGCTCATGTTTAGTGATATTTCATGATTATTATTAAGATGTTAAAAGTGAACTCAGTCATAATATCCTTGAAAATGATTAGCATACCGGTTTTAACGGCAAAGAATGCTATATTTTCATAAGTTGATGCTTATAACTACAAAAAATTCAAAAAATCAGGACCAATCAATACAAGATGGCGTTCAAGATGGCCGCCATAAATATCTAATTGAGTATTTTCTGTCTCTAAATATAGCACACCTTTAAATAGATAAAACTGTTTATTTCAACGTATATTGCTCTTGTTCCCAATGTACCCTAAATTTACATGCTGCATTGACTACCTCAAGGTCAAGGTCAAGGCCATTTCACGGTCAAGGAACGAAAATGCCAAAAAAACCTTGATATTTCCTGTATAAATTTATAGTTTGTGATACTTATTTAATTTGTGTTTATCCAGCTTGAAATGACATAAATGTAAATTGAATAGTTTTCATTTAAATCAGCTTACTTTTTATGGAATCGTTAACATCATTTAGTAAACTGCTAGTGTTATAGTTAGGGTAAGGACCCTCTCAGGATATATACAATATGTCCTCCAACTCTAATATGGCCACCATGTGGCATTGACTACTTAATTATAGAGCTGCACTTTGGTTTGGTTGGCTTTGAATGGGCTTGATTGTTGCCAAAACGTGTAGTATTTGGCACTGAAAATGCCTACTGTGATAGCATATGGGTTTATTTGGCTCTAAATCGGCTAAGTTGTTGCCTAGATGTGGTCTAATAGGCACTGAAAATGCTTAATGACAGCTGCACATGAGCTTGTTTGGCTTTAAATAGGCTTTATGGTTGCCAAAATCTGGACACCTTAGCTGTAGTAGACTAATGGGAGCTGGACGTAGGTTTGTTTGGCACTGAATGGGGCCAAACTGATGTGATCTTTTAGTCTTAATTAGAGCTGCATACATTTTGATGGCGTTACCACAGTGTTATGGTTGCCAAAATTGGTCTATTTGGGCTCTGAATGGGCTTTATGGTTGTCAAACTGTGTTATTTGGCACTGATTAATCGTAATAAATGTTGGCATGTGTTTGTTTGGCTCTGATTGGGTTTATGGTTGTCAAAATGCGGCGCTTTTAGAACTGAGCTATACATAAATTCGTTTGGCTCTAATTAAATAGGCTTCATTGTTGCCAAAATGTGGTCCGCTTGGCACTGAGTAGGCTTAATTTGAGCTGCATATACTAGTATGTAGTTTTAGTCTTTATATGCCTGTATGGCTGCCATCATGTGATCTATTTGGTACTGAGTAGTATGCTTAATAAGAGCAGCACGTGGGTTTGTTTTGCTCAAAATTGGGCTTATGGTTGCCAAATGTAGTCTTTATGTCACTGAAAAAGCTTTATTACAAATACACAGTTTATTTTTGCTCTTATCGGCTCCATGGCTGCGAAAATGTGGTCAAGTTGGCACTGTGGAGCTACACATGCGCTTGTTTGGCTCTGAATGTGCTTTATTGTAGTCAAAATTAAAACGATAGAGAACTGGACTGACTTAAGTATGCACCCTCTGAGGTTTGTTTATATATGAAAATGTGACTACTGTAATTACTAAAGGAATTGTTGGAATGGTTTGTGTAGAAGCCTTTTGTGGTTAAGATTGCCGAGTGTAATGCTGCTTTGGTGTTTGCTTGACCCATGATGGACTTAACTGTAGCTGCATTTGTGTTTATTTGGAACTAAGATGGATGCAGAAGAGCCCTCCTTTGATACGTTGACACTAGATAAACTTTTTTTTGCAGCAGAATTTGGATTTTTTTACACTTAATGGGCTTAAGAATAGCAACACTAGTGTTTATTTGACACTTGATAGAGCTTCATAGCCTCTTTATTGTAAGTTTGGCACAATATGGACCGGCAAAATGTGGGTAGATAGTAGCCATAACGTGGTTGAATGCGCTCTGGCTTGACTTTTGTAAACCCCGACTGGTTCTTGTTTCATAATGATTCGGCGTGACCAGAGCCACACTAGGGATACAGAGGGCTGCTGGTGACATATTGCGTCTACTAGAGACAATTTGAAATTGCCCCCTAATGAGGTTTGGGGCACTCAGTGGACTTATAAAAACACGATTTGGCTTTCTAAATACTTATTTGACGGGGAAAGTTGTTTTGGGGTTGTTTGGTACTAGAATAATGAAACATCAGGTTGGAAAAACACTTGATAAACTTAAAGAGTGATACTTAAGGCTGGATAGGACTACAGAAAACTCACACAAATGTTGTATATGAAGCTTGTTAGGCAATGGATGCGCTAAATTAGGGACATTTTATAGTTAGCTTGACTTTTAATATTGGGAAAAAGATGAAATACGATTAAAAATGATTAGTGCTATTATCAATGTTATGACTTTTTCAAATAAAATAAAGAAATAGGTAATAGCGCTGTCAATATTGGTCATATTTGCATTTTGGCATTCAAATAAATTTGATCTTGATTTTGAAATGCTTAAGTGCATCATAAAACAGAAATATCATATATCAATAAAGATATATGTTTTAATGCCATGTGGGCAAATTTGCACCTTGTGTATTCTTTGGACGTGTTCATTTGGTAATTGAGAACATTGAATTTATTCAATAAAAGGTAAAAAACAGTAAAAATCTCATCAGATTCGATTGCCGCATTGCTCACTCGACCCGCTACCAAACAATCCGTGCTATGTTCCGAATGCATACGTGTGCTGTCATTTTGTTTTAAATGTTTTATGTATTTAAAAAAAGAAATATAATTACGAATTATTTGTCATTTATTAAACAATAAATCAACAAATATATTCGTTTACGAAAACTTCACTCAAACCGAATGTATCGTATTGGTAACGTGTAATCGACATTGCAACCTGCACGACAAAGTATTTCACGTCATCTATAATTCGCGAACGCTGTCATTTTCTGAAATTGTTAATCCGAAATATCGCTATTCCGAAATTATTGTTTGGGTCCCTACGACTTCGGATTAACGGTGTTTAACAGAAGTTTGTGTTGAAAAGAACATTAGACAATGATGCAGCTAATATTATAAACGTAAGATATCAACATCTGTATGTAATACACCTCTTATTCACTGAGCGATATTATGTTTCAGTAATTTAAGGAAAGCAAAATAGATATCTGTCTTCAAAAACAGAAATGTCATACTGTCAGAAAACATTTAAACTGCACGCAATCACGTTTATTTCATTCTACAAAAATAATCAAGAATGTGTTTTATGTTGATAACTTCTAAAGTATCAGCTTAAATAGAAGTGCGATAGCTTTTATAATTTAATGTTTTTAAAAGTTTAGCATTTCATTTTGATAGCTTTCACATGCACATATTTGCATCTACGGTTGATTTGCCCAAAGGGGTAAACTTGTCCCTGAGGGTAAATCTCGTTATATAAACGTAACAATATACTTCAGAGTCAAACATCATATTAATATTTGAACCTCTAGAGAACAGCTCTTTTTGGCGATCGCCTTGGGTAGCATTCATTTGGATAACACTATTAAAGTTGTTTTCATTAAATCTTAAATACATTGCAAAAAAACCCACTGAATATAGAAAAATATAATAAATTTCATAAATTGCCAATTTCTACAGACCCTAGTGTAAGCAAATAAACAAAAAATCTCAGTTGTTTGCCTTTTTTGTATTGACATTTACCTTGATATTGAAGAGGTCAGTTATTTATGTCAAGATGAATAACAGTATGAAATAGATATCTGCCATACAATAAGATATGCTTTAAATTGACACTAGCACAGTTTTTCATAAGACTCTTACAGAAATAGCAACGTAGTGACCACCTGTGGCATGCTGTAATGTAATGAAACATTGTTTTTTTCACAAAAGATCTGAAAACTTTACCTTAAATATTATTTTAATTGAATGAAAATACTATTATCAAATCAACACTTTTTGACAAAAACTAAAAATAAATAAACCAAAAAAAAGGAGAAATGGATATGGGAAAAATTGTGAGGTATTTTTCATACTCTGACCATGAAATGATCATTACCTTGACCTTATAGTGGTCAATGTTGTATGTAAATTTGATGTACAATATGAGAGAAATAATATCGATTTGAATATTTATCCGTATTTATGTCAAGAAATTTGCCATATTAAGATATAACATTTTTACTAAATTGAAATTTATCGATCCACACCGAGCGTTGGAAATGTATGCTATCACTTGCATACAACATACTTTGCCGAACGTGTTGATATATAACGTAGCTTGTCACCTACTCAGGCGAACCGGCCACTTTTGACCTGATTGTCACTCTATTATGTGAGGTCATTTCAAATAATGATTATAAGCATGATATATGACAAGCTTTTTGTTGCTGTTGGAATCGTTTCATAATTATTTTCTACTACAGAGACTTAAAAGAATATCGACAACATATATGTTATGCATGTTTACAAAACAAATCTAGAAAATAATTTTGAGATTTTAGAAGAAAACAGGATTTGGGTCAATTGCATTAGCGAACAAATCCTTTTAGATGGAAAATGGTTGCCTTGTCAACAAAAAAAGCTTATTATATTGAAGATATTTGAATTTTATAGGGTGTCTTTGTAAGATTTTAACAACAAAGTAAATTCAACATAAATACTGTAATTACTGAGTTAATATAACAATTTATTTATTTATGAGAGTTCCATTTTATAATATTAAGGGTGATGGCGGCCATCTTGGACTTTGGCAGCCATCTTTGACGAATTTTAGGTTGGTCCTGAGCTTTTTATAACCTTGACATGCATATGTGTCATCAGGCAAAATTTGAACCCAAAGTGCACAATTTGATAAAATCTTGTCAAGATATAACTGGACTACTTAGTTTAAACTTATTTATTTTACAACGACTGTGAAACAAATTACAAAATTATATTAACCACTCTCGTTGGCACGATTTTAGGCGAAAGTGTGATCTTGTGTTGTGGGGGAAACCGGAGTACCCGGAGAAAACCAACTTGTCCGGCGTGGTTACCCCAACCCAACCTCACATGCGCCCAGGCCGGGAATCAAACCCGCGTCGCCTAGGTGAGAAGCGAGTGCGCTTACCACTGCGCTAACTGGACTACTAAGAACATACATAGTTTTGAAATGCCAAGTCATAGTGCTTGTTTCAGAGACATGTAGGCTTAAACTATTCTAGCTAAACCAGATTATGTAAAAAATAACAGCTGAACCTCGCTTCTACAGTGAAATATATCCATTTAATTTGTTGAAATCAATACAATCTGTAAATAACAGCAATCAAATTTGATTAAGGAATCATTTGCAAATACAATTAAATGGCTGGTATGTCCCAGTCTCCAAAAAAGTGTCCGGTCTAAGGCAAACCGTCCGTCACTTTTTACCGCGATTAGCAACCAATTTTGAGACAGCTGATTTGCAATTGTTCTTGTAATTCAAATTGATTTTCAAAGTGAACTTGAATAGAACTTTTTAAAACAATTTTATTGTTGAAATACCAACATGTATACCATGACCAAAGTGATGACAAATTGAAATATGGACATATTTTAACTTTCGCAAAAACTGTTTGATGTGCCTTTAAAAAGACAATAGTAATAATATGTTCTAAGCTATACAATGGCCAACGCTAAATGAGTCAATTAACGTTTTGCCTCCGAGCAGGCACTTGCTTAAATACCAAAATGTCAAAGTTGGTTTAGGAATAAACTGCAAATACAACTAAATGGCTGGTGTGTCCCAGTGTCCAAGAAAGTGTCCGGTCTTAAGCAAACCGTCCGTCACTTTTTACAGCAATCAGCAACCAATTTTGAGACAGCTGATTTTCAATTGTTCTTGTAATTCAAATTGATTATCAAAATCAAAGTGAACTTGAATATAACTTTTTAAAACAGTTTGATTTTTTAAAATACCTACATGTACACTATGACCAATGTGATGACAAATTGAAATATGGACATTTTTCAATTTTCGCAAATCTGTATGATGTGCCTTTAAAAAGACAAAAGTCATAATATGTTCTAAGCTATACAGCTCCCCACGCTAAATGGAACAAATAACGTTTTGTCTCCGAGTAGGCACTTGTTTAAATACAAAAATATCAAAGGACACAAAGGAGTTTGAAACTAAAACCCTAAAATTGTCTGCTGCTGAGTATAGCAACAGTTACTATAGAAACAGTATAGAAACTAATCAAAATCGTGGGCTGTACAAGAACGTGAATAAATGGCATTTGTTCTGTTTTTGATTTATACGAAAAAGTCAAATTATGTCGTAACAGCCGATTCAGCAGGAGGACAACTACAAAGATTTCTGCGAAACAATCATCGACGGTGGTCTCAAACATGCCTATTATAAACAAGAAGATCCATTTTACAAAGGCGAGTACTACCGAACGAAAGTCTCCACCGACGAGAAACGGAAGGTAACCATCATTGGTGGCGGAATAGCAGGTCTCGTTACGGCATTTGAACTTGCACAGATCGGACACGAGGTTTGTGGTTTAAATAATAGTATCCTTTTTATGCATGACGAACCCTTTAGCTTAGAATATAGTAAACTCTGATTTATGTTTTTTGGTATCGAGTGAAACTCAAGGCAAAACGCATTGGTCTCCCAGTGGATGTCAATATTATGTACGATTAAACCTGTGTTAGCGGTCTCCTGTATAAATGAGGCATTTCTAATTAGCAGTCACCAAAATAAACCATTCATTCTAAAAACACCTCCATTAATAGCAACCTTCGATATATTTTATAAATTAAATGAGTGGCTGCTTACGGCAGATTGAAGTGTAATATCAAAAAACAATTTTGCAGTCCGTCATTTGAAAGAAATGTTTGTTCAAACAATTGCTTAATAGAAATAGATAAATATCCCAACCTTCAATATAAATGTACAGTTATCAGAAATCAAAACATTTATTTACGATTCTCCTACGTAATAGGTGCAGATTTTGGAACTCCAATCCCGAGTGGGTGGAAGGATCAAGACATGTAGGGAAAAGTTTTTCGATGGGTTGCACAGCGAAGGTAAGCACATTTTACAGACACGGATCATTTACGGGCTTCTTTTAAAAAATCTGTGATTTATTTATGCTTCTATTATTTCGTTTACGATGGTTGATGCGGCGACAAAGCGACGAATTTAAACGCAAAAACCAGACAAACGGAACATGGTAACTCAATGACGAATTAAAACGCAAAAACAAGACAAACGGAACATGGTTACTCAATGACGAATTAAAACGCAAAAACAAGACAAACGGAACATGGTAACTCAATGTCGAAGACAAACGGAACATGGTAACTCAATGTCGAATTCTGACATGAAATTGCTGAAATAAGCCTGCATACAACCAAGACGTTGGTAATAGTAATTGTTCATCATCATGTTGATCAGTTTGTTTTACCTACATCAAAATGTTGGTTGTCCGTGCTGCGCGATGTATATGTTCAATGTCTCAGTAATGTAAAGATACAAATTATGTCGACGTAGTTGTTTATTCAAATATGTGAGACGATCAAAGCGCACTGAATGCAGTGATGGTCGCCTAGAACTATTTAGCAATCGAAAGTAGATGACTACAAATAGAATATCAAACCATGAATTTGCAGCTTGTATGTAAAACCTATATCCATTTCATTTCGACAGGTGGCGCCATGCGTATACCAAGGAATCATTTCCTAACTCACGCCTACCTGGACAAGTTCGACATTGAATTGAGACCGTTCCAAAACTACCAGGAAAATGCTTATATGTATCTCTATGGCGACAAAATAACAATGAAAGGTATAAGCATGCGCACTTGAAGTAAATCTGTAAATAAACGTAGCTGTCATCATTTCATTTATAATTATTGAAAACTGTTTAATAATCAGAAGAATGTTTAACTTACTTTGCCAACACTTTTAATCATTATTCATTTGGTTGATTGCTTATGATTTTTTACCACAGTGAGACTGTCCGATTTCCATAAAAAGTATTCATTATCAAATTCAAAAATCTATACTCAAGTAATTTAAGTAATGTAGAAAATGTAAACACATTTTCATAAGGCAAGTGGGATTTAATGAAGATCTCCCAATTGATTTTTTTTTCAAATTTAGCCTCTACGTGTAAGATTATTCGGATTGAAAGTGCCAAAAAAACTTGTCGCTCTCAATCGTTTATTTCATTTGAATTCCCACGAACATTGCCAAATTTAGCCGACCATGAGCAATAACGCACAAATACACAAGCTGTCCGGGAGCCTCGGCATATCTCCGTACAGGCATAGTATAAGAACATTGCGAACAATTGCGGCTGCATTTGGATAGTAGTGGTGTACAAACGCGGCACTTTGCGTAGTTCGTGTTAATTGCCGAAAACAATTTAAAAAAGGAAGTACTACTTCTTTGCCAGTACTTTATCATAACATTTCATTTCAAATCAACTTTTCCAAATTATATTGCTACACAGACATACGTTATGCGCCTTAAAGTAGAGCATCACGCCCTACTGTAAAAAAAATGCACATGGTCTAGACATGATGATGGTAAAATATGGAAAATACCACAGTGATTTAACACAAACTTTAATGTGTTTTTTGCAGAATTTTCAGAAAACAATAAGAAGTACTGTGACCTGTATTGGCCTGGTTGGGATGCAAATCTCCCAAGCGATTTAAAAAAAGAAGTTACAGGTGTTTGTACGTATTTAGAATATTGAGGTTTATACATTATAATTGTAGCATAATTATTAAGAATATTGAGAATTATACAACATAATTGCACTGTTATTATTAAACGTTATAATTGTAGTGTAATTGTAAAGATTAATTAGAATTATTTATTTTCTTTTTGTAGTCAAAGTATTTAGAATATTTAGAATTATAAATCATAATTGTAGTGTACGCATTTAAAGGTAAAATCTACAGATATAGTGGCATTTTGTTTCGAGTATGTGTGCTACATTTAACGTACTGTATTGTTTTATGTACATGTTTATTAATCTGAAGGTATCTTATGGGGTTGTCAGACCGGTTATCTATGTTTCATAACATCTGATTCATGCTGACGTGTATAACATATGTATGTATATACACACGTCACTATACTAAAACATTACATACTCAACAGTTCAATTAATAGTAATGTCTGCGAGAGATGATAAATAAACTGACCCCGGTCCTAAAAACAATATATTTTGGTTTAACATGCAAAACTAAATACAACCGTTAATAGCGTGTTTTACTCTTTTGTTATATCATTATTAATTGTGTATATTTCTTAACAACGCTATTATAGTTCGAATACCATTGTAAAGCCAAGCCAGTTCACTACAACGCACTACCATTATGTGTTCAACTGCACGAATTTAATAATGTTGGTGAACTATTATCGAATTTGAGACGATTTGCTCGTTATATGTGTATATGTACATATGCAACTGTCCATTTGCGTTTTATATTACCTGGCCTTATTTTTCACAACCACTCAATTTTCATCTGTATTGTTACAAAACACAGTGATCGTCAAAAGTGTTTTCATCAAATAATTTTAAAGGTAACTTTTATTGCTAGGATGTTGCTATACATTCGGGAAACCTCCAACGGAGCCCTATCATTAGGTTTCGAGAGCCTTAATGCGAAAGCAAATTGCATAAGTCTGGTTGTGTTGTGTTTAAAGCCCTTTTAACAACTTTGGTCACAATAATATAGTAACCTGCTTAATTGTTTCCAGAGATATAAAACAGAAAGGCATGAATGAGACATAAACAGAATGATACGAACAGCTATTTGAATATATTAACAAAAAAAGATCAAGAAACGTTTATAGATGTTTATTTTATGAAACAATACTTCTGTGGTGAATAGAATAAATATAAAAATGCTTATTGTGAAATGTTTCTGACATTGTAGAATTTTTATTACACGCTCTTTAGCATATATATACATCTTTGTAGTGGACTACTTCGAGCGATCAACGGCTCCCGTGATGGAACATATTAGAAAAAATACCACCACTGACGGTTGGAATGATTGGTTAAAGACATGGAGCAAGCTTTCGGTTGAGGACTTCCTGAGGACAGACCCAAAAGACTTACTGAGGACCACAGACCCAAAAGACTTCCTGAGGACCACAGACCCAATAGACAAACTGCTGCGTCCTTGGCTCCCTTGGCCTGAAGTTGCTATCAATGCCTATAAGGTTGGTCCTTACATCTTTAAATGCCCGATAGTAGCCATATAATGACCACACCGTATGTCTGCACGTATCTATTAATTATTGCTGAATTTGTAACTCTAAAAGCATTCGTAATTTTGCAGACTACTAGATAGAAGATCAAAACTTAAAAAAATATGTGCCAAATTCGCGTCATGACTCTAAATTTAATAATATGACGTTTTCGAGGGCTTCTTAAAAATCCACCTTCTGAGTACTTGTATTGAGGGTAAGCACATGTTTCGCGTTAATAACAGTGTATCTGTTCAGGTAATGCGTTCGAGACAGCCCTGAATGTGAACCCTGGTCAACTAGCTTCCCTGGTCCAAACACTTCTTTAAATCAATCTTTGAATAATAATTCCAAATCACCGATATCGAGTTGAGGATCCATATTTAACGTATAAAAACACATCTGAAGTATAGAAAATGTACCAAAAAGCTGTCGGCAAATCAAAATGTAAATTATTCAAGTTAGATAGAGCATATTAAGTAAAATGGTATTGATTAAAGAGGGGGAGCCGTACAATACATTACACTTAATATGCTCTAAGAGTTACTTAATATTTTTTTCACATTAACTATTTCCATGTTTTATTATAAGTATTATATACACGACTGAAGCTTTGCGACCTGTTTTCAGGTAGCATCATACTCCCCGATGTTGGATTGTTCGTTGGTGTTTGGGCTACGCGATACACTAGGTCACTGGTGGGCAAAGCGTCTCCAGACACCTGTGGAAGGAATGGACACTCTTCCAAAGGCCTTCCTTCGAAAAAACAATGGCTACCATAAAGACATCAATCTTTCAAGGAAAATTTTCTTCAACATGAAAGCAGAGAAGATCGAGGTATCTGAAAAAGGTCGAGGCAGGACAACGACCGTTTTCGCCAGGAACGTTACCAATGGTCAGCAGTACAAGTTCGACGGTGATGCTGTTTTTGTAACTGTCCCCTTACACATTCTGAGAGACATCGAGATGCCAAAGCTCCTCACACCGCAGCTGAGTGATGCAATCACTGACATGAACTACACTGCATCCACAAAGATAATGCTACAGTCAAGAGAAAGGTTCTGGGAAAAACAAGGTATTATTGGAGGCTTCAGCAAGACCAACATGACAATAGGCCAGTTGCACTATCCCGGTTACGAGACCGGCCAGGAAGACGAGGACGAAAAGGAGAAAGAGAACGAGGAGAACGACGATGTCGACGAGGGTGACAAGGACAAAGACGACGAGAAAGACGACGAGGACGACCACGTTTCTGAAGATAAAAGAGGCATACTGATGGTTTACACATGGGGCACTGATGCTCTAATACTTGGCTCACAGACGCACCAAGAAGCTATTCAGACCGCTGTCAACCAAATCAGCAAAATCCATCCAGAATTTATCGATGACAATCAGTTTGAAGTTGCAATGGTACAAGCTTGGGAAAACGACCCGTCGGCACAAGGAGCTTTTGTCAGTCTGAAGCCACACGAGTATCTCGATAACATGAAAACCATCTTCAAATCCAGTCCACCTGTCTATTTCGCAGGGGAAGCGATCTCTTGGGCGAATGGATGGATTCAGGGTGCGATATTCTCTGCTTTGCTACAAGCTTTCCGTTTCCAAGCTCACTTGGAAGTCCCTCAAAATAACCTAGAAGCGTTGATGTTTGACAATAAGTTTACCAGATTTTCTTCACCAAAGCCTCCACACGATGGACGTGGCAAGAAACGTTCCCAAAGAGATATACCAAGTCAGCAAACAGGGGTACCAAATAAGAAAAGAAAGTAACGACATAGTACATTGAGTTACTACCAAACACTATGAGATTGAGTTATGCCTCTCAACTACCATATACGCTTCTTATGACCTTCCTCAACAACTATATTTCAATCAGTAATATAAAACAATTACATGTTTCTTACATTTATTCCTTTATCGCCAATTTACACGCATATACACAATGAATACATATATTTATCGTAAAAACATAAGCCTATTGCAAATAAAGCAGTTTATTTATTTTATCGTCAAATACAATGCTCTTATATAATTAATCGTCATTTTCCCCTGTAATACCTATGAAATCGCATTGAGACGTAATAGTTCATACATTAAAAGCTTTCTTGTATACGTACATTACTTACATAAATATATCGTGTTTTTCTTGTAATTATTATTAAGACACAGGTGCATCTCAGTCGGATTCAACACCACTGAAAAGCCAGTGAAATCAAAAAGACAATGTAGAAATAAATGAGTGTACATGTATAGTAAAGACATTATTGATACAAGTTTGACGAATCTTGAATTACATAATCTTAATTTCTAGCTCGTGTTTTGTACCCCTCTCTTACAATACTATCTTGAGTAGTGAAAACAAGTTTAACCTTTGTACTTTAGATTGCTTGTATCTCATAATACATGTGTCAAGTTTATCATTAAAATTATAAGATAGTTCAGTGTGTGTTTCATTTTTCTGACCCTGTCATCGAGACGTTAATGCCAGAACCTGATATCTCTTTTACAAATACTTCTTTTGATATCAGGTTCTGGCAATAACCCATCGACGTGTCTCTTAATGGGTTATATGGATAATACCTAAACTAATAATGGCCATGCTTCTGATATAAACATACCAGAAACAAACTGGAAATACTTGCACTTTTGATACCAATGTACGTAACTGAGTACATATTGGAAACGATTTCTACGAGTACACGGCAATTGATAGCTATATATCCTGATTGCCCACATCCATTTACCATGAATGTGAAAGGTCATATATGTTTCCCTTTGTTATTTGTAAGGGGATGGTAAGAGTGACGCGAGCCACACTTGCTTTGAGGCTTCGCCCTTCTAATAAGAGTCCGTTCCCAGGTATAACACCTCGCTGTAACTTTCGCTTAGTAGTGCTCTCAAACATAACAGTTGTTGTTAACATATAGGATATATATATTCTTAATTTGAAAACAATGTCATATTATAATGAAGCTTCATTACACTTTGAATCAATACGCATACAAATCTTGTATAGCTAAAATCTTTTCTCGTTAGTCGAGGCAGGGATTTTATCTGTTCGTCAATGGATATCACCGCGTAGGAGCTCACCCACTTTGTTAGGTGAGTTATGCGCAACAAGACGACAATTTGAAATAGTGAATGTATGTATGTATGCAATTTAAATCAAGGCTATTCAAAACAACAAAAGCAATTAACGAAAGGAATGAAATACCCTAAATAACCACATTTCAGGACCATGTCTTATATGGCAACAAACTGAAACGATAAGTCAAACAAAATCAAATGTTATGAATGCGTATAAAAAGAATACCCGGTTATAATTTCTTTCATTGTTGTTGATTTTTCATACACCCACTTATATTCGTTTCAATTCTTTGTAGGGTTGCTTCTATCTGGTCTATTTTCTGGCTAATTTGAACAATTGTTTTCAAATTGTCTTCGTTTTCAAACTGTTTAAAGTTTCGTATTTGGAATTGTTCTAGAATCGCCTGGATTTGCAAAGAAATGGCCTCCTGGAGTAATACGGACTTGGTATTGATTAAACAATTTCAACTGAATATCATCAACCAACCATTTAAATACTATTGTCCTGAAACAGATAAATCGCTCTTCGAATTCGATTAAACCTTCGGTGAGTTCAGTTGCCGCTCTAAATTTGGATTCTTTTTTCACTGAATGGTATTGTTCCACATATTTTTCCGATTTTGAATAAAAATGCAGGATCTATATATATTCACATGAAGAAGAAATGAGAACATCTATTCTCATAAACAAAATATAACCACATAGTGTCAAATGCAATCAAATACGTTTCAATAAAATGTATACATATAGAGTTTATGTTTACGTTGACATAGAAAAAGAAAACAGAAAAAGTAAATACACGGCATATGAGAGCGAAACGTTCAAGACCTAGTCAAAATGCAATGATTTCGACCAGGTTACAAGAAGCTTTAAAACGTTACAAAACTAACGGAGCATGCCAAGAAGGAAAACATTGGCATGTGTCATTATAAAACAGAACGGCGCATTCCGGTCCACTACAACATAATACATATAGGGACGAATTCAGAACATCCACTCTCACTCACACTCCAACCACATTCCCGTAAGGGACACTCAAGTGCTCACTTGAGTGAAATAAGGGGAGTGACCCTCAAGTGATCTGATTACAATACTTAGATTTCGACAATGCTGTTCATATGGTCAGACGCCAAGGTAAAGGCGCGTGGATGGGAAAATGCATTTCGTCTGTTACCTTGTTTCCCAAGGGATTTTGATTTCTTAGTCATTAAGCTTGGTGATATGTTCGAAACAGTCTCCACATTTCTTGAATGGGCTATTAAAATGAGGACAGGAATGAATAATATTGACCATTATTTAGTTTAGATGATTTCATTTTTATGTCAATATTTAAGGATCAATGCAAATTACTTTTGGATGAGTTTTCTTGTTTGTGTCAGGAATTGGCTATCCCTGTCGCTGACGTAAAAAACGTTGGTCCGGTTACATGTATAACCTATCTTGGTTATGAGCCTGACTTAACTTGACTTGAGCTTTAGCATTCCGCTTTAGCATTCCGCAGAACAAAATAATATATATTTTGCAGCAGATTGAATTTATCTTGTCCAAGTCAAAAGTATCTTTGCGCCAGTTGCAGTCCTTGACTGGTTCATTAGCCTTTTGTACAAAGGCAATGCCATTAGCCCGTGCATTTGCTCGCCGCATATATTCCTCAATGTCTCATGCGACGCGTGCACACCATAGAGTTAAGGTTAAAAAAGGCATTCAAAAAGGCATTGAGATGTGGAGGTTGTTTCTCACTAAATATAACGGTGTTTCTGGTATGCTTGAAAATGAATGGTTGACTCACAGCGACCTCCAGCTTTACACTGACAGTGCTGGTAACTCACAATTCGGCTGCGGTGTGTACTTTAAGGGATCCTGGACTTTTCTGCAGTGGCCAGAGATTTGGATGAACAGCGAGATTCTGTCAGACATAACATATTTGGAAATGGTACCAATTTCATTAGCATCCTATTTGTGGAAGGACATGTTTTGCTCATTGAAAATATGTTTTAATTGTGATAACATGGCCGTTGTTCAGATTCTTAACTTGAAATCATCCAAATCGGAGCGAGTGATGTCCCTTATCCGTCCAATCGTCATGTGGTCTATGCAATTTGGTGTTCAAAAATGTGCATTTTCCACAATAAATGCCTATTTGTCTGGGAATCTATTTTTTCTAAAGGTCAAAAATTTACAAGATTTCACTCGAGCATTCATAATACAGAAAATGCTATGTTGTTTACTGCGGAATCGCTCCGTAAAAGAACCAAAAATTCCTCTAATCATTGATATTCTTAAGCAGATATTGAGAGCATTGCCTTCTGTAGCATCGTGAACTTATAAAACAAGTCTCTTTAATGAAGCACTTGTTAGTGCATTTTTTGGTTTATAAGGATAGGAGAAATCGCAGTAGATGGGAAAGCAGGTCCCTACACGAAAGTGGCACAGATTTCGGATATAGTATTATCCGAATGCAAGTGTTCACTTCTCATTAGGTGTTCAAAAACAGACCAGTATGGCAAATCTGTTTCATTGATATTTACACATTTTTCGAAAAGTAATATATGCCCTGTACTGGCCGTAAAGTTGTATCTATCGGTACGTCCTAACACTGACGGTACCCGACAGAATAAACTGCTATTGGTCCTGGCAGTTGTTAAAATGTGGTCAACAAAGATGGCATGCTAATTAACACTAATTAAAATGTTTGTCAAAAAATTTGTATTGTTGGCGTGAGCGCACTGTGGGATCATTGGCGGATTTTTTTTGACAATTAATCCATGAACATATGAAGTTCATATTAGAACAATTCTTAAGTAATAATCGTTACAAACAATTTTATATAATCGTCTATGCACTGAATACCTTATCAATACTGTTTGGAATCACCAACAGATATATGTATCAACTCAACTCAACTCAACATCTTTATTTCCCCCATGGTTGGAGATATTCATGATATAAACAAACATTGATAGACATAAAACGTATATAATATATGTATAATAATAGTACAGTTCAAAATTATTGCATATTGGTGTCAAAATATTTATACAAACATTGCAGGATATAACTTCATATCTAAGTATAAATAAAAAGCTTATATTCTACATGCAAATAAGATTAGTCTATTTGACTTCCATGATAGTATGGTTGTATGTGATTCGCCGCTTGGATGCAAAAATCTTGTCAAAACGAAATACAATATTTCTTTGTCGTTTGTACAGTTATTGGTACTTACGGCCTTGGACTTGTTGGATTACAAGTCAATATTGTTTGTTCGCTTTATTCATTATATCATTATTGTTTGAATATTGAATTAGTGATTGTATGTAAAAACAATGATTGCAATATTGATTAACATTTGATTGATATAATAATTGATTGACTTTGAAGATTGATTAATATTGAACATTGAAAACTGTTGTCGACTGCCTGGCCATATTCTTCCAAATAATAAACTGTTGTATGGATACAAGTATTGCTGAATTTATTTCCGTAAAATGTTTTATCCAGGATACCAGAGTGGCATCTGGGATTTATCACTCACCAGAAATGTTTTATGCAGGATACCATAGTGAACACTTCAGTACCGCATTAACCAGTAACGTTTTATCCAGGATACCAGAGTGGCATCTGGGATCGATCACTTCAGTACCGCATTCACCAGTAACGTTTTATCCAGGATACCAGAGTGGCATCTGGGATCGATCACTTCAGTACCGCATTCACCAGTAACGTTTTATCCAGGATACCAAAGTGGCATCTGGGATCGATCACTTCAGTACCGCATTCACCAGTAACGTTTTATCCAGGATACCAGAGAGGTATCTGGGATCGATCACTTCAGTACCGCATTCACCAGTAACGTTTTATCCAGGATACCAAAGTGGCATTTTGGATCGATCACTTCAGTACCGCATTCACCAGTAACGTTTTATCCAGGATACCAGAGTGGCATCTGGGATCGATCACTTCAGTACCGCATTCACCAGTAACGTTTTATCCAGGATACCAAAGTGGCATCTGGGATCGATCACTTCAGTACCGCATTCACCAGTAACGTTTTATCCAGGATACCAGAGAGGTATCTGGGATCGATCACTTCAGTACCGCATTCACCAGTAACGTTTTATCCAGGATACCAAAGTGGCATCTGGGATCGATCACTTCAGTACCGCATTCACCAGTAACGTTTTATCCAGGATACCAGAGAGGTATCTGGGATCGATCACTTCAGTACCGCATTCACCAGTAACGATTTATCCAGGATACCAAAGTGGCATCTGGGATCGATCACTTCAGTACCCTGTACCAGAGTTTTATATGGGTTCTGGGATCGATTTCTTAAGTAATGAATCAACAAGAACGTTTAAGCTAGGAGACAAGAACTGCATATGCACCACAAAGTGTTCTCAAAAGAGCATCATTAACTGTTATAAATATTTTTTTAATTTTAATTTATAAGTGACATTGGTTAAATTTTATGAAAAAAACAACTTCATTTAAACACTAGTGTTGTTATATTGAAAGTGTATGTAAGGAGATTTTTATTTCCTTTACATGTACTTTACAAATCTTCAGTCTGCAGTTATGCTTATATATTATAAATTATTTTTAAACATCGGGCACAATTGTCTATTTGTCATTGTTGTAGAATTACCATGCCATGTTTTTGTACCATATCTTATTTAGCTAATAAACCAGGTCCTGATTCCATTTTATTTCCAAATTTTATAGATATATGTTAAATTTTGGCACAAAAAATCAAGATATTGAATATTCATTTTTGAGAGAGTTGTATAAAATAATGTGAAAGCGCTGTATATAATGCTGGTACTAACATGAGTTAGCCTAGTAAGTTCTGAACAATTAAGTGTATATATATATCGCAAAGAGAAAATAATATGGAGAAAATATATATTTCTGGAAAAATGCTCTACTTACATTGTATTACAGAAACATGTAATAAAAGTTCAGTGACTGCTTTGATTATAAATTTACATCAACTGTGCATGTAGGAGTGCAAATGATCAGAAGAATTTTGATAATTTTAAATATTATATCAAAATAAAATGAGTCATATAACATTCAAATATACTGGTATGATATCAAAAGTCCGGACATAGAGGTTTAAGATACTTTATTGCTTTGTTGTAATCATTTCTCATATGATGATAATGACTTAAACTGCTTTGAAACAAGTATTATATATATTGAAATAAGGTAGCAATGTTTTATGATAATTCCAAAAGCAAAGACAATATATATATCTGGAAAGCTTACATGCAGTGTGTATAATCTTTAGTCACTCTTCTAATGAAGAATGTTCTCACACAACAATGCAAATTAAGAAGAGAAATCTTACAAAGAAAACAAACGTTGATTTAACTGTGTCAGTAAAGAAGATTTGAATCGCTGTTTCAAAAGCTACATTTTAGGAAATGAACTTTCTAGAAAATTACATAAACGAAGATACACAAACACAAAGAGGGCTTATATAATTCACATGAAAAGTGGGCAATGATGTTTTCTGAAATGCATTTTAGCAAAGACCACAATGTCAATGTATCAATAGAAACCTATGAAAGTTAAGCTTCAACATCAAGGTAATATAGTGCTCAGATTAAAAAAAAATAAGTTGTAAGCTGTGTTATAACTAATAAGAATACCTAAGTACATCAAAATATGATCTTATTTCTTGGCAAATGGTTAAAATATTACATTTCTTTTAATATAACATCTTATGCCCCAATAAAATGGGGGGGGGGATATAGATTTGCCCTTGGTCGTCTGTGATTCCGTCTGTAGGTGATATGCCAACTTGTGTCACTTAGAACTCGATTATACCACCTAAAGTCCAGACCCTCGGGCGCTATTTAGGTAATGAAGTTTTGCATCTGGGGTTTCTTTTCCCACTGCACTTAGTAAAACCAGAGTTATTATAATTTAATCAAAAAAGTATTTCACAGGAAAACATACGAACCTCAATCCAAGTGATGACTTCAGAGTTTACAAACTTGAGACTTTATAATTATGAGACTGTTTGCAATTGGATAATGTTGCTATGATTTAATGTTTAATTACGCGTAATCATCGTAAAGTGAAAAATTGCAATGCATCAAGTTAGCAGTATTCTTTTCTTGTTGCAAAAATGCAGCAAAAGAAAGTTGTTGTGAAAAAGGCGAAAAAACTATTCTTTACATAAAACCATATATAACAAACTTTATTATAACTGCATGATTTACACTGTTAGCTATACATGTAATACATAAATTATACATTTTATAAAACCTAAATATCCATTTCACTCAACTGTACATGTCATTGAGTATGTTTGGGTTGATATTGATACTTTTGTAGTAAGTAGACAGATTACGTTATCTTAATGAAAAGTATAAATAAAAATCCCATGTATAAAGTTATTCCGTTCGAAATTAAATCAAACGATAAGACTGAATATTTTTCTTTTATGTACTTCAATGTTTCATTTCTTTACTATGGAATCAATGATTATGGTGTATTTTTTTCATTTTCATGAATAGTTTAAAACTAAAGTAAATGATATAAATTGATTTTTCATAGTCATCATGAATTTTTGTGCAGAAATCATACTGAAGTTGTATATCCTTCTGACCCCCAAACTGACCAGGGAAGAGTGGTTTATGGGCCCCTGCTGACAGAAATTGGTTATCTCAATAACATGCATAATAAACACCTAGCTGTGAAGTGAGGCTTCGAAAATGGACCAAAATCCAGAAACCTGGCATAAACTGTAGGACTGTATATGCACACAACAGCCCATCTTGCATTGCTATTTCAAAAGATATAGTATTAAACTGGATAAGCTAATAATTCAGTTTAAAGTCTCATACTTTAAATAATTAAATATGTTTATACTTTTGCATACATTGTTATATTCAGTGATTGAATGGCGTTAACAACGTCAACTACAGGGTATTAATATTCATTTCAAACTGCTGTGGGGGTCAAACCATTTTTCCGGGTTATTTGCAGAAGCTTAAAAATCTAAAATATATACACAGTGCTGTTTTACATATTAAAATAGTTAAGTACAGGTTGATTGTCAGATAATTATAGAGCCTGTGATAATTTATTTTAACCAAACTCAATCTGTTTTATTTACCTTGTTATGTTTAAAGTAGGAATCATTATTTTGTAATATTACGTGCTTGTATGATATTCAGTTTTGGGTAATCAGTAAATGTATTGTGTTTGTATTTATGAGTATTCTCAACCATTAAAATATTCAATTTCTTTTGCATTGCCTTCACCTTACTTGTGATGCACATAAATGATCTTGTTAATCATAGTCATAGTCGTGGTATGTCCTATAAAATCAATTTTGCCTTTAACTCTTGTTTACCTGGGAAAAATTGTGCGGCATAAGCAGTTTTTGTAGTTGATAACATTCCTAGAGCCCGTCCAAGGCAATGCCTTATTTCATATTATTAGATAAACAGAAAACCTACTTATATATAATCCCTCAAAGTATTCTCCCTTGGAGCGAATGACTGAATTCCATCTTCTTTGCAATGCTTGGATACCGGTTGCTAGACAACTGAATTTAATACGTCGGACTTCCCCGTTCACTACCGTCCATCTAAACTATTATAACGTATTCCACGAAGTGGTTCTTTCAATTTGGAAACACATCGAGATTAGGGGGAGAAAGTACGGAGTGCGGAGGATGATCAAGCGATTCCGAACCATATCCCCCTAGTAGCTCCTTTACAACCTTAATTTTGTGAGAGAACGCATTGTCGTGCAAAATGAGCGGTGTGCTGTCAGGCAGTTCTGCGGCGTGATGCTGGACGAAATATTGTCATAAAAACATCGGCGGTACCCGATGTGATGTAAATACGCCGCGAACGTCATAAATTATGCAGTTATCATCATTATCTCGGGACAGTTATGACATCGGCGGAATTAAACCGGTATTGGCATTCCATCGAATCCAATTTTAATCATGGCCAACGATTCTATGCAACATGTTATCGCCTTTTTCATCGTTACTTTGTATAAGTGAGCGAGCGATATTCACACATTGGTGTGTCTGAGAGGATGCTCGGTACCCAACGTGCTGTCAGAATGGCCACCATCTCAAAATGCAAAAACAACACCAAAGGTGGCACGAGGTCATCGGATTCGTGTACACTAAGGTCTAGACTATCACAATGTGCAAAAACATTTTCTATACACCGTCATTCAAGGTTTAGCTAAGATACCCCATTTGGCTGCCGGACTATAGTGAAATTGTTGTCGACTAAGACTGCTAAATGCTCCAATAAAGATTATAATTATTAAACATTACGCTGAGTGTTTCCTACATGAATATGAAACCATTCTTTTACTTCCCTAATTAAGGCCAACCAATGAATAAGTTTGGTGCCAGTGACATGCCTGAAATAGACAGAGGTAAGGTGGTTTGAATAATTTGTGTTACTAGAATACCAGTAGAATTCATCATTTAATCTTTTTTGCTTCATGCGTGCATAAGTTTTTTTTTTATTTGTCTCGTCTTGAACTGAAGCACCAGTTTGAGTGTACCGTTTCGCTTTTCGTATTAAGTTATCGCCAGAGGGAACAGGCTCTGAGCACCCAACCTGAGGTCTCTTCGGTGCGCATTAGATGTGTGAGTCTCTGAAACAAGTCGATATTGACTTGCATGATATGTGTTATTTTCTTGGAAACATGATTTATTTTGAAACCTTGCTTAATTTAATAGTCCATAAAATCCGTATTTTTATCATTATATCGTTCACAACAAATAGCTATAAAAGGTGGAATGTCCAACAAAATGCCCATGGTAGATTGTTTCCTCCTCAGTTTAAGGACAGATTTATTTCCACAAAATTACGAGCCATACATAGACTAATATAAACCACTGTCAGGTAGATTCCTGCATGGTTAGTAACCAGTACCGAGGTGTCCAATACCAGAGGCCAATATAACTTCATTGGCATGGCTCAAATCTCTTAAGAGAGAGGCGTACACGTATATCACTGGACCATCCATTTTACAACTCAATAGATATAACTGTAAGGACTTGTAGATGGTCAAAACTTTCCAATGAGATGGTAGTTATGGTGTGCCTTCAAAGGGTGTATATGAGGGAAAATGTGCGCCCCTTATAAAATAAAATCGGTAAATATGTGTATCATGCAATAGGAATACGGTGGAGAAGGAATATCAATTTTGGCTTGTTTGCCAGAATTATAGTAAATTCAAGTGTAAGTTCTTTAAGCCATATTCCT
This sequence comes from Mya arenaria, assembly GCF_026914265.1. Lineage (NCBI taxonomy): Eukaryota > Metazoa > Mollusca > Bivalvia > Myida > Myidae > Mya > Mya arenaria. Next base: position 33,438,802 of record NC_069136.1, read on the forward strand.
TCCGTTAACGAATAAGTTTGAATTTCTTATGTGCTGTTATTCAAGCAATACACTATGCAGTTCATGTAGTGTTCAAAAACATAAATAATGCTGGAAAATGTTAAAAATAAGATATGCACATATCTATAAAACAGTGATCAAGTGACGTCCGATCAAACCCTAATCCTTTTTTGATATACAGTTATAACATGGTAGTTTAAAATTAATTGTCCAATTCTCCTTTATGAATGTGTACCCTGTCAGGTAGCATGCATTATTGACAACGATAACTTTGTGTTGTATCTGAAGTCACTGTTTTGTTATATTTGGAGTTGTAGAAAATTATGTTTTTCATATTTGCCATTAATAAATTGACAGGAGACACTTTCAGTTGTATTGTATCTGGATACACTGTAGAAGAAATAAGTCCAATGATTTCATTTCCGTAAATTAGGGGGCGGGAGGGGCTGTGTTGTGTCTGAGGTCACAGTCATCGAGAAGGGAGCGGGATTTGTTGTCGGTGACACTACTGTAGGGCCAGGATTTGGCTCTGGTGAAGCTGGTGTCCTAGATTCTGATCCTGCGGTTACTCCCTCTAGTAAGACAAACAAGTATTTTGAAAAAAAAACAATACAAAATAAATTGTATTGATGTAAGCGTTTATGTTAAGATCCAATTGACTCAGTTAACAATGTAAGTTGCCTTTTTTAAATAAAAAATCGTTTCATACATGTAATTATTATCACGTTCTAATATATGAACTACAGAAGCTAAATAAGCTAACTTACTTCCTTTTGGCTGATCTCTTTTAACGGATAAATTGAGGTCTTTTCCTGCTGAAAAGTGTTAAGCAACCTTGGAATATGTCTTTTAATCAACACGAATTAAACATAAAATAGTTTAATAGGTTAATTGAGTAAGTGTGTATCAAAACGGATTGCCTGGTTCTTGAAAATAGTGAGTCATACATCCAGTATACCTAATAAAAATCACTAGACAATTCCTCTTTGTATATTGAGACCGATCTTTGTTAAATAAATATTATGAACAACAAATAAAATCAACGATAAGTTTCTTACCCGGTTGAGGAAAAATACATCCCATTTTAGTCTAATTTTCTTTATTACTTCATATTGGTTTCTGTTCTACATTTGTATGAATATTAATAGATCACTTCCTTGTATTTACATTGTTCAAATCGATAATCAATAGTCGAGGTATTCAATACTAGCCATATAGTATGAGCCGTTGCTCTGTGTAGATTATAGCTGACTAAAACGTGCCACTCAAACACAGACCCTGATGCTGCAACCTTTAAAACTGTCATTTTTGAAGTGCTAACGTGTGTTAACATTAACGTCATTAAATGTCATCAATGTCATTTATAATTAGTCCATTTTAGAAAAGAAAACATTTTAACTATTTAACAAGTGCTGGACCAATGTTCAGATTGTTGCCTTTAAAACGTGTTTAACCAACGTTAGATTGTTTCTTTCAAAGCGAATTGAACCAATGTTCAGATTCTTTGTCTTGTTGACATGCTGGATATTATTCAAATTGTGTGCCTTTAAAACTTGTTGGATAAATGTTTTAATTGTTACCTCTAAAATGTGTTGGAACATTTCTCAGATTGTGTGCCTTTAAAATCTGTTAGACTAACGTAAGATTATGTGCCGTTAAAACTTGTTGGATTAATGTTGAGTTTGTGAACATTTTTGATTATGTCAAATTGATAATGTCATACATTTATATTATTTGGGACCAATGTTTATATTGTGTACCTTTAAAAGTGTTTAAGCCAATGTTGTTCTAATTGTGTGCATGTAAAAGTAAAGGTGTTGGACCAATATTTAGACGGTGTGTATGTGTTATTCCAATGTTCAAATTGTGTGAGTTTTAAACCTGATTGACCAATATTTAGAGTGTGTTTCTTTAAAACATGTTAGTCCAACGCTCAGATGCGTGAATGTAAAACCTTTTCAAATAGTATTCTTAAAGTGTAAATTTAAAACGTGTTGCACCAATGTTCTGTGTGTGCCTTTTAAAGAGGTTGGACCAATGTTCAGAGTATGTGGCTTTAAAATGTGTTGAACCAATGCTCGTAGTGTGTGCCTTAAAACGTGTCTAACCAACGAAGGGAGTGTCTGACTAAAGTGTTTGACAACTGTTCAATGTGTGTGCCTTAAATGCCTGTTGGACCAATGTTTAAATTGCTTGTCTTTAAAACGTGTTGGACAAATGTTCATAGTATTTGCCTTTAATTCGTGCTGGTCCAATGTTCAGATTGTTTGCCTTTATAACGTGTTCGACCAATGTTCACTGAGTTTGCCTTTATAACTTGTTGGAGAAATGTTCAGTTTGTTTGCCTTTAAACGTGCTGGTCCAATTTTCTAAATGTCTACCTTTTGAACGTGTTGGTTTAATTTTCAGACGATGTGTCTTAAAACGTTTTGGATCAATGTTCAGAGTGTTTGCCTTTAAAACGTGTCGGCCCAATGTTCAGAGTGTTTGCCTTAAAAACGTGTCGGTCCAATGTTCAGAGTGTTTGCCTTTATAACGTGTCGGCCCAATGTTCAGAGTGTTTGCCTTTAAAACGTGTTGGACCAATGTTCAGAGTGTTTGCCATTATAACGTGTTGGTCCAATGTTCAGAGTGTTTGCCTTTATAACGTGTCGACCCAATGTTCAGAGTGTTTGCCTTTATAACGTGTTGGTCCAATGTTCAGAGTGTTTGCCTTTATAACGTGTTGGATCAATGTTCAGAGTTTTTGCCTTTAAAACGTGTCGACCCAATGTTCAGAGTGATTGCCTTTAAAACGTGTTGGTCCAATGTTCAGAGTTTTTGCCTTTAAAACGTGTTGGTCAAATGTTCAGAGTGTTTGCCTTTAAAACGTGTTGGACCAATGTTCAGAGTGTTTTCCATTATAACGTGTTGGTCCAATGTTCAGAGTGTTTGCCTTTAAAACGTGTCGGCCCAATGTTCAGAGTGTTTGCCTTTAAAACGTGTCGGCCCAATGTTCAGAGTGTTTGCCTTTCTAACGTGTCGGTCCAATGTTCAGAGTGTTTGCCTTTATAACGTGCCGGCCCAATGTTCAGAGTGTTTGCCTTTATAACGTGTCGACCCAATGTTCAGAGTGTTTGCCTTTAAAACGTGTCGGCCCAATGTTCAGAGTGTTTGCCTTTATAACGTGCCGGCCCAATACTCAGAGTGTTTGCCATTATAACGTGCCGGTCTGTTCAGAGTGTTTGCCTTTAAAACGTGTTGGCCCAATGTTCAGAGTGTTTGCCTTTATAACGTGCCGGCCCAATGTTCAGAGATTGCCTTTAAAACGTGTCGACCCAATGTTCAGAGTGTTTGCCTTTAAAACGTGTCGGCCCAATGTTCAGAGTGTTTGCCTTTATAACGTGCCGGCCCAATGTTCAGAGTGTTTGCCATTATAACGTGCCGGCCCAATGTTCAGAGTGTTTGCCTTTAAAACGTGTCGGCCCAATGTTCAGAGTGTTTGCCTTTATAACGTGTTGGTCCAATGTTCAGAGTGTTTGCCTTTAAAACGTGCCGGCCCAATGTTCAGAGTGTTTGCCATTATAACGTGCCGGCCCAATGTTCAGAGTGTTTGCCTTTAAAACGTGTCGACCCAATGTTCAGAGTGTTTGCCTTTAAAACGTGTCGGCCCAATGTTCAGAGTGTTTGCCTTTATAACGTGCCGGCCCAATGTTCAGAGTGTTTGCCTTTAAAACGTGTCGACCCAATGTTCAGAGTGTTTGCCTTTAAAACGTGTCGACCCAATGTTCAGAGTGTTTGCCTTTATAACATGCCGGCCCAATGTTCAGAGTGTTTGCCTTTAAAACGTGTCGACCCAATGTTCAGAGTGTTTGCCTTTAAAACGTGTCGGCCCAATGTTCAGAGTGTTTGCCTTTAAAACGTGTCGACCCAATGTTCAGAGTGTTTGCCTTTAAAACGTGCCGGCCCAATGTTCAGAGTGTTTGCCATTATAACGTGCCGGCCCAATGTTCAGAGTGTTTGCCATTATAACGTGCCGGCCCAATGTTCAGAGTGTTTGCCATTATAACGTACCGGCCCAATGTTCATAGTGTTTGCCTTTATAACGTACCGGCCCAATGTTCAGAGTGTTTGCCTTTATAACGTACCGGCCCAATGTTCAGAGTGTTTGCCTTTATAACGTACCGGCCCAATGTTCAGAGTGTTTGCCTTTAAAACGTGTCGGCCCAATGTTCAGAGTGTTTGCCTGTAAAACGTGTCGGCCCAATGTTCAGAGTGTTTGCCTTTATAACGTGCCGGCCCAATGTTCAGAGTGTTTGCCATTATAACGTACCGGCCCAATGTTCAGAGTGTTTGCCTTTATAACGTGCCGGCCCAATGTTCAGAGTGTTTGCCATTATAACGTGCCGGCCCAATGTTCAGAGTGTTTGCCATTATAACGTGCCGGCCCAATGTTCAGAGTGTTTGCCATTATAACGTGCCGGCCCAATGTTCAGAGTGTTTGCCATTATAACGTGTTGGCCCAATGTTCAGAGATTGCCTTTAAAACGTGTCGACCCAATGTTCAGAGTGTTTGCCTTTATAACGTGTTGGTCCAATGTTCAGAGTTTTTGCCTTTAAGACGTGTCGACCCAATGTTCAGAGTGTTTGCCTTTATAACGTGTTGGTCCAATGTTCAGAGTGTTTGCCTTTATAACGTGTTGGTCCAATGTTCAGAGTGTTTGCCTTTATAACGTGTCGACCCAATGTTCAGAGTGTTTGCCTTTATAACGTGTTGGTCCAATGTTCAGAGTGTTTGCCTTTATAACGTGTTGGTCCAATGTTCAGAGTTTTTGCCTTTAAAACGTGTTGGTCAAATGTTCAGAGTGTTTGCCT